>NC_139345.1:190879929-191447429 GCF_055883805.1 Amblyomma maculatum
GTTCATCCCACCAATAACACGTGTGCAATGAGCACGCCACACCAGACCGACGCACTTATGCTGGTACAAATCGCAAAATTAATTACCAAGACACCGACTACGCCGTAGCAGCCTACATCGCTCGCACGGACGGCGCGGTGAGAGGAGTAATCTCGAACGCTTACTGGAAAAAAACCCGAAGGAGCTACTCGAGGATCTCGTGAACAGCAATCTCCGTGCTCCAATAGTGGACGCTCTATGCATGGGTGCCACTCGATCAATATTAATTACTTTTAGAGAAGGACCGGTTCCTCGCACAGTTGTTTACGGCGGGGGACTCCACAGGTGCACCCCTTACAGACCTTAAAATTTGGAGGAAGCTTAAGCTTTGCCTTTAAGAATGAAACGCGACAGCGTTATTGCGCGCCGTTTCGCACCGTCTACTCATTTGCTTGTCGCGCTTTTGAGTGACACAAAGACGTAGTTCACATGATACAACACTCGTTAACTTGTCCGAAGTTACTTATTTTTATTTATTAATCCTTCCGGGACGTAGAAGCGCTGCCAGCCACCTTCCCGAAACGCGCGGGCCTCAAGTTTCAGTCGTAGTTCGTCGGCAACATTGTTGCCGACCCGAGCTGGCGCCATGAAGATCTCGGAGGCCATTCATTCATTCATAAACCTTTATTCATGAGGATGACCTGAGGCCTAGAGGGGAAGGGGGTGGGTTAGGTGAGGTTGAGGGCGCCAGACTCCGACATGAAGTCTAGCAGGGCACTAAGCTTGCGCTTGGCGTTGGTATTGGGGGCTGTCCAGTCTTCGTAGCTCTGAATGTGGTGAGCAGATGTGTAGCGTGCGCGGAGGCCAGCCGTGCCAGGACAGGTCCAGACCAAGGGCTGCAGGTCAACGGATTCAGCAGGGCAGTTGGGGCAGCTGATCTTGGTTCGGCGCCATTCACTCAGGATGTGCGGTGTGTACGCTGCACCGGCTCGCGCCTTGTGAGTTAGAACTTGGGCTGGACGAGAGAGGCCGGAAGGGATCGGAGGATTAATACCGGGGACAAGGTCCCGCAACAAACCCCTCCGCTCATGTTTAAGCCGCGTGATGACAGAGTCCGGTATGATGAAGGAGACGGGAGAACAGTAAGGGTGGTCCGAGTTGGACGGGCCCACATCAAGGCTATGCCGGCGGTCTTCCTCTAGCTGCGCGCCAGCGGCCTCGTGGGCCATTCTGTTCCCAGTCCCTTGTGCGTGATGTCCAGGTGTCCAATGTATTCGTACCGAGACTTGTGAGGTCTCTCGCAGGTATCGGCAGCGCTCTTTGATGCTGTGTTGTACAGAGGTCTTGTAAGAACGGGCTTTCAGGGTTTTTATAGCCTCTTGGCTGTCGGTGTAGATGTGGATGAAACGATCTGTTCCTTTGGTGCAGTGTTGAAGGGCCTCGTCGATGGCTGTTAATTCGAGTTCAGTTGCGGACCAGTACCTGCGACCACTGTGGCTAGTGGCGTGCAGCTGTGAACCCTCTTGGTAGTAAGCAGTGGTTGCAAACGTGATGCCGGTGTCATCGTCATGATATAGGGCGGCGTCGGTATAAATGCGGAGACCGATGTGCTGGTCTTGTGTATCAATTATGTGGCGTTGTCGGTGATCTCTTCCTGGTCCTTTGGTGTTGGTTGGAATGGGTTTTGGATCTGTTACCAATGTTTCTGTCCATGGTGCTGTAAGGTGGCCCAATATGGGCAAGTGTAGGTTAGCTTCGTCAAAGATTCGAGTGAGGAGGCGATGCCCGTTGGGTGTGTGACGCAGGCGAGTTTCATGATTGGCTCGGTGCGTAGCAATAAGTGCATCCACTGGTGGGAGCTGAGCGAATCTGTGGAGCTCCGTGATGCGCGTGTGTACGGGTAGACCAGTTATAACCCTCAAGGCAGAGTTATAAAGTAAGCCAAGTGTCTTGTAATTGGCTGCGGTCAAGTCAAAGTAAGGGGCACCGTAGCGGAGCTTAGCGAGCAGAATAGCGACGGTGAGGCGACGCGCTACCTCCGTCCCTGCGCCCCCACTCTTGCTGCTGAGCCGTTTGATTAAGTAGAGCTTGGCCTCCATTGAGATTTTAGCTGAAGGATCCAATCCTTAGCAGTACCATGCTGATTAATGGGAACGCCAAGTATCCGGAGATAACCTTCGGGGGGTAGTGCGATGTTTTGACCGCCGAAGTGAAGGTTGACGTCCACGCCGCCAGGCGGTGGATGTATGACCAGAAATTTAGTTTTTTCTGGGGATGGACGCATGCCTGTAGAATGAAGTTCAATCTCGATTGTATCTAGTGCTAGTTGCAGCGTCTCCGTTTGTTCTCGAGCCGTATTACGGTACGTGGTGCAGAGCGTGATGTCGTCCGCATATATTGTGAACCATAGGCCATCAATTTTGTCTAGTTGCCATGCGATTTTCGCCATGACGATGTTAAATAAGGTGGGGGAAATGACTGAGCCCTGAGGCACGCCCGTGCGGTTTGTAAAATGTTGTGCCGTGTGATTGGTATCGATTTGAATTTCATAGGTTCTATTGCTCAGGAAGGATTTCACAAAGTTGATGACGCGGGCTCCAACTCCAGTGTGGATTAGCGCGTCGACAATGGCTTGATGGCTGATGGTATCGAACGCCTTGTGTAAATCGACAGCTACGAGTATGTCAGGACGGCCTTTGCACCATCGGCGTGCTCTGTTCAGGTTGGTGTTTAGAAGATAAAGGCTGTCCTGTGTTCCTAGCTGAGGGCGGAAGCCAGTCTGGAACGGGTGAAAGTAATTTGAGGTCTCAAGGTAATGTGTAAGTCGATTGGTGACCATGCGTTCCATTAGGTTACAGACGGTTGATGTTAGAGAGATTGGTCGCAAGTTGGCAAGTTGCGTGGGGTGTTTTCTAGGCTTGGGAATGGGGACGACTACCGAGTGTTTCCAATGTGGTGGTAGGCAGCCCGTATCCCAGTGGTGGTGGATGAGGTCAAGCAATTTTTCCTTAGTAGGTGTGCTCGAGTTCCGGAGCATGCTCCAAGTGATGCCATCTTTGCCGGGAGCGCTGTTCTTTTTAACTTGTGAAAGAGCATATTCGAATTCAAATGTGTTAAAGGGGGCGTTAATGCCAGTAGAGTCTGTGGATGGATCAGGTGCATAGGTGTCAGGTGGGGGTGGTGAGGCGGGTTGCGGAAAGAAAGTGCGGGCTGCCTCCTGTTCAAGCTCGGTAGCAGTCTGACTAGTGCGGAGGAGAAGGGTTTCTCCGGTATTTGCGGATTTGCTCTTGCCGTTCATGGCCCGGAATACTCTCCACAGCTTGCTGGTGTTGGTCTTATAGGATAAAGGGCTACAAAAGTCAAGCCATCGACTTCTGCTAAGGCGTTTGCTATAGCGGCGTGCCTCAGCAGTGAGGCGACGAAGTTTTAGAAGCTTTTTGTATAATCTTCCAGATTGGAGATAATCGATTTCGGCTTGTTTTCTGCTTTCCCATAGATTAAGCAAGTGAGGGTCGGGCACAGGAACGTCTTCTGTTACTTGTGTGATTGCAGTGGCTGAATCACGGGCGCGTTGAAGGAGTGTTTCGACTGGCAGTTCGGCGAGATGATCGTCTAAAGCCTGTCGGAAGTTTTTCCAATTGATGGTACGAGTATTTCGTTTGCGGCGGCGTAGATTGGACTGGAGCTGTATCCATATAGGGTAATGATCACTGCCCATTGTTTCAGGGCCACATCGCCAATCTTGGATAATGTTGTTGGAGTGCCAGGTCAGATCCGGAGACGTATCATGTTGACCAGGATGCATGCCTCGTCGTGTCGGATAATCGGTGTCATTGCCAAGGTATAGTCCCGCTACCTCTGTGGATGTGATGTGCAGACGCGTTCCGAGAAGACTGGAGCGTCTGTAACCCCATGTTTGATGCTGCGCGTTGAAGTCCCCGCCAATGAGCATCTCGTCTTTAGGATGAGCGTCGCGAAGTTTCCGTATCCAGACAAAACTGACTTCGTGAGGCTTTGCGTGGGGTCTGACGTATGCGCTGACAACTACAAGATGTTTGCGGTTGTATCGCACTCGCGCTGCTACGATTTCTTGGTGCGGTGAGCAGAACGCGGATGTGTCAAGTTGGGCATGGGGAGTATTTTTATGAATAAATATAGCAGCCTGAGCGCGGATTACAGGGGCGTTTTGGTAACGAGGCGTATGCATAATACTTGGAGAATAAAGTGCCTTATAGTGACGGATTCCAGGGGATGTTCCGTTTGTTTCTTGAAGAAGGAGAATTGGGGGGCAGCCTATGCGCTCAAACAAGAGATTGAGTTCGTGCGCACAGGTTGCTAGGCTTCGGCAGTTCCACTGAAGGACATCAGGTACGATTTCGATTGAGGCGGTAGCCATGTTAATCGGTGGGGCGAGGCGGAAGTTTATCGACCGCAGCTATGTTGGGACGCTTTGGAGCGGGAGGGCCGTTTTCTAGAGCGTCTAGGCGTTGTGCGAGGTGAGCCTGGTCATTCCGTATAAGCTGTTGTTCTGCTGTGAGTTGCGTTTGAGCATTATTCAGTTGCTTAAGTTGGCTGCTAATAGTGTCGAGGACGGTAAGCTACGTCATGACAGTTGCAAGTTGTGCTAAAATCTTTTCTTGTGCGGCTTGCTGTGCTTCGTAAGCGTCAACTCGTTTCGTGAGAGCGGCCAGTGCTGCAGATACTGTGTCGACTGATGTGGTGGTGGGCGAATCACAATTGATCTGCGTTGCGGAAAGAGGTGCTGCCTGGTTTTGCGGTGCGCTAGGAGGCGCTGTCTGATTTTGCGGGGCGTCTGGCACTGGAGAGGCTGTTGAAGAAAACTGAGAAGGTGGGGGTGTGCCAGTCAAAGGGGCAGATTTTTTAAACCATACTGAGGCTTGACGAAGTTTCGCCTCATTGTCTTTGACCTGTTTGGCCTCGAGGAGCTGTTGGAACGCTAACTGCTTGTCCAGCATGAGGGAACGCGCGCGTTCGAGATCAGCTTGTGCTTTGGCGAGTGCCTTGTCTAGATCAGACGCGACCTGTAGATCCAATGGTTGTAATTTCTGTTGCGAGTTGCTTGAGGCGGATTCTTCGCTGTTTTTTTTACTGTTATGTGACGCTTTGAGAGTTTTTTGGGTGAGTTGTAGTTGTGATGTAGAACAGGTAATCTCAGATGAGCCGGTGTCATTGCCGAGGTTATTGCTGTGTGACCGGGCCTGCGTCGGCGGCGGGACTGACGATTTCTTAGAGGGGCATGTTGTGCTGGTAGCAAGATGACCCTGTACTTTACACCTAACACAGTATGGCAAGGTGCAGGCCGCGTCTCCAGTATGTGCAGTTCCCCAACGGCCGCATACAGCGGCGTTCGGACCGAACGCTTGCATGTGTCCTGCTTCGTGACAATGAAGGCACACAACAGGTCGATGTTCGAACGGGTATGCCTTTACAGGACAGTTGTAATAATAAACACGTTTCGGTATGCTCGGGGCTTCCATTGTAATTAGGGCAGTGTTCGATTTCCCAAGCATGCGTGCGGCAAGTATGGTTCCATGCGGCGAAAAAATATTGGCAATCAAATCTTTGCTGGAGCTGCCTGGCTCGATGGAATGCAACACAAAGCGTACAGTGTTTTTAGGCGGTGCCATGTAGCTGGTAACTCCAACTCAGCCTCATGTGGGGTCGCAAAGCGTCCGAAGATGGCGGGTTTTGTTTACAGCATGCTCCGATTCTTTCACGATTGCCGTTATTGTATTGCTGCGACTGTCACGTCGGTACACTGCAAGTTTGGCAAGGCTGGGGTCTATGGCGTGCTGGTTGAGTAATGTTGCTAGTCGGGCACGTGGGAATGATGAGATGTCGGCGTTCCGTGGGTTTAATAACTACCACATGGTAAGGCATGTCTCTCAACATTTGAAAATTGGCTTGCTTACGTTGCTGCAGAAGACGTTTCTTGCCGGGCACAGTCTGCCACTGGTGCGGGTTGTTGGCCTTTGTGTCGTCATCTACGTAGGAGCTCCATTTCGCCTGTAGATCGGTGCGGTAGGTGGTAACTGTTTGCAGGTTCTCGGGCGTCAAGTAGCTGGCGTTCGTACTGGCACAGGGGGGTTGCTGGGCGTCAGTGTCCATCGGGTCAGTGAACTCTGCATCAGCCGAGACATCCGGCATAGCGTTGTAGTGAGGGCTGCTAGGCCTAACTGGCCTAGCGTCGTCTTTTTCGAGCGTGCGGCTGTATATGTAAAAAGCCGTCTAAAACATACCCGGGATTGCTGCCGATGTCAGTTGAGCACAAGAACTCTGTTATTAGTTCCGGGTTAAGAGTTAGAGATGCCATGCCCTGTCAATCTCATTGCGTGCGCCACACGCATGATGGCGCTACATGCATGCCAAGCGAAGAGGAAGTACAGCGGAAAAGTAATTTGCCACTCGCTTAACCGCGTGTTCAGTAATTCTGTAATTTACATGCTCATAATTATTATTATATGCCACAGTCCACTTCTCTAAGGGACATAAAGCACCGCACTCAGTAGACGCGCCTTTGTCCATTTCAAACCATCTAGCTGGCGTAACGGAGGGCCCAGGGCAGGGCGTTTTGAAAAGAGTAAAGGAGATGCCCGGGAGGCCATCTGCTAAAACGTTCCTTTTCAAACTTCACTCTAATACGCTCCCTGTTAAAACCTGGCTTAATGATAAAGGTATCTTCGTGCCATTGACAACAAATTGCCTATTGTGCAAAAAACCGGAAGCAATTGAGCACGTTTCCTTACAATGTTGGGATACTGTCTTCATATGGACGTCCTCCAACGGACAATTAAAAAGGAACTTCCCTTAACTCCTTATGGTATCAGATTCCTACCAGTGCACAAAGATGATGCACTTTATAATTTAAATAAGCTTCTTGGCCTCCATAGTTTGTGGAAAACACGAATCCAGGTGCGTCACTCAGATATAAATACAAGATCTGCGCGGTGTATATACGCGAAACTTTCAGAATGCAGCAGGATCCACTACAATGGCATTGTCTGTTTAATGAATCGGTGCACTTCAAAGATTTTAGCCTCGTACGCGTTAGCTGAAGTGTAGTTGACGTGTTTTATCTTGTGTATTTTTTGTGTTTCACAGCAATAAAGAAAAAAAAAAAAGCTGGCGTGACGGAGTGGTTAACGTGCTCGTCTCGCAACCCGGAGGCTCACGTTCGATTCCTCAGGTCGGTGATATTTCCTACTCGTTTTTATTTAATAATGCTTCTGGATTTTGCGCTCACGGCCAACGCCGGACGACGCGGAATGGCGGCCGCCAACGACAACACCGACTTTTCTGCGACACAGGGCCCTTAACGCTATCGCGTTAAAAAGAAAAAAGTGCAGGAAGAGAAAGACACGTGCCTCAACAGCTGTCATTCATGCTATCTCTTCGCCGCGCAACGTTTCTATGGGCCCACGCGCCGCCCCCCGCGACCTCCCGATCCACAAAGCTTCCTTCATGACAGTCAAGAACTGTTAGTGGAGTGTTTCGTGAAGGAAAATATGCGAAAAATAAAAACTTGTCAGTGATTGTACACACATGCCTTGTTCGAATTATTTGCCTCAATGTATCGAAAAGCTGAAGCATCTACTGTGGTGCGCTCAAATTTTGCATTAGGAAGTAACGCAATCGTCGGCAATTTTACAATAGCCTACCAGCTACCTTTGCTTACTTTGCCTTGTCAGATGGAAGGAAGGGTGCACTAGGTGCGATCCTTCTGTGAGGGTTTAGACCTCGACCTGCGACCATCATCATCCTACGGCTACCCCAGGCAAGGCTTCCCGCACCATAAGGTTAGGGTTTTTTTTTTTGTTTCGGTGAGCGGGCTTTTCCCAGCCAAGGGGCTCATGCAATCCGGCCTGTTCCCACCGGGGCGGGGTCGCAGTATATATTGTCACAGAAGCCAGTGAAACTGGTTCAGCAGGTTTACTTAAAGCTAAGTAAAAGTACCGGCAAGATCAGGCACGGAACCGACTGGCGGGCGAGCACCGAGAGCGAAGAAGACGAGCGCGTGCCAGTCTCCCGAGCTCGCCACATGGCGGCGCCAGTAAGATAACATTGCGGCAATATGCACCACGTCCGCACCACCCCGGTGGGTCGAAGACTGACGCGAGAAAGTCCTTGAATATCTCACTTCTAGTTTTACGTTTTCTTCTTTGAAGATCACCATGGGGTGTCCCCATTCTTCAAAAAACTTCTCCCTAAGTGGCACCTCTCTCTCTCTCTCTCTCTCCAGGTGGAACCAGAGTTCTTTTCTGATTTTGGCCTTCAGTTAATGGAGGCTTGGAGTCTTGTTGTTCGAGTAGGCCGCTTTGCAGCGGGCCAACCACACCTGATAGTTGACCTCTGCCAGTGTAGAGGCAAACTGCTTGCGCCCTTCCTTTGGAAGCGGGTTGTAGTAGCGCACGGTGGAGTATGGGATCCCGGGGAGGCTGAACATATCTCTCAGACGCTCTAAAAGTGCTGCGGGAATTTGCCAGTCAAGAAAGATGTGCTCCGCTGTCTCTCGGGTCAAGCAGAAGGGACACAGGTCAATAATTCTCGACGTTGCAGGGACGAAGGCACGCCTTCTGATTGGTAAGATGTCTTTTGCGAACCTCCACATCAGGGATGCTCGGCGTGCATCAAGGAAGTGGACGGTTATATACTGTTAACTGGATCTTTCTGCACGTAGCATGTAGCTTGATAGGCGGGCAGAGAGGGGAGGGGTGATCATATTTATAATATCTTTCAGGTGCATGGTTCGTGAGTCAACGTCAGACGAGTTTTCTTTCAGGTACTCTAAGTCCGCGGCTGCGGTTCGGTAAAATGATAGGGGTGTCCCTGCATGCGGGTTGTGGTGTAGGGCCTTCTCAGTGAATGTTCGCAGCCGTGTCGACAGATAGTACGAAACCATCGTTTTTGTTAGCGGCATGTTGCATTAGACGGCTTTGAATGTCCATTTGATGTGCACAGCTCTTGCGAGAATATCCAAATCGGGCAGCCCCAGGCCACCTTTGAATCTGAGCAGGCAGACAATGGCTCGCTTTACCTTATCGGGGGCTCCCTGCCACAAAAAGCGGTATATGTTTTTGGAGCTATTTTTTGCTTGTCTGGGGGAATGTCAGGAATGCTGGCCACAAAGCTAAGGGTAGAAATCAGCATTGTCTTGATGATGGTGGCTTGCGCACTCAGTGGACATTTTAGAGCAACAAGATTGTGGGTTTTGATGCTTATTTGCTCTTCAGCCTTATTCCAATTTCTAGGCGTTGATCCAGCGGAATCGAAGAAATATCCGAGGAATCGTGTCTCGCGAGTAACAGAGATCGACTGGATAGCGGTGAGGGGGTCGTGTTCAAGGCCATAACAGTGGACATCTTGTAATCGAGGCGAGCCCCACTTGCTTGGCGGTACTTCGTAGTTAGTTCAAGTAGTCTCTCCACTGATGCTGTGTCTGGCACCATCACAGAAACGTCATCCGCGTAGGCGAACACTGGAGTGCAGGGAGAGCCCACTGGCAATGGTGTTTTGCGGATGCCGCCATCACTAATAATCTTTTGCAGGAGGGGTTCAGTCGCTATGACATAGAGCAACGGGGAGAGGGGGTAACCTTGTCGGACACCCCTTTCTACGGGGAAGGGCACTGAGATGCGCCCCTGTACAAGGACTGCTGCTTGTGGTGCGGCATAAAGCGCCTTGCACATATTAATGTATTGTACAGGATTGCGCACGAGCTCAAGTGTCCTAAACAGGTATTCGTGACTCAGGCGGTCGAATGCCCTCTCTTAATCCAGGGAGCAAAGAAAGCCATTGAGGCTGCGCGATTTCATCCATGTCAAAATGTATCTCAGAGCCAAGCCATGGAGTTCTACCGAGCGGCCTGGGACACTGCAAGCCTGGTGCGGGCCTACTATTGACTAGAAAGCAGGCGTCAGGCGTAAGGAGAGAAATTTGGCAATTGCCTTGTAGTCCGTATTTAGAAGGGTTATTTGGCCTCCAAGCTTTAAGGTCACCCTCTCCTGGAGGTGTCCTTGCACAGGAGTGTGAGGCCTTCGTTCATACATGGAGTTAGTTCCCCTCGCTCTAGGGCGTCGTTTGCTAAGTTGGCGAAAGCGGTGTTTAGCGACGGCCAAAACTTTATGTAAAAGGCTGGCGGGAGTCCGTCCATACCCGGGCTTCTGTTTGGCTTCATCTGTTTTAGGGCTGTGTGTAGCTCTTCAGACGACAGCCATGTGTCGTCCAGGTTAGGTGCGTCAGTTTCTGCCTGCAGCTGGAACGATGTGGGGGTGCAGGGCTCAGCAGCATAAAGTTCGAAGTAGAAATCGCGTGCTAAACTCAATACCTGCTCAGGGTCCGTAACAATATGGCCGGTGAGTGGATCTTCGACTGCAGAGAAGGTTTCGTTCTTTCTGGAAAGGCGACGGCGTAGCAGATGTCGGGAACAACATGCCTCAGTTTCCCATCATTCAGCGCGTGCTGTTGCGCGAAGTCTGTCAAAGCGCCGATTTAGAAGACGATGGAGCTCCTTACGCAGGTGGCCAACGTCGCGGGGATGCTTGGTCCCTGAGAAAATGGGGCCGATAGCGCGATGATGGCATCCGAGACTATTCGGATTTCTTCTCTCTCTTCCCGCGCCATCTTCTTCCCCCACTCTTGGAGCAAATCTTGATGAAGGTTTTCATCTTCTGAATCCATGCAAATGTGACAGGGAGGTTGGCTCGACATTTCTGTTTCATGTCAGAGCTGCTTTCGCTTATTGGTGGAGGGTTTTTAAGAAACGCACGCTTCGTCAATGGCGCGTCGGCCGAAGGTTGCGATGATGTTGATGGCACTGATTTTTGTTTTTCTTTTTTCCGGGACTGCGCTTGCATTTTTGGCGCGCTGTCGTCGTATCCGTGTCCCTCTCTTTATCTTCTTCAGTTTCAACCGATCGGTCTTTTGTTGTGGCAGCGACGCCGGCTGCACACTCTTGCTCCTCTACCGTGGCGGCCACCGAGGGCACCTGGCAGTGTCCAGTTTCAGTTATCTTTTCGAGGTTCTGTTCGGGCGCTGTAGATGGTGCGGCAATGTCCGTAACCGCTTTCCCGGCAGCGGACGTTGGGGGCACCTCGTGGTCCTCTAATGCTTCAGATGGCGCAGCCGCAGCCGTCGCCTCCTTGCTATCTTCCTCGGTGATGGCGTTTGTAGACGCGTCACCCTGCGTGCCGGCTTCTTTCGGGTTCTCAGGGGTTGCCAGCGCGATTGCTGGTGCGGGCTGCTCCCAATAATCGGCTGGCTGTTCATTCACGTCTTCATTCCCTAACACAGACGCAAATTTCCTCTTCTTACATTCCTTTACAGCGTGGTCCTCGCCACACTTAGGGCACACGGCATCACCCATTTCATACCCATGCGCACCGCAACGCTCGCACTGTGGCATGTTGCAACTCGCATCCATGTGGCCTTCGCATCCGCACTTGCGACATACCCTCTTGACCAGCTACCTTTGCTTACCTAGCCTCAGACTGGAGTAGGCAGCTAATTAGGCTAATACATACTTCAGATCCATTCAAATGTCCTGGCTGGACTATACATAACACGAACGCGATAGCTGTTGTTATGCATGGGCCTGCTAATGGCTCTTTAGCTGAGCCACCTGCGCTGCCTGATTTAGCAGAGCTGATTGATTTATATGAAGGGAAAGGCGCGGTAACTGTCTCACTTGTTTTCTGTGGACACCTCAACCGCGCCGTAAGGGAAGGGAGGAACGTGGAAGGAGCCGTAGTGGAGGGCTACGGAGTAATTTCGACCACCTGGGGATCTTTAACATGCGCTGACATCGCACAGCACACGGACGCCTGATCGAACTGATCGATTTAAACTGATCGATTTATAGGAAGGGAAAGGCGCGGTAACTGTCTCGCTTGTTATCTGTGGAGACCTCAACCGCGCCGTAAGGGAGAGAAGAAGGTGGGAGTGAAAGTGGAAAGTGAGAAAGAGGGGCCGTAGTGGAGGTCTACGGAGTAATTTCGACCACCTGGGGATCTTTAACGTGCGCTGACGTCGCACAGCACCAACAGCACACGGACGCCTCTTCGTTTCGCTTTCATCGAAACGCAGCCGCCGAGGTCGGGTTCGAACCCGGGTACTCCAGCGCAGTAGTCGGGCGTCTTACCACTGCACCACCCCGGCGGGGCACACGGACGCCTCGTGCAGACAGAAGAGAAAATAGAGAAGAATGAAATGGAAGAGGGAAAGAAAGACGCGCGCCGCAACAACAGCCGTCGTCCGCCACTGAAGCGGTGGCGGGTGCAATGGCGGTCTACAACAGAAGAAAATTCGGTGGCAGGCTGGCCTCCGCCGTAAGCGGCGGTGACCTGCCTACCCCAGCCCCATCAGGGCAGGGAATGCGATACCCACCAACATTAAGATGCCATGCTAAAAAACACGTGAAGCTGCAAAGTAGTTCTGTGCCTGCTCTAGCGAGAAAATAGTCAGCTAAGTTTACAGTGTGGTCAGCAAAGAAACTATAACCTCTCAGGTATTGCCTACATCCCGTTCTCACTCGCTTCACTCGCTAGCGGCGTCAGCGGCATCAGTCGATAATAATAATAATAATAATAATAATAATAATAATAATAATAATAATAATAATAATAATAATAATAATAATAATAATAATAATAATAATAATAATAATTGGTTCACAGGAAAGTAAAGGCGCAGTAGCTGTCATATTTGGGTCTGTGGACACCTGAACGGCGCCGTGGAAGTTAAAGTTGCAAGAGAGAAAGAGGAGCCGTAGTGGAGGGCTATGGAGTGAGATGTTGCTGGGTGCACCCAAAAGCCGCCGAAAAAGGCCAATAACAGCAGATGTCGACGTGGCAGCATCTTCACTCCTCGGCGCCACCTGGCGAGATGGTCGAAATTGCTTCTCACCCCTCAACGCCTATCCTACTACCGACCCGTTTCCCCTGAGTGCACACTCTGTGGAGAGTTGCACGCCACTTTGGACCACATTCTTTTCGGCTGCCCTGCCGATCCTCCCCCGCAGGGACAGCCCGCGATCGGATCATGGGAGGAATGGGAGGCCCTCCTTATGTCGCAGGACCTAGACATACAACTTTGCTGTGTGGACCGGGGTGCCAGTGCCATGGCCCTACGTGACCTGGACACATGCGCGTAATGTGAGGGCCGTGCGGTGGCCCTGGGCAACCCCTCCTAGACAGCTTTCAAGGCCTGCGCGCTCTGACGTGACGTCACTTCCTGCCGGCCTACTCCCTGCGTCCCGGCGCCGGGGACCAGTCAGCCGCGCGCCATATATGCTTTGTGCCGTGTGCGAGCGGGCTGCTGTTCTGCGCGTGTTTTCTTGCCCTATTTGGTTGCTGTGCGCCCATATTTTGCGGCATATGCTGGTTTTGACATGCCGAACAAGTGTTGTGTACCGCCATGTTCAAGCAATTACCGAACAGGGGAAAAGCCCAAGTGTTTTCCTTCCCGAAGGACGAAGTGCAACGCACGAAGTGGCTGCGGGCGATACCGAGGAAGAATTTTATTCCTACAGAGAATAACAAGGTAAGAGATTTGTTTGTTACACTGCGCTTCTAGGCTACGTTTGAAGCGCAATCCGATTATTCTTTTTTATCGAACGAGAACAGTATACAGCAGGTATTTCGCTCTAGCAGTCGCATATTATCAGTATGCCTTCGCTTTTGTTTGCATGCAGGTATGCGCACTGCACTTTGAGGAGTCATGTCTTGAACGGAAGACTTCGCACACGGATCCCAGGACCGGGCGAGTGCTTGAGGTTTCATTGAAAGTACCCCGGCTTCGAAAAGGATCAGTGCCTGCTCTCTTTCCTGGATGCCCATCCTACTTGTCAAAGCAACACGCCTGCCCTTCCAGAATATCACCAGATAGCAAGCGAACACGCGCGCCGAGAAGCATCAGACCTTGCTCGTGCGATTTCTGAATCCGCAGCTTCCTAGCACAGTGAAGAAATTAAGCGTAGTTTTTTCTCGCTTCCTGAACTGAAAGAACGATTGAAGACAGTATGTGTACCTGATGTGTGGGCAGTCATTCATCGCCCTAACTGTGCGCTGTTCTTGAACATAGTGAACGAGAGTGCACCTGTTTTGCAGTCATCCGTGACCATCTCCGTTGATATGGAGTTAAGCGTTTGTTTCCCGGGCAAACGTTTGAAGCGTTTTGGAAATTACTTGGTGCCAAATATGGTCATGGATGTCAATGTTCTCCTGGAACTATTGAATCAAATGCAACGCATTGAGAGCGACGAGTGTCCCTCTGATGGCCTTCCAGATATTTTTTGTGCTCTTCTGGAAAAAAATTGAGGTACACAACACAGACAGCAAAAGGGATATGATTAGATTTTTGAAAGAACAGGTGACATTGCTTGTAAAGGAACGCATCCAATATTCATCAGAGATTATGGTGCTTGCTTGTATTTTGCCCACCATATCCCCTCACGCATACAAGTTCCTTAGGTCATCTTGTGTTCTTGTCTTGCCACATCCGAGTACAATAAAAAATGTGTGCTCTTCATTTCAGTTGTCACCGCAAAATGAATCTGGGGATGGTAATTTTCTGAAATACATTGCCCACAGATCCAAACAACTGAAGCAATATGAAAAAGATATTGTTCTGATGGTAGATGAAATCCATATCCAACCATTTTTTTATTATAAAGGTGGCAATATCAGTGGAGCAGCGGCAAACTCCAGTGTGGCCGCTACATCCGCGCATGTGTTTATGTTGCAGAGCATGCTCAGCTCTTTTCGAGAAGTTGCACACATTCTTCCTGTGCGAACGCTGAATGCCGAGTCTCTGCACAAAGTGCTGAAGGAAGTCATCCTCGGGCTTGAAAAAATTGGATTCAGAGTGCTAGCTGTTGTGTCGGATAACAATTCGATCAACAGGAAAGCCCTTAGTATGTTTTCAAGTCCCCCCAAGCTGAAAATAGCTTATCCGAATCCGGCTGACGCATCACGGCCTTTATTTTATGTTGTTGATGCCGTGCATCTGCTCAAGTGCATTAGAAACAAATGGATAAATAAAAAAAATCCTGGAACTAACCTTTATTTCCCACTGTTTGACCTTTCAAATAACACAGTGCATCATGACGCCATACAGTGGGCTTCTTTCAAGGAACTACGTGAGCTTCATAAGCACGAAGCTTCGCAGCTCCTAAAATACAGCTACCACCTCTCCTCAAAAGCACTGAACCCCAGCAACTTAGACAGACAGAATGTCAAGCTCGCTTTACAGGTATTCAATGAATTTGTGGCTGAAGCATTAGATGCCCACAGTGACTTGCCAGCATTTCAACATGCTAAGCAGACTGCAAATTTTGTTAGAGTAATCGTTAGATGGTGGAAAATTATAAATGTTAAAACACCGCACAAAGGGTATCACCATCGGGATGTTTACGAGCAGCCAGCTTCATCAAGGACAGATGACCCTAAGCTGACCTTGGGTGCCTTGGTGACTTGGTTGGACGTGTGGGAGTTTTATAAGCATGACAATGGTACACTCACAAGAGCAACTCTTACTGCTTGGAGGCATTCAGCCTACGCTTTGCTGGAGTTCACAAAGTACTGTACTGTTGAACTTGGTTATAAGTACGTACTTCTTGGAAAGGTGCAGACAGATGGTCTCGAACACAGGTTCGGTCAGTACAGGCAAATGGCAGGAGGCCACTATCAAATTAGCATCCGACAACTTTATGAATGTGAAGGCAGGCTGCGACTGCAGAGCACCCTTCCGGCATTAAGCGATGATGATCTACTAGACACTGCTTCTTCACAAAGTGCCCCACATAAAGCGTCTTTCGACATTACCGTAGAGTCTGAAGACTTAGACAAGTTGAGTTCACGTGTTGCTGTGTTTGGCTACGTTGCAGGATTTTGCGCGCACTCTGTCTTGAAAGTTTTGAAGTGCGACACCTGCAAGGAAAAGCTTGTTGTTGAGAGAGATGACGAGAGAGACACGGATATGTACTCAGTAACAGCGAACCTCAGTCGAGGGGGCTTAAAATTTCCCAGTGCGTGTGTTGTTACCAGCGTTATGCACGCCGAAGTTGAAGTAAAAAAATTGCTGCAGCCCGAAAATGCCACGAACTTCTTACAGATGTCTAATCACAGGGACATTGTGAAGCACCTTGTGATTGAAAGCCTGCCAGAGATCGAAGAACTGTGCACATGTGAAAACGGCCATGAGCCTGAACTTGTAATTAACATGGCAGCAAAATGTGCTACAAATATAATACTGAACAATTATTGTAAAGACAGGAACGATACTGCCACTGCTGCTGCAAAAGCTGATGCAAAAGCACGCAAATAAAGACAGTCACCAAAAAGTGATAATGAAAGCAATTGTTGTCTGTTGATTGTGTTTCATCATGAGTGTCGAAAATAAATTTTGTCCCCATTTGTAAAGCTTTTAAGCATTTTGCATTTATAAAGCCCATATGTTTACCTGGAGCGAACGTCACGACATGCTATTTGTCAAACGTTCTCATTCTTTTCTATTTTTTATTTTAACTCTTCCTACATCTCAACAATAATGTGCTACATCTACACGTGACTTCTTGCGCACCAACCACGCGTAGCTTCGTGGAAAGCCTGAGCGCGGCTACGCAGCAAGCGCCAGCCAGCAGGGGAGATTTGGAAGCGACGCGTCGCCTGGGACGGGCAGTGGTGACGTAGCTGACGTCGAGGCACGTGACGCGCAGGCCTGCAACAAGTCTAGGAGGTTTTGCCCTGGTCCCTTGAAGGGTCCAAACTCGCTCGTTTAATAAAGTTTTTTCCGCCTCCTCCTACTACATTGTGGAGGGTTGGTTGGTTGGTTGGTGAACCAACCAATCAACTAACGACGGGGCTGGTACAGGTGGGTTACCGCCGCTTGCGGCGGAGGTTAGCCTGGCACCGAATTTTTTATCTGTTGTAAGCCGTTATTGCGCACGCCACCGCTGGTGGCGGACGACGGCTGTTGTCGCGGCGCGCGTCTTTCTCTCCCTCTTCCCTTTCTTTCTTCTCTATTTTCTGTTCTGTCTGCACGAGGCAGCGGAGGTGCGAAACGAAGAGGCGTCCGTGTGCTGTGCGATGTCAGCGCACGTTAAAGGTCCGCAGGTGGTCGAAATTACTCCGTAGCCCTCCACTACGGCTCCTCTTTCACTCTTTCCACTTTCACTCCCACCTTCCTACCTTCCCTTACGGTGCGGTTGCGGTGTCCACAGAAAACAGGTGAGACAGTTACCGCGCCTTTCCCTTCCTATAAATAAATCAGTTTTTAAATAAATCAATAAATCAGGCAGCGGAGGTGGCTCAGCTACAGAGCCAGTTGCAGACCCGTGCATTTTCATTTCCTTCTTCTTACAGCCACAACAACAACTTTAACGTGCGCTGACATCGCACAGCACACGGACGCCTCTTCGTTTTGCCTCCATCGAAACGCAGCCGCCGAGGCCGACTACGGACCCGGGTACTCCGGCACAGTAGTCGGGCGTCTTACCACTGCACCACCCCGGCGTCCGATAAATCACAAACGATGAGAAGTAAATGATAGGAGAGGAAAGGTAGGCTTCCGCCATTCTCCTCTTAAGTGACATCTTAGTGGTGGCGGTGGTGGCAAAACTATTTGAGCCACGTTGGTGGCTCGGCGAGAGTGGGTAAAGGGGAAGGGGAGGGTCATTATGGTGAAAGACCCTCAGGCCGCTCTAGATTTAGTCCTAGGCGACATTCAAGACCCAGTACTCGATGCGGAGCTTAGCTCCGGTTGTGAGCTGCCAGAGCGGCCTCCCATCGTCCTCTGATTCTGCTCCTTTTAAAAGGACTTTAGGTTTATTAGGGAAATGTTAGTAGGTGCGCCTAAAGGATGTTGAGAAAAAGTTTATTTACACAAGAGAGGTGCGTATGGCTGTGGCGCTGGGTGCACTGACCCTATTCCGGGACGCCATTCGCCGCCGCCGCTGCCCGAACTCTCTGGACCAGGGCACGCTGGGCCTCCATGTCCGAGCTGGACAGAGCCGCCTCCCAGCCCTCCATAGTTGCCCGTTTTATACCTTTTTTATTTGTATTTTGCTGGCAGGTCCATACTATTTGGTATAGGTCAGCATACCGCCCGCAGAATTTGCACCTACCTGTGAATGTTGGGTCCATGTGTTTTACTGTGGTGAGGTTTAGAAAACACCCGGTTTGGTAGCACTCCTTATATCTGTCACTTCCTTTGCCGGGTCCAGGGAATGCCCTCCTGTAGAGGCGTAAATGATTTGTAATCTCCGCTTAAGGTATGAGTGGGGTGGTGTCGTTGAATGGATAGAACCGGAGGAACGCTCGTGCAGCCGCGTGAGCGGTCTGTTTCCCCTCCACCCCCTGGTTACCGGGCACCAATAAATGTGGTTTTTATTAGTAGCCGATTCTGAACTGCTTGTATGTGCCAATAATATTCTGCGGGTGATGGCGCTATCCTACCACGCAAGTAATTTCATCAGGCCTGTGGCGAGTCTGACATTATGTACGCTGCGTTGGAGTTGGTCGCGGCCAGTGCAATCGCCACTTCCTCCAACATTAGTGCGTAGTTAGTTTTTACCGATATCCCGTTCCCCTGCTTTCCTTCTTGCACAACAGCAATGGTGCAGATGCTGTCCTCGCTGGGACTCGCTACATCCACGTAATATGTGGCTGTCTTACTGCCATAGTTATTTTGTATACATTGTGCCCTGGCTTCACCCCTCAGCTGATTATACTCCCAATTAAATTTCTGGTGAGCGGCCCAACCGTCAAAGTATTTTTCCACACATCTGGGATGTCCACTCCGTGTCATGAGTTCGGCACTTGGGCACACAGGTCGGTGGACTCACTCATGGTCGACTCACTCGGGCTCATTCAGGCTCACACTCAGATCATGATCTGAGTCGTGAGTGCACACTCATACTCAGATCATGATCTGAGTCGTTAGTGAGTCTGGACTCACACTCAGATCGTGATCTGAGCCGTGAGCCCGGTTTCACTCAAATTACGATCTGAGTTTGAGTCCAGACTCACACTCAGATCATGATCTGAGTCGTGAGTCCGGACTCACATTTCGATCGTGATCGGAGTCATCAGTGAGCCCGGACTCGCATTCAGATTATGATCTAAGTCTTGCAGAGTCCGGCCTAGAGAGTTCCTATGAAATCAAATGAAATCTTGATCAGAGGTTGAAAAATCATGATCTTCAGTGATCGAGTGAGTAATGGGCACAAGTCGCTAATTAGATCCTAGCAGACTCGAATTGCCTGTGTAATTCTAATAATGTGTAAGCTTCTTGGTGAGCTGATAATGTAGAGCAATTTCGTTTTTCGTTACGCAATTATTTGGACTCTGGCGATTAATGCAGGTAATTTGTTCTTAATGGAGTGTTGTATTGCGGTGGCTATATATATCTTTCTTTGCTGTTTATATACATCGGAATATCTCGCGAATGAAATCACGGTTTAGCTGCTCATTGGTGCACAGCGATGTGAACGAGCCAGCCTAGTCGTGCATAGCCATAGGCCGGCAAAATCATGTGTGCTCACGCAGGCTCACTCAGAAAAATTTGTTCTATTTGCGGGCTCACTCTCACTCAGACTCACTCAGACACACAAGGCCGGACTCACTCACATCATTAACTCAAACATACGTAAACTGGCGACTCACTCGGGCTCACTCAGACTCATGAACTCAAACTCACGCATGAGGACGACACACTAGCGCTCACTCAGACTCATAGCTAATCTGGACTGACTCACTCATTACAACTCTCGACTCATTTGAACTCATTCATCTCGACTAATTTTTGACGCGTGACTCATCTTCAATCACTCACCTCGACTCACAACTTATCTGAACTCACTCATCATGAACTCACTCATTTCAATTCACGACTCATCTGAACTCACTCATCTCGACTCACACATTTTTGGCTCGCGACTCATCTGAAATCAGACTCATCAGGACTCACTCATTTGAACTCAAGACCCATTTGAGCTTACTCATTTCGACATCATCGGGACTCACTCATCACGGACTCACTCATTTCCACTCTCGACAAGCAGAGTGACGGTCCTAAAGCTTGTATAGGTAAGAGAAAGCAAGTACAGAGAAAAACGCGGGATATAAATAGAAAAAAAGTGTAACATTACGTGATTAAGCTGTTTTCTTCAGTAATGAACGAGTTGAAAGGTTACCGGAAAAGGAAAAAATATTCTAGGGATTATCTCTTTTAAGTTGATTATAGTACGAAAGCACGTTCTTTTTTAGCTATAGCACGGGCCAAATTTTGGAAATGGCTATGACCGATTGCCGTCATGTCGGGCAAGGTCAATAATGGTTGGATACGGATTGTAAAAGTGAAACTTCGAAGGTTGCCCGAGTCAAATTCTGGAAATGGTCATGCCCAACATTATAGGTAACCATAGTGTCGAGGATGGTCAATGCAATTAGGAATTGATCACTTCTGATGTAAATTGGCCACAATCAAATTTCGAGGGTTTGTAAACCGTACGTGACCCGAACCAAATTTTGGAGGTCACCATCGTGTTCGCCGTAATCGAATTATGTTGTACGTTCATTTTGGTCCGAAATCGACAGATGTCAATCTACTGGGGTGAGTGAACCAAATTTGAGGGTGAGACCGGTCAAATTTGGAGGCCACCACCTTGTTCGCAATAGTCATATTAAATTGGACAGATTTTTGCCCAAATCAGTTGAGGTCAAATTTCGGCGGTGGGTGGACAAAATTTAAGGGGGCCCTGGAGGTCACCATGATGGTCGCCGTAGCCGAATTATGTTGGACAGCGTAAGACGCCCGACTACTGTCCGGAATACCCGGGTTCGAACCCGACCTCGGCGGCTGCGTTTCGATGGAGGTGAAACGAAGTGGCGTCCGTGTGCTGTGCGATGTCAGCGCACGTTAAATATCCCCAGGTGGTCGAAATTTCCGGAGTCCTCCACTACGGTGTCTCTCATAGCCTCAGTCGCTTTGGGACGTTAAACCCCACAAACCAACCAACCAACCAACCAACCAACCAGCTTTTAGACCAAAGCAACCGAAGCAAAATTCACTCCTCCCCCCTCCCTTCAAAACAATTTTCAGGGCCCTAAGTGTTTTGGATACATTCTTCTTCATCGGTTCTTATAATTCCCCCATGAACACTTTTCTTCTGAGTATGCCCTGCTTGGCAGGTTGGGATCACTGATTTACTGCATTTTCATTTGTTTAATTGTCCGCCTCTCTTCCTTCTTTTACTTATTCTCCTGTCTAGCACATTTTTCCTATGCTAGTACTTCAGAACTTCTGGAAATCTCTAGAGAATTATTCCGATATAGATTTATTTGATCAGCTCCGTTGGGAATGCCTGTCCTTTTTCCAGAAATACGTGGAAGCGCAGAACCTGCAGGAGATGTTGACTCATCATATACCTCGCATTGTAGCTTTCTCTACTGCAGCCGCGTTTTGATTTTCTTTATCACTGGCCTCCGGTTCGATGTCATTCCTACCTAAGGAAGCTTTCTATCTTTCCTTACCCTGCTTTCATTCCCTCCGTTCCCGGCTTTTCTTCGTCGTAAGCAAAAGCGCATTTAAACCTTCCTCGTGATGCTCATCCTGCCCAAAGAAGAGATGCCCCCTGGTCGAAACTTTCGCTTGGTTTGAGACATAAGACCACCCCTCAATACGTGTTCAGTTCTCTTTCATACTCTCTAGTTATCGTATTCCTCTCGATTTATACCTACACACATGGTACTAATTTTGTGCAATGTGTGACCTTTCTCTCGAAGAGTTCCGTCGTCGGTCTTGCATAACCGACACTGGAGAGTAATGCGCACTGAAGAAATCATTGTGCGTTCACTTTTTTCTCGGTTTCTATGCGGACAGCTCTCTGCCTGTGCCTTGTTCCAGCGCTCTGAATTCGACAAGCCTATGCTGCACGCGGTATAAGCAAGGCAAGGGATTCGGAGCTTCCCTTCAGATGTCAGTACTGGAAATTTTTTAAGGACCGATAAGAAGTGTCACCATAAAATTATCAGCGGCCCTTTCAAATATTCTCACTGAAGGCTCCCTTTGAAGATACTGGTGTACTACCTCAATATCAAAATGAAAGGAGACAACACGAAAAGGGTGTCAAGTAGGGCAGGGGCCTGCACTTGGATTTATTTAATTTATTTTACCCCTAGGGTACGGTGTACATTAGAGAAGGGAGGGTTCAATACAACTCGAAAGGTCTGAAATAACTTGCAAGAATAAACGATGCAAATGAAAAAAGAATGCATGATATTGAGCTACAGCTGATGATAAGCAGGGAAAAATAAAATACAAAGTACACGATGGTAACTTTACATACGTAATGAATAAGCAGTTCAACCTTCTTCTTTAACTTCTTGCTAACATGTTAAGACGCAAACAAAAATGTGGATTGAAAACGTGAATAAGAATGAAAATAAACGTTCGAAATACATCAATGCAAAGCATTTTCAAGTGCGCTTCTCAACTTATTGGGATTAGTTATAGTTGTCATAAAGGCGATAACTTGTTCCAGTTCTTGTTAGTTCTGGAAAAAAGGAGATAGAACCCATGACAGTGTTAAAATATTATAGGCTAGCTTTCTGATTATGGTCTCGCCGCGAAGAAACAAACGGTGCTGAGGTAATATACAGCGTGTGTAGATTCTACTTAAGAGCTCACTCGGCCTGAAGAGATCTTTAAAAGAAGGCGGCATACATTTCACATATACTTCATAAATGGTTTCATTCACAACATGAACCGCTCAATAAGAGTGGATGCACCTTCTGGCGGGAATAGTGTACAGCTAACATACGTTATTTTATCGGACATTGCACTTATTTTTCACGAAGTTCACACAAATTTCACCTTACTCGTATTTCACAAAACGGCGTTTACATCCCAGTAAAGAAGATAGGCTGGCGTAGCAACACAAGCATTGTGACTGGCGGCAGATAGGTAAGCTAGTTTCGTGGAGTGTTAAAGAGGTCGACTAATGACACGCAGTTTTGAACATTGCGAAGAAGTGAGAAGTAGCGGTTTCGTTTACAACGTGCCCTCCTAATTCCTTAAATCCACAGGCACGGCCGAAAACAATTTTTCCCGTAGCAGAAAAAGAACCTTTTTTAAAATTCTAGGCCCCATAGTATCTCAACCGCGTTATTTTCTATCACGCACTACCTTTTGTTCCACATGTGCATCTCTCCACGCAGCAGTAAAGGAAGAAGCATCTGAAGCTTCTGGACGCCGCCGGTTGCTCCTGTAGAAGCCCAAGAAATCGAAATGGCTGACAGGCAGCATACTTCAGGATAATCCCCGGCGCAGGCATAAGTCCTCCTCTCGCTCCCACAGTGGACCCACAGGCTCAAAGGTTCCCCGTTGCTGCTGTCGGTGCGGAAGCCGAGAAAGCCCAGGCCGGGGTGCAGGCACCACCGCCACAACTGCAGGCCGCAGACACCAAGGGCGCTCTGCAGCGGGCTAGGCCTTCTAAGCGGAAGACTCGGGGCCGGGACGAAGCAGCGGCAGACAAGCATCCCAAAGCTGCGCTCAGTGCTGAGAGCAACGAGTTATTTGACGACCGGCTGCCGGTGTCAGCCAGAGACGTACCTGTCGCACAATCCGATTGCCGCTGCAGGTCAGGCCGCAAGAGGAGTGAGTTGGTTCTTCTTCGCACGCGCGTACGTGAAATATAATGCTTCCAATCATACGATTGCATACACGTGTTAGTAGTGCCGTGCCTGTAAAATTACAATGTGTTCTCTATTAAATTTGCTTGTTTTCTCTACGGATTCACGCGAACGTTTTTATATCTGCTCCTGAGTACAAATCTAATTACGTCTCCCTACCCGCAGCCAACCCCGAGTCTTGGTCGCGGCAGACTATTGCGTCCTTCTTCCACAGCCTACCGCCCTCTTCCGCCCCTGTGGCGATATCAACTCCCAGTGCGTGGCCAGCAGTCCCTGTGGGCACCCAGGATGATTGGTCCTGTTGCGTGGCGCAGCCACATTTCGCCTGCCGGTCCCAGCCTAGTAGTGGTGCATGACTACTTGTGGCCACCCGCACCGGAGGATGACGAAAGTGGCTTATCCCGGGGCCTCATTTTTGTCACCTGCGTACTTATTTTGGTGGGCATCTTTTTGATTTTGTTCTTCCTGGCCACCAGCCAGAGCAATAGGAAGAAGGGACGAATCCCGCCAGCAGCGGAACACATCACGCTGGACAGCGACGAAGCGGAGCTAGAAAGAGTACTTGCCGCCATCGACACGGCCTTCTCGGTGCCCGCTGGCCTTCACATTGCAGTGAACTTGTCAGGGCATTACGCATTTTAGTTTCATTAATATAATATGTGTTTCATAAATTATAAACACACTGTCCTCGGTTGTCAATAAAATATTTGATACCGATTCATCTTAATTATTTTCAAGACACGCTTTACAGTGCTAGTTTCGAGTACAACTTAATCTGACCATCGCATTTATTTTGTTTTTAAAGCAAAGATCAATAATCGCAATCGTGTCACACCTTCATACCAAATCTACAGCATTTGTGTAATCTCTTGAAGCATGCTAGCATCGTTTGCAGCGCACCTCTTGCGGAAATAAACGGACAGCAAACTTCTTTCCGGCAATGTCGCATTTTGTGGTCACATAAAACCAGAATGAAACTTTTTGCAGCAAGAATTAGGAAGGCTGACGTCCTTTATGCGAGATACATTTCCATAAACTGCATTGAAAGATCTCAAAGCCGACAATCACTAAAGTCCTGTTAATAATTTAGCAAACACATCCGGACGAAACAGGTATTTCCTGACCCACTGTCCTGTATGCCTAGTGGCAAATAAATATTAAACGGTAAATCTAGCAGTGTATTGCGTTCATGTTAGTGATATTGCCCGTAGCCCTGTTTGCATATTTCTAAACTTATCCTCTAAACCTTAGAGCTCTCGGGAAGATAAACGCGTGCTATTCGTTGTAAGCTTGGCTCACGGGTCAACTGTGGAATGCTGATCTTCCGGACAAAATTCAATCCTCTAAAATAAAAGAGACATCACTTAGCGTCTGAATACAACTGTAAACCATATAATATCAGGAATGCGTCAGAGTTCTGTCTGCGTTTATTTCATTTATTTTTGAGGCACTAACTAGAGACCAAATTGCCAACCTTCGCTGGAACATGAAAAAAGTAAGAGAGTTCCAGAAACCCATCTACTTCTGCTTTATTGATTATGCGAAAGCACTTGACTGCGTAGATCACAGCAGATTGTGGCAAGCTCTCCAAGAGATGGGAGTTCCAATTCACCTCATCTGTCTCCTCAGGAACCTGTATGAAGGGCAAGAGGCCACAGTCAGAACTGGACATGGTCTTACTGATTGGTTTCCAATTGAGAAAGGAGTGAGGCAAGGCTGCATACTGCCGCCCTGCCTATTTAACCTATATGCAGGGTGCATCATGAGGAAGGCCGGTCTGGACGAGTCTTCAGCTGGAGTGAAGATTGCTGGAAAACGTTTCAACAACCTTAGATATGCGGATGACACCACTTTAATGGCAGAAAGTGAAGTGGAACTCAAGAGGCTTCTGATGCGCGTACAAGAAGAGAGTGAGAAGTTAGGGCTTAAACTGAACATTAAAAAGACAAAGATCATGGCGTCTTGCCCTATCAGGTCCTGGAGCATCAATGAACAAGAAGTGGATGCTGTGACAGATTTTCTGTTCTTGGGCTCCAAGATTACCTCGGAAGGAGACTGCAGCCATGAAATTAGGAGACGCCTGCTTCTGGGAAAGAGAGCAATGGTTAGCCTTGACCGCCTAGTAAAGAGCAGAGACATTAGTCTGCCAACCAAGATCCGTATAACTCGTGCTATGGTCTTTCCAGTTGTGATGTATGGATGCGAGAGTTGGACTGTGAAAAAGGCTGACCGCCGAAAAATTGACGCGTTTGAATTGTGGTGCTGGCGAAGACTCTTGAGAGTTCCTTGGACTGCCAGAAGATCAAATCAGTCGATATTGTCGACCATAAACCCTGACTGCTCATTGGAGGGTCAAATTTTAAAGTTAAAGCTCAGCTACTTTGGTCATCTGATGAGAAGAGAGGAGTCGCTGGAGAAAGATTTGATATTGGGATATGTTGAGGGTCGCCGGAGAAGGGGTAGGCAGTGAACGCGATGGTTAGATGGCATCCTCGAGGCACTGCAGATGAAGTTATGTGATGTTAGGAAGATAGTGAGAGACCGGAAAGCGTGGCGTGACATGGTCCATAGGGTCACGAAGAGTCGGACACGACTGAACGACTGAACTGAACTGATCAGGGAGAAAGGCTATGAAGACTGGAGCGGCTAGAATAAAAAATACAAAAATACTGGCATCAATGGTTCATTAATAACTCAAAAATGTTTACAAGCTATATTACGTTCCTAATTACACAATGTTAGTGAACACATCACGAAAAAACCGCTGATTGACAACTGAAGTTAGCGATACCTCTGGAGCAATACTTCTGGAACAATTTCTGGAGGCGCGCGAAGCTGTTGTGATGCTGTCGTATCGTCGGGAATGACTTCATAGTTGAACGAATGAAAAAAATTTTTCAGCCAAAAGGGAATTCGGCCGACGTGGATGGGGCCCACAGTCCAGGGCCCCAGTGGCCTTGGTCGTCTTGCGCGCTTTGTCGATCAGTTTCAGCATGCCATCAGGTGTCGGGCAGGAGAGCGGAGCCTCCCACTGCTCCGGGGTTGATGTGGTGTTTATTGGCGCTACCTGTGTTTCTTTACACGCCCATGTAACATGGTAGAGTGTGGGGGTTCACCGCATAGTTGGAATTTATTGTCATATGTCGTGGGGTGGATTTTACTGAGTAGACTGAGGGTGGGGTATGTATTAGGCTGTAGCTGTCTCCAGGCAACCGACTGCTCTCTAGTAAGGTTTTCGTGGGGAGGTGGGTACATCCTCCTTAATGCTCTTTGATGTTCAAGGATGGCTCCATAGCGTCTAGTGACTGCGTCCAGTTCCCAGTCGTTGTGCGCCTCCCGGTTGCCGTATGCTCGGGCATTGGAGTCGGCACGTTGGTTACCATTGACAGTCTCATGGCCTGGTGTCCACGTTATGAAGCATCTCGAAAACGTAATTTTTCTTCCCTTTAGTATGCGAATGGTCACAGTGGATATGCGTCCGCTGCTATACCTTCTGTATGCTTCTTGCGAGTCCGTAATTATTAGTGCAGTAGCCTTCTCACCCTGGTCGGTGATAACGAGAGCGATTGCTGCTTCCACAGCCTTGAGAATGTTGTTGCTCTTGATCGAGTCGCAGTTGATTTCCCTAAGCTGTTGATCAACCACGATGGCTACCGCTCCGTATTGTTCCTTGTATGTGGTCGCGTCAACGTACAATAGTATTTTTTCTCCGGCGTGAAGGCCTAGGCAGTGCTCCGCTTTATGAAGAGCACAGGACAGATCGAAAGGCTATGATTTTTTTTTATGTTACGTGATATCTGTGACGTGATGTGATGTGACATGTCTGTGATGTGACTGTACTGTCTTCACCCATCCCTCTCTCACCCACAACTTTTATACCCACCTACCCCTCTTCCCCGAGCAGGGTAGCAAACCAGTTCCTTTACCAGCTAACCTCCCTGCCTTTCCTCCTCCTCTTCCTCCTCCTCCTCCTCCTCCTCCTCCCCTGCGAAGCTTCTTTCGTGTGCCTCTGATCTTGCCTCTCTTTTGGCCTTGTATATTTTCGGATGCACGTTTTTTCGGAATCGGGTTGACCTTAATGATCTCTCTTTTCTCCTTCGGTATGCTCCCCGTGCTATTTATTTCTGTGCAAGCATCTCTAATGCACAGTATATTAAGCGTGTTCCTTCCCGCTTGCGTCTGCATGAGTCTCATTTTCTGCGCGAGAAGGTGGGCCTCGATGTGCTCTTGCACTGTGTTGTTTATACCTAGTTTAGAGAATATTTCTGTCTACGTGTTGACCGGTAGTCCAAGAGCGCATTTGTATGCTTTACTCGGGACTGCTTCCAGTTGTTGCTTTTCCTGTTCGAGCGCAATTTGCTAGGGGACACTATATACAATGCGACTTATAACGAGGGCCTGAACCAGCCTACATGTGTCCTCCTCGGACATTCTTCGTCTTCTGTCGGAGATTCTTGCGATTATTCGCGTGATCTGGGCTGCGGTATTTGCTAGCCGCCTGATTGTTTGACCTATACGGCAGTTGCTTTGTATCCGCACGCCTAGCAATTTGATTTGCAACACTTCCGGAATCTTCTTCGCCCCAATGTAGACGTCGATGGAGTTGTGCAGATTGTACCCTCTTCTGTAGACTCTGGGCACCTCATGCACTCTGAGCACCTCATATTTCTCCGGGGGACATTCAAATCCGCAATGTCGGGCGTATGCGTGGACAGTATCTGCTGCTCTCTGCAGACAGTCTTGTTTTTCTCCTAAGGATCCTCTGGTCACCCAGATCGTTATATCATCAGCGTAGATAGCATGCCTGGCTCCTTCAATATCTTCGAGGTTTTTTGCTAAGTCGATCATAACCATGTTAGAGAGCATAGGGGATATCGCTGAGCCTCGCGGTTATCCCTTTTTGGGGGTGTGGAAGGTGTCTGCCCTGATGCCTCCTATTCCAATGGTGGCTGTTCTGTTACTCAGGAAGGCTTTCACGTAGCTGTGTATTCTCTGCCCGCAATCTAAGCTGCAGAGCCCGTCTATCACTGCCCTGTGACTGACGTTGTCGAATGCCGCTTTAAGGTCGAGCGCGAGCACGATGTTTTCTCCGTATTTCTGGACAGTGTTAAGAACCTCCTCCTTGATCTACAGGAGAACGTCCTGTGCTGAGAGGTGTTTTCGGTATCCGAACATAGCGTGCGTTATGAGGTCGTTTTCCTCCAGGCGGGTCTGCAACCTCTGAAGCGCACTTCTTTCGTATACCTTTCCCAAACATGACGTTAATGTAAAGGGTCGTAGATTTTCCAGGCTGAGAGTTGCTCCGGATTTAGGAATAATTACTATTACCGCACGAGATCAGTCTTTCGGGATGGTCCCCTGCTCCCAGTGTGTGTTAATGAATTCAGTAAATTTGTTGATTGAATTCTCGTCCAGGTACCTCATTATGGCGTTTTTAATGCCATCCTTGCCTGGCGTGGTGTCTTTTGTGGCAGACAGCACAGTGTGTCTGACTTCTTTTATGGTAATGGGTTTGTCTAGAGCGGGATTTGCTTCGCCCGTGTACGGCGAGCTGTAGTCGGCGTCCGTTTTGTCGCCGACGTATCGCTGCTTGATGTTCGACTCTAGCAGTTCCCGGTCTGTACCTTGGAATTGGTGCGCTATCCTTGGATCGTCTTATGGTTTTCGCATTTGATCTTACTTGGGTGTATGAGAGCCCTGAGCAAAGCCCACGTCTCTTCCACGGCTAGGGTGCCCTGTAGCTCGTTGCATTTCTGGCCCCAGTCCCGTTTTGAGAGCTCCGTCGCATGTTTTGTGACCTCGGCGATCTTATGCGTAAGCTTTCTATTGTGCTGCTGTCTTTTCAATCTCTTTAGCAACCCCCTCCTAGCATCTCAGAGGTATAAGAGATGTTTATCTACTTTGGGCGTGTTGGTGGTAACGTTTCTAGTCACATTTTCTCAGTTCGATTTGATACCCGCGACTCAGTCCTTAATGTACGTGATTTGTTTATCTTCGGACTCCACCCTAGTGCTCTATAGGCTTCCCAGTGTGTGAGTCTAGCTTGGCCATATTTTTTCCTGATAGGAATAGTTTCTATCTGGATGCGCAATATCTCCCCGCCGTTTTCTCATCTCGCCGGCCTTATTCCTTTGACGAACGCTAATTTTGCGACCGAACCGCGGTTGTTCCTATTTCCCACTAGCGTTGGCTGGATATGATCTGTGATTAGGCTGAGCCTTCTGCGATCAGCTTCTCTGGCTATATCCTTGCCTTTCTGAGTTTCTCTGATATAACCACAGCTTTTATGCCAGGAATTAAAGTTCCCCAGGATGAGAAGACCTCTCTTTCCTGCTGCTTGTTCTACCTTGCCCAGGAGGTTACTGAAGCCAGCGTTCCTTTGGCTGGGCGGGCTGTATACGTCAAGCAGGAAGATGCTTTCTTGGCTTCTCTTTTGGGCACTAACTTCGATAAGAGCGTGGTCAATGTCCGTTCCGTCGATATCGTGTCTTATTGCGGTGACAGTTTTGGCAACCAGCGTGGCGACCTTGCTTTCCCCCTGCCCCTCATATGCTGACTAGACCGGGAGAGTGGGTGAGCAGCCGGTTTCCTCTCGGACGATTATGTCTGGTGGTACTCTGCAATTTGTGATGTGTTGCTTAAGAACACCCTGCTCTTTGCGGATCCCGCGGCAGTTCTTCTGCCATATTTCAAGGGTTTCCAACTTGACTGAGCTCTTACTGTTCCTCGACATGCTCGGCCAATGGCCTATTATAGGGTTTCCCTCTGGATGTCACGCTCGTAAATTGTACTAGGCGTTCTCTATCTCCAAGCACCTCGGTTTGGATGTTAGAAATGAGTTACTAAGATTTGCTAGAGGAGGTGCTCATGGCTGCCATGGCAGTTGCGAATTCTTGCCGCTCTATGGTGGCTGGCTGAGTTTCATCTGTTTGCGCGTAGGTGTCGGTCTGCCCTGTTCTCTGGGCCTTGAGCTCTTCTATAAGGTCGTTAAGGTTTCGTCTCAGTTCAGCATTTTTCGCCTTGAGTGTCTGAATGATGTCCTTTAGTTCTTGCACTTCAGTCGGTTGCTCACTAGCATTTTTATGAAATGTGTCTGCGCATTCGTGTTCTTTGGAGCAGTGGGAGGAGTGGAGAAAAGCTGAGCTGCTCAGCTCAACTTACTCTGTTTCTCCTTTTTTGTCTTCTGTTGCTTCTTTTTTGTTTCTGGGGCATCCCTGGTCCTTGATATCGAGCGTGACACCGATGTGGACCCGGATGGCGAAGTAGAATCTGTGCTTAACAAGCGCTTCCGCCCGTGCCGCCGTCGCCCTTCTGCTGTCGGTTTCTTCTTTAGTTCTGGTTCGTGGACGACTCGGTTTTCTTAGGCGTAGCTTGCACTCCTTTGCCCCTGTGAGACGGGCTTCCTCGCACAGCGTACACCTTGACTCACACGAATGGCCGTCCTCGATGGCTGGCTCACCGCAGTTCAAACAGAGAATGGCGTCAGGTGTAGGGCATACGTCTGCCCTGTGCCTAGGCTAGAAGCATATGTAGCAAACTTGCCGCGAGGATCAGTAGAGGTAGCAACGCGTCTCGCCGCCATTGTAATAAAAGTAGCGGGGGGCAATCTCGTCTTCGAATGTTACGACGGCGCTTTGAGATTTTACAAGCATTCTTGCATAAAGGATATTCACTCCTTGAGTACGTACCCTAAGATGGGATATCAATTTGGTAGATGTTGTCCCAACGTCCAGGCAGTGGATCACTCCTTTGCATGAATTGTCCTGTGCGGCAACGTAAGCCGTCACAGCGTAGTCTTTTGAACTGAAGCGTACACTCGGAGTGTTCAGTACAACGCTTGCAGTCTCCTTGCTTGGCGTGCTGATTATGGCGATGTTAGATTCGTTGCGCAGACGTATAAATAGGTTTCCTTCGTTACAGATGTCTGGGTTTCCACATGCTTTGGTTATAGCCCGGGTCATCTGATTCGTGCTCAACTGGCTGATGTTGAGTGCATTCTTTGGTCTAATAATGACTTTGAAATTGGCTTTCGGCAGTGAAGGTAGCTTGTCTCTGCGAATAAGATTCTTATTTTGTGGAGAATCGTATTCCTCTTGGTGAAGGTGTCACTGTTGATCGCGGCGTCAGCCTACGCTCGACGGAACTCCGCAGCGGCCGTCTGCTTTCCTGCCCAACGATGCCTCAATATGCCGTCCCCACAGAAAGGGGGGCCTTGCCATCGATCATCCTTGCCCACCCGGGCAATCCTGGCTTTTTTATGGGTACGGGCACTGCCAACGTGGACGAATGGCTACGCAAGTACACCTATAATTGCTGGGACCCCACCCTCATGCTAGCGAATGTTGCTTTTTACCTCAATGACACTGCGCTCGCCTGGTACGAGGCTCATGAAGACCAGCTGACCACTTGGGATACTTGCAAAGAGAAGCTCCGCAAACTCTTTGGAAAACCCCTTGGTCGAGAGCTTACCGCACAGCGAACCCTCAAGACCCGTCTCCAGACAGCTACCGAATCATACGTGGCCTAAATCCAGGACGTCCTCGCCCCTTGCTACAAAGTGGATCGCAACATGTCCGAGTCCGAAACAGTTGGTCATGTCTTGAAGGGCATCGCAGAGGATGCATCCAATCTGCTTGTGTACAAAGACTGCAGTACAGTTGATACCATCATCGAAGAATGCCGCTGTTTTGAAGATAAAGAAAGCCGTCGTATAGCCCATTTATTTGCCCGCCTTCCTAATACTGCTCCGACTTCGTCGTGCTAAGATTTGCTGCCCCAACACCAGCCAACGTCGACCGAAAATGTGACAAGTATCGTCCGCCACGAACTTGAGGCCATCGCTCCCGCTACCTTGCCACATTTGGCAGACGGCCACCACCGTGACGTTCTCCTAATTCCGGCCGTTGTCCGCCAATAGCTCGCCGCCTTGGGACTCAACTCCGTTGCTGCCGTCAGCCCGCTCCTTGTCGCCGACGTTCGCTCAGTTTATCCTGGCCGACCTTCTTATGATAACGACGTTCACACAGTTTATTGTGGCTGCCTTGCTTATAACCCCGACATTCGCAACCTTTATTCCGTCCTACCTGCCTATGTTACCCAGCATCGACGTAATCAAGACGAATGGCGCTCATCCTATAACCGACCTATTTGTTTTACCTGCTCCTGCGTCAGCCATATCGCCCATTATTGCTGGAATCATTGGTTTCAGCCACAACGGTCCCGCTTACCACCCTCCTCTATCTACGATGACCACTCTCGTCCCTTCTCACCTCGTCACGACCCTTCAAACACAGCCGTCGAAACCGTGTTTTCACGCCTCAACCGATCACCCTCCCCCCACCACCGTCAGCCCCGTTCACCCCAACGCCGTCGCTTTTCATCTCTCAGTTGCTATGGCCGCTCCCCGACGCTGAAACGTCTAGAGGTGATACTGCAGTAGGGACCACGATCTCCAATCCTCGTATAGCTCTTCGCGCGTGCCGCAATTTGCTCACCGCGCTCGTGGATGGCACAGCCGTTCAAGCGCTTATTGATACCGGCGCGCAAGTTTCTGTTATGAGCCCAAACTCCGTTCTCGTTTGCGAAAAGTGCTAACCCCTGGCCCTGTACAGGTTATACGTGTTACAAATGGAGCAACGTCAAAGGTTATTGGCTTGTGCTCTGCCCGCGTAACAATTTCTGACCGCCATACTACCGTCCCCTTCAGAGTTCTGCAGCTTTGTCCTCACGACTTTATTCTTGGGCTCGACTTTCTTTTGACTATGCAGCCATCATAGACTATGCTACAAGTGTCGTTGAACTTAACCTTCCCACTCCTTTCGACCCACCCTCTCCTGTTCGGCACCGCCTTTGTAGTGTCGACTTCGTCCGTCTACCACGTGAAGCCACAACATACCTCACCTTCTGCTCTGTACTCCATATACCCGATGAACTATATATCGTTACCCCAACCCCTGATTGGCTTGGTTTGTTTGGTTTGTGGGGTGTAACGTCTCAAAGCAACTCAGGCTTTGAGAGACGGCTTAGTGGAAGACTCCGGGAATTTCGTCCACCTGGGGTTCTTTTACGTGCACTGACATCGCACAGCACACGGGCGCCTTGCTTTTCGCCTCCATCGAAAAGCAGCCGCCGAGGTCGTGATTCTATCCCGCCTCCTCGGGAACAGCAGTCCAGCGTCGTAACCACTGCGCCACCCCGGCGGGGGCCCACCCTTTGATGTTCTCCTCACACGAAGTGTTGCTCTTGCTCATACCGTCGTCACTATGATCGCGAACCAAACATGCCTCCCTGTTCCTGAACTTTGCGTCGCAAGTCCAGCCTCTCCCTCAGGGCATCTCGCTCGTCACTCTGTGTCCGATAAATGAATGTGATCTTTCTGCTGTAACCACCGATTTACCGTCCTCTGCTAACTGCTCAATCTTTGAAGTTTCCAGGCTCCAAGACTAAGCTAAGATGATCGCTAGAGATCTTTCTCGTCCACAAGCTCAAACACTTTGCCATCTGCTGGCATCTTTAAGAGACATTTTTTATTTTGATCAGCGCCCATTGTCTCGAACTGCTCTTGTGCAACATCGCATACACACCGGCGACGCTGCTCCTATTCATCGCCGTCCTTATCACGTATCCGGTGCTGAACGCCAGACAATTCAAAACGAGGTTGACAAGATGCTTGCTCAGGATATCATCAAACCCTCGACGAGCCCGTGGCGTCCCCAGTCGTTCTGGTCAAAAAGAAAGACGGCAGCCTACGCTTTTGTGTAGATTATCGCCATCTCACAAGTATCACTAAAAAAGATGTGCACCCTCTTCCCAGAATCGATGATGCCTTAGATTGCCTTCATGGACCTTTCTTCCATCGATTTACGGTCCGGGTATTGGCAGATCGCTGTTGACGAGCAGGACCATGAAAAATCTTTTGTTACACCAGACAGCTAGTACCGCTTTAAAGTCATAGCACCGGCGACCTTTGAACGAATGATGCACTCTTTTCTTCGCGGATGTAAATGGACAACCTGCCTGTGCTACCTCGACGACGACGTAGTTTTCTCGCCGACCTTTTCTTCGCACCTTGAACGCCTTACCACTATACTCAATCTACTCCGTACAGCCGGCCTCCAGCTCAATCATCGAAATGCCAATTTGGTCGCAGCTAACGCCCCATTCTAGGACACATGGTTGAAGCTTCCGAAGTACGACTTGATCCTGCTCTAATTCAAGCCGTCAAAGACTCCGCGTCCCCAGTCTTCAAAAAATGTGCGCAGCTTTGTCGGAATCTGCTCTTAATGTCGCCGCTTTATCAAAGAGTTTGCCCGTATCGCTCGTCCTCTCACCGACCTACTTAAGAAAGACACCGCTTTCACGTGGGGCCCTGACCAGCAAGGTGCGTTTTCAAAGCTTTTAAGCTTACTGACATCTGCCCCCGTGTTGGCTCATTTCGATCCCTCACCTTCCACTGAAGTTCGAAAAGACGCCTGCGGATATGGCATCGTTGCAGTGCTGGCTCATCGCCAACATGGCAATGACGGCATCATGGCATATGCTAGCCGCCACCTCTCCAACGCAGAACGCAATTATTCGATTACTGAGCGCCTGTCTCGCTCTTGTATGAGCTGTCGCTAAATTCCGACCTTACTTATTCGGCCATTCTTTCTCAGTTGTCACTGACCACCACGCGCTTTGTAGCTTGTTATCTCTGAGAGATCCCTTCGGTCGTCTTGGTCGCTGGGCTTTGCGCCTTCAATAATACTCCTGCAACTTCGTTTACAAGTCGGTGCGCCTTCATCAAGATACCGATTGTTTGTCTCGCTATGATGTAGAGAACCCTGATCTTGGTGACTCAGAGGAGATTCCCTGTGTCTTCGCCCTCTTCAATCTCGCCAACATAGCAGGCGAGCAGCGCAACGACCATCTTTAAGAGCCATCATTGAAGGCCTGGCATCTGGAAGAACAGATTCTTCTCTGCAGCTTTTTTGTTGTACAGGATGGTGTCCTCTATCGCTGTAACTTTCATAATGATGGTTCTCCCCTCCTGTTGGTGATTCCCAAAAAGTTCCGCTGCTCTTTTATTGAAGAACTCCACGACCTGCCCACAGCTGGCCATCTCGATGTGTCTCGCACATATGACCGGGTACAGCGTCGGTTTTTGGGGCCGGGACTATACCGCAGCAAGCAGCACTACATCGCAGCCTGCGACACGTGCCAGCGGAGGAAAAAACTAACGCGGTCACCAGCTGGCCTTCTCCAAACTATTGACGTGCACCTGGAACCATTTTATCTTGTTGGGCTTGATCTTCATGGCCCTTCGCGACGTCACGGTCGGGTCACAAATAGAGCACAGTGGCAAGCTATTATGCAACACGCTATGCCATCACCCGAGCTTAAACCACGAGCTGTGCTACGGATTTCACTGACTTTCTGTTACACAGCGTCATTCTCCATCACGGCGCTCCTCGTCAGTTAATCACCGACCGCGGTCGCTACTTTTTGTCCCTACTTATTGAAGATATCCTGCGTTCATGTTCTGCGAAGTATAAGCTCGCGACCGCGCACCATCTCCAAACCAACGGCCTTACCGAGCGCTTCAACCGTACACTTACGGACATGCTATCTATATATGTATGAAAGGAAGAAGTGGAGATTTCCGAACGCCTGAAGCTAGCGCTCTTCCATTTTTTCTGAATTTTCTATCGCTGTGAGTTATTTGTGACCTCGTCATCCTTCGGGATGGCGGGCGCACGACCCCTGCACCCACCCGCCACCATCGAACATGCTGCTTCGTACTCGACGGGTCACCTCAACGTCGCGGACGTGGAGCTTCCAGACTCGGCAGATGACTCCACAGTGACTGAGATGGATTCTGACATCTGACAGCAGCTACACGCCTGTACAGTCGCGTCGCCTGAAAAGAAAGCTGCGCCGAACATCAATTATGAGTGAGACATCAAAGAAGAATGCTGAAAAGCAAGGGATCTTTTCTGTGGCCTTCGTACCAACAACGGCAACGGCGAATCTGAATGTTATAAACAGACAGCACCTGACCCAGTTTTTCGACCAGCTGTTTCCCGGTGAAGTTGACGAAGTCAGAATTAATCCCTGGAAGAATGTCCTGACAGTGGATGTCAAATCCCAGGCTACAGTGGACAAGCTGAAAGGAATTGGAGCGCTTGGCAACATGCCGGTCCGTTCCTTTCTTGCACATGGGAAAAAGACTACTGCGGGTGTAATCACCGACGTTGACCCTGATATCAGTGAAAGCGATCTCTGCACGCTGATCAAATCTACGGCGCGCATTGCGGATGTTCATCGTTTCGGCCGCTCAAAGTGCGTTAAATTAGTCTTTGAAATTGAATCCCTCCCGTCCCACGTTAAAGTGGGCTAAGTGAGACACCCAGTTCGGATGTACGTTCCAAGACCTGTTCAGTGCCAAAAATGCCACAAGATCGGACATGTGAGTGCCGTTTGTTGAAACGAGGTATCCTGCCGTTGATGCGGCGGTACGCATCCTCATGGCACATGCCAGACGGAGACTATCAAGTGTGTGAACTGCTCGGGTGCACATGAAGCAACGGCTAAGGACTGTCCTAAAATTAGGAACGAAAGACGTATGCTAAAGCAGATGGTGCGAGACAACTCGACTCACCAAGAAGCGGCTGCATCTATTCGTCGTAGCAAACACCGTTCCCGACGCCGACACAAGGAATCGGAAGGCAAGCCTAGCCTGGATAAGTCAACTTCAAAGTTAACATCAGCTCAGGTGCCACAACAGATTGAGTCTAATCCCGTTAAGAATACTCTTGCGGTAATGTCACAGGCAATGTCACAGGCCAAGGATCAGACAGAAGCTGTTGTATTACCTGCCGCATCTGATGTTGAGTGGTCTGCTCTACCATCAAAGGCCATCGCCAGGCCTCATCCCAGTTTGGTTGCCACACGTACTGAAAATTCCGACAGCCTCTACAGCCAGCAGGTGAAAGAAATGCTGAAACAGCTGGTTCGTTCAATGTGGGTGCTGCTCTCCAGCATCAACGCGCAAACAGCAAAGTTTGCTGTTTAGTTTTTTGACGCATTTTAGCCGCTCTTGGCGGCATTGCAATAATTCACAATGGCGCAACAAACTAACACCACCTCTGTGACGATGCCCTTGTGCCGCAGTGTAGTGATTCAATGGAATCCCCGAGGCCTGCGTGGTCGGCTGAGTGACTTCCGGCAGCGGGTACAGAAGTACCGCTTTCCCGTGATTGTGATCTATCAGCCCAACATGCCGGCTGCTTTCCGCCTTTCTGGATATGTTCTGCTGTGGTCTCGAGAAGCAGACGAAACAAGCAAAGTGCTGGTGTGTGTACGCCCGGACATTGCGCACGTCTGCCATGCTCTGCAGAGGCACAGCACGAACCACTACATTTGTTTGACATTAACCCTGAAAGGACGAGTATGTTCTGTAATTAGCGCCTATATTCCACCGAGAGATGGCTTGGACAAGTCATATCTATTTTCAACGATCCAGTGCTGTACAGCTCATCGTATTATTGTGGGGGACTTTAATGCTCACGACCCTCAGTGGGGTAGTGTCATAATGAGCAATCGAGAAAGAGACCTGGCAGACTTTATGCATACGCAAGATCTCGTCAATATAAACGACGGCTCACCGACGTTTCTACGCGGAACAACCTACAGCAGCTGCTTGGATGTGGCGTTTGTTTCCAGAAGCCTCCATCCCTCTGTTTCTTGGTGTAGTGATGTGGAAACACATGGGAGTGATCACATACCAACGTACGTATGCATCAAGTGGTTTGCACCTGTCACTTCGCCTCGTGTGCAATACACAGACTGGGCCGCCTTTAGGGCATCGATGGAGATTTCTAACGTGGACCTCTGGTCACCATCTCAAATAGAGGGCCTCATTACTTCCTCTCTAAGTGAGAACACTCGCTATGTTTGTGTGCCGATGTCAGTGTCCAGCATCGACGTGGAATTCGAGCGACTTCGCGCGATCCGTCGGCGAGCTGAAAGTACAGGAGAACCAAATCCGCGCAAGATCTCACACTTTCTCGCAAAGCGAAACGACACGTTCTACGCCACCTGGAGAGATTAGGACGACAACGTTGGAGGCAGTTCTGCTCATCACTGGATCCCCGTAAGCCCCTGTCGCGTATCTGGCATGTTGCAAGAAGCTTGCGCACACCTCCGCGAGAAAGGCACCCTTTTCGTGCCTGGCCCTTTATCAAAGCCGCAATGAAGTTGACGTAGCTGAAGATGTTTGTTGGTTATGGGCACGAACCAGGCACAGTTACCAATTTCAGAGGTTTTCGCGCCACCTTTGCCGAATGATCAATACGACGTGCCCTTTACAATACCTGAATTAGACGCCGCTCTTGCTTCTTGTCAGCATTCATCTGCACCTGGTCCTGACGGGATTACTTATACAACCTTATCAAACCTAGGAAAGGATGGCAGAACTGCACTACTTAATTATTGCAATGATATATGGGCTTCTAGTACTGTTCCTGAACACTGGAAGATTAGCCGCCTGGTTGCTCTTTTGAAGCCTGGAAAGGCTTCTCTATAACTTATATCATACCGGCCAGTTGCCCTAGCCAGCTGTGTTGGAAAAGTTATGGAGCGAATGGTGCTGACAAGACTGCAGTGGTATCTAGAAAGTAATGGTCTTTATCCGAATATGATGACTGGATTTCGCCGCGCACGCTCTTCCATTGATAGCGTCATCGACCTTGTGGCGACAGTAGAACACGAAAAGCGTCACCGTCGACTAGTAGCTGTTGTCTTTTTAATATAAAGGGAGCTTACGACAACATCCTACATGATGCTATTCTTGATGCACTTGACGACGTGGGAGTTGGTGGCCGGCTTTACAGATGGACTGTAAGCTATCTCAGTGTCCGCTATGTTTACATTACTACGCCTGAAGGAGATACTACCTGCTTTCAGGTTGGTCATGGAGTTCCACAGGAAGGAGTCCTCAGCCCAACTTTATTTAACTTTACGGTAATTGGCCTGGTGAGTGAACTGCCAGCTAACATCCACATAAGTGCATATGCTGACGACATCTGCATCTGGGCCTCTGGTTCGACGCGCCCACAACTACGTGCGAGATGGCAACGAGCTGTGTCATCGACATCGATGTACTTACGGCGTCAAGGTTTATACTTAGCGGCAGAAAAGTGTGCAGTGATTGCGTTTATGGGGAAATGTGTCAGCCGCTACCCGATTACCCTTCATGGAGTCGTAATACCATAAGTCTCCAGGCACAGAGTCTTGGGAGTAATTATTGACCACCAAATATCTTGGTCGAAACATGTTACTATGGTGAAGAAAAGGCTAATTAATTTTTGCCATGTACTTCGTTACATAGCTGGCTTCAAATGGGGTCCAACTGAGCGCTCCTTAACACGGCTTTACAAGACCCTGTTTGCTGGCTACATCCGGTACAGTCTTCCTGTACTCTCTAGTATGAGCATTTCATGCTTGCGGACTTTAGAGAGCGTACAATCGCAGGCACTGAAAATATGCCTTGGACTGCCTAGATGCACCTCTAACAAATGTACAATTGAAGAGGCACGTGCTCGCCCATTATCGATATAGTTGTCACACGAACCACTTCGTGTATATTTACGAGCACTTACAAGACACAGTTTTCACCCACTGAGCAAGATTCTGGATGAAAGGCCGGTCTACAGTTTTACAAGTGTACTCCGCTGCCATCAGTCGCAAGTACCGACAGGATATGCCCTCCCATATCGTCCCGCCCAACCATCTTGGACGATGGATAAACCTTTGGTGCACCTTCGTGTTCCGGAATACTAAAGAAATTAGTGGTACCAATTAGTCGACTCAAACTTACTCTGGCGCACATTTGGTCAAAATATCCTCATTATATTCACGTACACACCGATGGATCTGTGTCAGCACAGGCATCCGCTGCAGCTGTGGTCATACCAACTCTGAAAACGACTCTGCATTTCCTTTTGGGACATACGTCTACATCAATCGCTGCTGAACTTGTAGCCATTCGGGAAGCTATTCGCTACACGTGTGGTGAACAGCCTCAAAAATGGCGTTTATTCACGGACTCAAAAACGGAATTACAAATTTTGGAGCACTTCTTATGTCACACTGCCTATCAGTCCCTGGCACTAAACATTATGGAGCTCCGCTCATCTACCCAGCTGCAAGGCCACAGGATAATGTTTCAATGGATCCCTGCCCACTGCGGGCTCCATGTGAATGAACAGGCCGATGTTGAAGCGAAAAACGCACTCATCAATGGCCTCCAAACAGCTGTGCCTTTTTTAAGAGGTGACACGACGTGCCTTCTTACGAGTTGTATGAATAATGCTACAGCAGCCTACTGGGCCCAGACAGACGCCCGACACATTCGTCTAAGAAGGCTCGATAAAACATTAAAAGTTTATGTTCCGCGTGATATTCCGCGTCATCAGGCACGCTTACTACATACACTTCGTTTAAACGTGGCTTTCACGCACAAGTGCTTACATTTATTTGTACAGATGGACTCGCCGGAATGTTCAACTTGCGGCATCCCAGAGTCTGTGGACCATATATTATTGGTGTGCCCAGCGTATGCGCGCGAAAGAGGTGTGCTAGCGGCTTCCTTGAAGCGTTTAGACAAGAGGCCTCTGTCGGAGGAACTGCTGCTGGGCGCTTGGCAGGACAAGGGGAAGGGTGTCCAGACAGTGCGTGCTCTTTGTCGTTTTTGGTGCGCCAGCGGACTTGATTCGCGCTTGTAAAACAAGCTGCTCTGTCTGTATATGTCTTTCGTATGCATTCTCCCACATCGTCACCCATCATGACCTTCTTTCTTCTCTCCTTTCCCATCCCCAGTGCAGAGTAACAGGCCAGATTTTAAATATTTCGGCCAACCTCTTTGCCTTTTCCTTTCAATAAATACATCTATCTATCTATCTATCTAGGAATGTATCACCTGATTACCACGACTGGGATCTCGCGCTGCCATATGTGGCTTTTGCTTTCAATTCTTCCAAGAACGAATTGACGGATTATTCACCCTTCTTCCTGCTCTGTGGCAGGTACCCCGCTTTACCTTTGGACACGCTGGTTTCGCCTGCTGTACGCCCCATAACTACCTACGCACGTGACGCCATTGCGCAAGCCCCTGAAGCACGCCAAGTAGCCCGTAGTCGGCTCCCCGCCTCTGATACTTCTCAGAAGTTTGCCTACGATAGGCGACATCACCCCGTAACCTATGACACTGGGTATTTGGTTCTTTTATGGTCTCCTGCACACCGCATTGGTCTCTCGGAGAAACGTTTGTTCCCCTATACTGGCCCTTATCGGGTGGTCACTAATGTGACGTATAAAACTGGCCCTCTTGTGCCGGCGTCTTCCTCTTCTCGCCCCTCTACTGACATTGTCCATGTTTCATGCCTGAAGGCATACGAACTCATGACATCTTTGCAGTTTAGCGCCAGGATGGCACTTACACCTGCGGGGGGGGGGGGGGCTATGTTGCTGGATGACGACGACGAAGTGCCTCCTTCTCTTGCCTAGCGGAAGGGACAAGGTGATGACGACGAAGCGGGACTGGTTCCGTGTTGCTGCTCGCTGCTATGCCACTTCAAGCTGTGCTGTAAATATACTGTAAATATATCGAGTTTCCACGTAACTATTTTTAAAATGAATTAGTTTATTATTTCGCGAACAGTTTGCTGTTGCGCAATGGTGCATTATCTGCTGACCTCATAACGGCACGTCGTCGCTATTCGCGATGGCGGCTACACTCTTACATGCATGCCGTGGACTGTGGTCGCTGAGTATTGTAGCGAAACCTACACCGCGGTTGGTTTTCGAGCCATCGGCGTGGCCGTGTTCACGGGGGAGACGAAGAAGAATAAGGAAAAGAACAAGAAGAAAACGAAGAAGAAGGAGTAAAACAGAAGACAGACGCTCGGTAATTGGTAGAGGCGAAAGACAACAGTTAGTTGCTAGGACAAAAGGTTCATTCAAATGTTGTGGCGGCGATGTGCCTCGGAGTTCGGCGTAGAGGCGACGTCATACCGCCAGAAGTCTTCTACATCTGAATGAGAATGATCAACGACGAGAGGCAAGGATGCTCATACGTGAAGTGGCTCCCCTATGGAATATATAAAGCTGAATTCATATATTAAATTACTATGTGCCAAACTCATGCCCATACTTTGAAGCCGAACCTAAGCGTAGCCATGCAGATTGCTTTCGCTTAACTCTAGATTAAACCACAAGATAATGTTCTTGGCGCCAGACAAGCGTTCGAGCACTGTGCAAAGCGCACGCAACTAATCCGAAAATGAGATACACTGATGCAGCAAAATACCCGGGAAGACAAGCCCACTTAATGAGCGTCATGAATTCCCCATTTACAGAAAAGACCTCTGCAACTAATCCAATAAATGACACTGACGTAGCCGAAAAGCCGCAATTGCCTTAGCAGTCTCGACGAGCAAAGAACATGTCATTCTCCCTGATTCACAGTCTGCATGCAGAAAATACCAAAAGAGAAGAATTTCCAGCATAGCCCTTGAAATCCTCCGTCGGACCACAACTTCCACCTCCCAGACTCCTACATCATACGGACTCCGGGTCACACTCACTTGGAAGGAAACGAGGCCGCCAACACCTCAGCCCGAGGATATGCTAACCGGGCACTACTTCGAGAGAGATTTTGGAGAACACAGGATGTACCCAAGAAATATACTGACATCCTCCTGCATTACAGACTTGACAGAAGAAAATATTTCCCACCCCACAAGAAACTAACAAAAAAAAAAGCAGTCACTTTCCGAAAAATTCAAACCAACAGCAACGTCCCACGGCACCTTACTACACATAATCTCGCCCAGAACCTAAAAATTTAAATGCGCATTTTGCAACGTACCAAACACCCTATAATATATGATGTGGGGATGCAATTGAGGGAAGAAATGGTACTATAACCCCATGCCCTTAACTGAAGAGCAGTGGGAGACAGCTGCCAAGCCCCAGCCTGGATGATCAGCCTAGTCTGGTCAACCGGACCCGAGAAATGGCTCGGGTGCACGGCTTCCTGGACTGAGGAGGCTGCCCACTTCGGGCTGAATATTTAACGACTGCTCCGACTAAATATTTGTCTCTCTCCCTCTCCGCAAAAAAAAAAACAAACATTTCATTGCGGATTCTTTTTTTTTTCCTTGAGGAGCATTCACTATAAAATGCCATATTGGTGATCCTTGGACAACTGGACTTGTTTTGGGCTTCCGTCTCGAGATTTCACAGGAGCGCATACAGAAATCGAAGTGCAAAATAAACATTTATGTTCATTTCACTCAAATTTGAAAAGGCTTTCTTGTTTTTAATTCTTGATTAATTTAGCTGGGACACTGCATGCGTATGTCAAACTTTGCCTTTTTAGCCTTGCATAAACAAGTCCTGATTAAGGAGCCCATCCAACTCCTGTATCATGGTACACAAGACCTATCAGAACTCCGATAACTCCTAATATACATCCCACGTGTGATATAGAGGAGTGAACGGACTCTTGAAAGGAGAAACAGGACCTATATGCATATCCTGAGTGTCCACCTACTAGTCCTGCATGCTCCTTTATGGGTCCTTTATGCCCCATTTCGGCTTCTGCATACTCCCATATCATTTCATAGAGGACCTATTAAAACCCAGAATAGGTTTTTACAATAGGGTTCCGAGGAGGCCTAAATCGATGGGCCTATGCTGTGGTATTCAGCATAGAATCAGAAGCATAATTTTCGTTTGTCCTGAGAGTTAGCTTGCTTAACAATAAGTGCTCCCGCATATAAAAAGCGACATCTCCAACGTTTCATGCCGCTATGTGCGCCGCGAAAGGAGGGACGGATTAGCGCTGCGTTGCTGATTGCTGAGCTACTTCCCGTCGTTGTAAAAACTAAGAGGGAAACCCAAACATGCATACGTAAGCTCGAGAGCATAGCTTGCGACATAGAAGGAGCAGACAAAACTTTTGAACGAAGCCGTACCTCTTAAGATGTTGTATGCGCGTGCTAGTAGGATTAATTTATTTTCGGCTCGTACAGGTTTTGTGCAAAACTGTATCCAGTCTAGCCACGGCCAGCGCACGAAAACATGCGCCGCCGCCGCTTTACTCCGTCATTGCAAAACCCAATGAGATTCGAATTCGCTTCACTGCCCGCTCCAACAAGAGCCTCCTAGCCGTCGCCGTCCCAAGCAGCACACCAACAATGGACCAGCGCTGGCGTTACATTGGTAAAAAACGGCACGAAAGTCGGACCGTCATTGGCATTTAGGCCAAAAGAGACTTTTTCCAACCTTGGGCCGACGTTCATGCCACGATTGGACCGCTCTCCAGCCTACATTTGTCCGACATTATGCCATGATTGAACCACTGTACTGCCCATATATTCATGTTGGCCCGCCGTTCACCCATGATTGAACCACTGTACTGCCCATATATTCATGTTGGCCCGCCGTTCACCCATGATTAGACCAGTGTTATGCCGATGTGATAACATTGGCCCGACATTCATGCCATGATTGAACCTGCATTCAGCCAGTCTACCAAAAGTGGACATGCCACAATTAGACAATTGTTTAGCCTATCTGTTAAAGCTGGCCCAGAATTCAGGCCATGAATTTTCAGTGCATTCCAGCTAATATTTGCATTATACAAGCCACATGCTTTACTACTGCCAAACTGCACCCTTTATATGCACATGCATAAAATGAGGCGCAACAAAAATCAAAGTGTTATCATTTATTTAAAAATAACATATTGTTAGGGTTTATTTAAAGAGCGATTCTGCACCTTAGCCTGATGTGCTAAGTAACAGATGGTGAGCTTCTTCTTCTTTCTCTATCCCGGAGAGCCTCTTTTTGCACTTCCTTCTCCTCTTCTGTGCGCATCCCTGACATTTCCCCCTTGGCAGACGAAGCCCCTGGGCTGTCAGAGTCCCGAGCGAGAGTGGCAGCGCTTCATTCTTGCGACATGAACTACCTGTGTACATTCTTGCGACATGAACTACCTGTGAACTACATGAACTACTTCCTCTTTGCATCATATCACGGACCTGTTCGTCAATTATCTTACGTTCTGAAGGTGAAACACGGTATGGTGTCTGTCTAATCGGGTGTGCAGATCCAGTGTCGATCATGTGATGGGTGCGGGAAGGCGGAATCGGTGGTGGCTGATCTCGAGCAAAGTCGAACACGTCCGCATGTTTCATAAGAACCTCCATCAATATTCGCTGGTCGTTGGTGGGTAGCGATTCATTTATCATAGACTTAAACTGGGAATCAGCATGATCGGGACGTCTAGTTGAACGAGCAACGCCTTCATTGAACGCGGCGATGTGCATAGAAAGGCGTTCTTCAAAGTCGGCGAGTTTGAAACCACGCGGCAATACGGCGGGTTCATTGGTATGGTTGACAGTCCAAAGCGTGGTACGGCCCTCGTTCACTCGAACAACGCTGCGGGGCACCAACACACTCTCTTTGGCACCGGAAAGGGAAGTGGGTTCCACCAGAGCGTCGAAGGCATTGGGAACCGCACCCGAAGACACAACTGGGACGAAGATGGCGGACATATCGCCGGAATGACGGTATCTTCGAAGACAGAAAACACTTGGACCGCCCGCGGCGATTCTTCTATGAGGGCCGATCGAAGGCTGGGGCTTATTGATATCTCGCCACTGTTGAAGTCGAGAGTTGCGCCACACTGCTGTAAAAAGTCAACTCCTAGAATAACGTCGTGCGTAAAGCGAGGGAGCACCGTAAATTCAGTTCTAAACTCGTGTCCAGCCATCGCTACATTTACATAACAAATACCAAGCGGAACCAACGATTCTCCCCCTACACCTCGAAATATGACAGTTCTATCCCAGCCAAACATAATTTTGCGGCCGAGACGGTTCTTAAAATCTAAGCTCATCACGGAAACTGTAGCACCAGTATCCACTAAGGCCATAACACAAACACCATCCACTGACACTTCCAAGCGGTTCTTCAGCATAACGACCGGTAGAGGAATTGGCAATATCGATGACCTGGCGACCGCACCTCCATCGGCCGCACACGCTAGTTTCCCGGTGGCGGAGAAGAACGGCGGGGAGAAGGCGATTGTCGGGAGCGGCGGGCAGGAGGAGTCAGGCTGCGATCAGAAACTGGCGAGTCGTTGCGTGGTGGTACGTAGCGGTAGGAGCCCGAAGGAGGGGGATAGGTCGGGTCATGGACTTCTGGGCTCACAGTAGAACGGCGATTTGTCCATTGGCACTGGTAGCGTGGTGGCGGGTACCGGCGGCGGCAGAAGCTGGATATGTGGCCAAGCATACCACAGCGGTAACAGACGGGTGGTTCACGAGCACGGTCCAAATAATAGCCCTCGGTAACAGGATCGCAGCGATCAGCAAAGTCCAGCGGCTGGGGTTGTTGCGGAGGAGGTGGCGCCCTGTAGTGGGAACGAGCTAGGGGAGCAGGGCCATATGAGTCGTTTCGGTGGTCACGGACGGGAGGAGGAGCGGTAGAACACCAAGAAGAGCGCTGGCACACTGGGTAGAGGCAACTCATGAGCAGCCTCAGGTGCCAGCAGGGCCCTGCAGGGCAGCACTGGAGGTGTGGGCCGGGTGAGGCAGTGAGGGTGCCGTACTGGACGTCGCCGAAGCACAGGGGTTCGGTGTGGTTGCCAGGCTGGCGGCAGAACTTGTATTTAGTGTTTCGGCAAGCGCCGCTTTCTACCGCCACCACGGTCCACTGACCCTGGCAACCACTTCTTAATAAAGCCGTGCGCTTCAGCAACATCCACGCCTGTCTTTTGGCAGATGACATCTGCACAAGATAAATGGACATTTTAGGCCAACAGGAACACTTTGTTGGCTCACAGAAATCAAGCTTATTTCACTGAAAGAAGAACAGAAGAATAAAAGGTAGTGCAAAAGGACGAGGAACCAGCCCAGCAACAAGTTTTATTGAAAAAAAAAACAGAAGAGGACACACAAGTAAATGTTACACGAAATGGGCCTCATAATTCAAGGACTATAGGCAACCAAATGCAACTTTAGAAAAAGCTCTCGCAAGAAAGCTCTTCTAACCAACTGTATATAGCTACTATGACACTATGGTCCACCTTTCAAGGACTAGAGGGGGAACACAAATAGCTGGCCAGTGCAACATGACTGCAATGCTGCGAGAAAAGATGGACTTGAGTGGTTTGAGGGCTTTTTCAAAATACATCTGCTGTTCATTCTTTAGATGCCCACTGAGGAAAACTGCAACCAGCCCCACAAACAATTGCAGTAACAAAATATTCATCTGTTATAAAAAAGAAGTCGTAAGCTGGGTAAAGTGGTAACAGATTTTACAGATGGAAACAAAGTGCAGCAAAGCCTGTTACATGTGCTTTCGCTCATGTTTTAAAATTAAAAGCTACTGTAATTAATAAAAAAATATACCTGTGACCACGCTGCACAATCTAAGGCCGATAAAGGAAAGTTTTCCTTTCCGGCCGTGCAGACTGTACAGGCGTTGTACGGACACCCCCATGATGGCCGTCATGGCGTTGGCCGCCACCTCCTTTAGCCCTTTTCCCCCCAGGCGGAGCAGCTGCTATCGCTGAAAAGAAAGAAAATCATAGTTGCGCAAATGCTATTAGACATAAAATAACAAGTACTGTTAGTTTATTTCTGAATAGAATAACTGAGATAACTGTGTGACCAATTGTCAGCAGCTCATACAATTGTGCCTGCTATTTAATGCATCATTCTTGTATGATGCAACAGCTCTCTACCACTGCAAACAAAGACATTTTTTTTTCTAATTTGCTAGGAGCAGACAAATTTAGGTGCTGAGCAAAAGTGGTCGCTCTTATCATGTTATAACTTGAGGCTTTTAGCAGATATGTGTGCTGGATGTATTTGGGCTGCAGTCCCTAAGGAATTCGGGCTAAGAGCATGCTGTAGAAGAGGGGTTTGCAAATTTTAACCATCTGGAATTCTTAACGTGCACTGACATCACACAGCACACGTGCACCTTGCTTTTCACCTCCATGGAAAAGTGGTTGCTGCAGCCAGGTTTGAACTCTTTTTGGGTTCAGCAGTTTAGTGACTGAGCCGCTGCCACGGGGCCCATTATCCCGAAACTGAGCATGATCTAATATTATGTACCCCAAGCACATGAATAAAGCTGCATGCCTAGCAGCCACTTTTCTTTAAGCAGTCTTAACATTCCTGTTTTTGGCAGCAGATCAAGTAATGAAAGAAAGCATGATATGGGCAAGAGAGGAAAAAGTGGGGATAAAAAACAGCTCGAAAACAAGGACTTGACACCACAACATAAACAAAACACAGGGCTGTGAACTCATGGGCTGTGCATGAGCTCCTACATGAAGACAGCATACAGTTCCGTGACCTAAGAATTTCAATTTTGAAAGGGCACATATGTTGGATGTATAATCCTAGATCACAAAAGGCACTCCTCCCCTATAGTAGTGCTCATTGGAAGGTAGTAAAATGAGCAGTTGCCATGAATTGCCTCAATTACACGTTGGAAAAATCATGTTGTCATCAAATATCTCAGAGCGTTAAAATACAAGCACAGCGTTTGCACATGTCCGGCTCTCCTCCAGATACTTAGCAGTTGCAGACAGCCTGCTAAAAAAGAAAAAGATCAGTAAAAAGCAAGATAAGCAAGATCAGAGGCTGACAACACAAGTCATTCCGTGCATTCGCAAAGTATCCCATAATTTAAGAAGGTTGCAAAAAGATACAATGTAAACATGCTCTTCTCTGCATCAAGTAAGCTCTAAAAAATTTGTCCAATGATGATGAAAGAGCAAAAGCCGCATTGTAGTATCAAGCACCAACTCTGGTTCACCCGGTGCACTACAAAGGTAGTTTACAGTGTTCCACTCACTTGTAATAGAGTTTACATTGGTCAAACAGGACACTGTTTTAATGAGAGAGCCAGGGAGCAATATGATTAAGTCAAAGACGGTAAAGGGAGTAATCTTGCCGCTGAATGCAGAAACTGTAAGTGTAAGCTAATTTTTCGAAAAACCAAGTTTCTTGGGTGCGAGAAAGATCAGACCGGAAGAGATATTGTTGAGGTATATCATATCAGAAAAGCGGGAGATCAATGTGTCAGCCCCCCTCATTGTTTCTGTATGATAATGAAATGGCCTTTCAGGACAAACACGGTGGACTACCACATGGCAATAACAGCACCATACTTAAGCTTGTTTTTATTTTATATAAAATTTAGTTGGAAGTTCGTCCTGTTGTGTGTTTCTTCATGTCCTCATTTTTTTCGTGCTGTGAGCACTATACGTTGATGAATCAACATCAACGGGCCCAAACATCAGTGTTGTTGCACAGTTTGGTGGTATAGTGTCAAAAGCGGTTTGAGACCATATACAAGACCATGTAGTAGTATCAATTCCTGAAATGAAAATGTAATTGCCAAAAGCCCTGCGCACGAGCAATTGTAATGCTTCCTGAAGCAAAACTGAAAGTTTATGCATTAGACATGCAGGAGTGTCGCTGCAGATGTGACACCCACTGCGGACATGTTGCAGTGCTCAGTTCAAACTGCAGGCACTTTTGCATCAGATTTACATGGAAAGAAAAGGACAGTAATAGCCAAATGTGTAGACGTTACTTTCTTAGAGCAATAAAGAGAAATAAAGCACAGTTCGAATTTAGTGCCATGGTCACTGCAACAAGCCTCAGCAAACGTTGCCATCCTCACTGAGCTTCCACGCCTCTTATAATAATTTCCATTTTCAAGTGAAAAAGTGTGTAATTTCCTCATGCTGCAGTGCTTTTGAAACTTGTTTATTGAAAACAAGTATGGCACGATTGATGGAATTGAACTCCCCACTGCCACTAACCACCAAATCGCAATTAAATTAAAGATTTAATAACTGAGTTTAGTTAACCATGTAATTACTAAAGTTTAGCCGTACATTGTGCCTGTTGCATCAGGAAATGCGTTCCTACAATCTATTTTTTCTAGCCTCCCCTTATTCAGAATTTTTGAAAATGTTCACTGAAGCACCCAGTAATCTGTATATGCAGCTTTCATGCACAAGATATTTACATTAATAAAACATGCAGAAGTGACAACATACTCAAGCAAATCAGTAAGAATTATGAATATGATCAGCATGTTATCCACAGAGCATGGCATGCACCTTTTTCACAAACATCTGAATTACTTTATATTGCAAACCCTGACTAGGTAATCATTTTTCTCAGTTAAGAATTATTAAAAAGCATTAGATTACCAGTGCAGCTGCCACACCATCATCTTGCAAGGCAGCGTCGGCTGCCTCCAGCTCCTCTGTAGTGTAGGCGGGCAGAGCAAGGGCGGGAGGAGGTGCTGGTGGGGAGACTGGCTGCGCAGTGCCTGGGCCTGGCTCTCGGTCCGACCGCAGCAGCAGGCTATCTTCAATGCGCTGCACGCGCTGGATCAGCTCCCGCTGCTGCTGTCGGACCTCAAGCAAAATCCTCAGCACCCTGAGCACTGCAGCTGTAATTGAAGCAATTAATAATAAATTCAGTGAGAGTACAGCTTCCTAAGGCCGATAGCATCACTTATGCCCTAGGCACCAATAAAACAGTATGAGTGTAAACAGCAAGAAGCAACATGCTGCTTATGCTCCTAACTTTCTACAGCTTTCACAGAGACACTCATAACACATGCATCTATTCCTTGCCAGCCTAATGTAAAAGTTATAAATGTCATCACACTGATGAACACTTAGGTCAAACAGAGCTCCTCTACGTGTGACAGATAGCAAAAGAGCTGCGATATTGTTCTGCAAATGCCTCCTCAGTGTGGGCTTCTGCCAATGGTTATGGCACTTCAGAGGCATTTCCACTGCTACTGCATTGCAGAAAGGATTAATGTATTCTTCTACTCTCATGAGAAGCACATGCTAATAGGGAGTCAGAAAGCAGAGCAGGCCTTCGCCTGTAATTTAGCTTTGCATCATTTGAAAAGTGTTTTTCATGGCAAGATGATATTAGAAAAATTCTGGAGGTAGGAGTCTGTTCTGTGTAACTACCAGTACTTTTGGGAGCTAATGCATTACACTTGCTGCAGCAAAGATCTCTATTGCACTGTTGTCCTTGGCTGATAAACAAAATGCAACAAAAAGGTGAATCATGTGTCAAGTTCCACATCAGAGGACAAAGTAAAGATTAAATCCAAGATGAGCCCACCACCATGTGGACGTAAATAAATACAGGAAATATATAAGATACAATAACATTAGCTCTTGGGCCAGTTGGTGCATGTTGAACATAATTACAGGGGTGCCAGCGGAAACACAAAGGTGCGTACACAAGAACGAAGAGGTAGCTACAGACGGATGCTGGACTATCAACTGTGGTTTATTGAAGAAGCATTGCCACACAAAAATACACATCCGACACATGCGCATCTGCAGCACCACCGCAGATGCGCATGCGTCAGATGTGTGTTTTTGTGCTGTAGCTACCTCTTCGTTCTTGTGTACGCATCTTTGTGTTTCCGCTGGCACCCCTATAATATGTTCAATATTTCAGATAGGCTTTCTTCATACATCTCTGCACTATCGAACTGCAGACACTGCACACAGTTGCCTATTGCTTATGACAAAAAGGAACAACACAGAATTCTGAAAAAGGAACGCTAAGAAAAATTTGCCACAGTAATTCATCACATTCCAATGCAAAATGCAGTGCATAAAGGGTGATGCACAGTAACATGTTTCAAAGGCTAGGAGCTACACTATAGTCATCTGCAATATCACTAAACAGAAAATTTAGTTCTGATCAGACCTCTAAGCAGGTAATCTTGTTTTGCATACCTTTTACAAAGTAACTGCGCAAGCTGCAAGGTACCACTCCTAGGCTTTCTTTTTGTTTATGCACTAATCAGGGGTTCTCAAACTGGGTTCTGCAGAGCTCAGGGGTTCCACGAGCTTCTACTGCCAAAGAGCAAAAGTATGCCTATGCCGCACTGATGCCGAAGCAGGGGGCAGCCAATAACCTGTGAGCTGCTGCGTGATTCTATGCACAGTCCAGCTGGGTTGGACACGAGAATTGAATGTAGTGCTGGTCTTGTGACTAGTTTACTGTTTCTAGTTTTGCCATCTGGATTTTGCTTATAGTTTCCAGTATAAGTGAGAGGTAGGCATTGAATAAAAAGGTAGTTGCCAAAAGCAAGAATACAAACAAGTGCTTACAAAAGTGAACTAAACAACAAAAAAACCAGGGTGGGTTCATGATCAAGCAACACCAGATGAATGCGATTTGAGAAGGAGGTGGGGGGGGGGCAAATATATTGCATGCCAACTGGGATTTGCGAAGACTCCCTTTTAATATCTCCTGTTCCACGAACATGCTGGCAACATTTAAATGAAGTATTCCATCACAATGGCATAAAGCAGACATATGCCTCAAACGATGCCCAAATATTAATCCACAAGCTAACTGGCTGGAAAATCAGCTTGAAACAACTGCCTCTTTCAAACAGCAAACTTTTGCCAGCATATATGTCAAACATGATCATCTAGTGACTCATTGTTGGCATCTGTCAGCAAGATAAACATGACGTCATACATGGCATACAGTCCTATGTGAGACGCTCTGAGAGTATTAGAATAAATAGTGCAAGCATTTTTGTGTGCACTAAATGAAAGCATTTTGTGGTAAACACTGTTCAGCTTATTGCCACTTTAAGTTGAAGTATGCAAATAAAAATGGAATTTTAAGTCAGAAAATGTGGCACCATCTCTATAAAGCGGGCTGTTTTTTGCCGACCAACAGACATTTCTTGCTAGGCACAGGCGAATGTTTGAGAAATAAAAAAGGTCGTAATTATTGCTTATCACACATAAATCTTGCAGTATGCAAGAAAAGATGAATGGCAGCGGATGCTGCAGAAGGTGGTTAGACTGCTGAGATCTTTCCTAAATGAGAGCGTGCCACCCTGTTGGTTTTGGGTACCTTATAAGGGAGTGCACAGGGGCTGCATGATGTCCAAATTAATTTTCTTCCACATTTTACACTCCATCTGAGGCACTGCATTCGCTTCCAGCTAATGAACTTTTAAGATACTATCAAAGACAACAAAAGTTAAAATATGAGCCCCTTTGACCTGTATGCCCCTGGAAGTGAATAAATTATTCTGCAAGAAGAAAAAGCACAGAACATGGGACCACTGCACGCAGTACATTAATGGTGATGGCTTTCTGGTGATCGTAGGCAGAGAGAGGCAGCAGCAATGCCAGGATCCAAAAGATGACAACAAAAGTTACTAACTACAGCAGCCAGTGCAGTATGAATGACAAAAGCTGAAAGCGAATCGAAATACTAGGTTGTATGTTTTAGCATTACTTTGGTTCAGTAGGGACTGTCTTTGAAGAATACCAGTAAACATTTTCAGAGTTATCACTTTCAAAGAACATAATTTCAGTCTGATCGTGAACTCCGTGTAATACCTTCCTAAATATTTATTCTCTAGATATTTCTGGCAATGCCAACTTCAGTTCACTAGCATAGGATATACTGAGGAAAATAAAATTTGCTGCTTTTTTTAAGGCTAAACAGGTCTAACCTCTAGCTGAGAGCATTACTTGATAGCAGAGAAATAGGAGTAAAAATCAGACAGGGAAAAATTGGTAAGACAGGACAAACATTTGTCCCATCCTCTCACATTGTCCCCATGTTTGGCTAGCATTCCTGTTTTTTTTGCTCTAGGTTATTTTACATTAAAAAAAGAAAACAAAGTGAAAATTTCACCTTCAACAGTCCCACTTTCATTGGCAGCCTCCTCGGAGCTCAGGGCTGCACTTTCCCTGCCGACAGCTTCAGAAAGTGTCACTGCTGGCACTTCAGCGCCTTCATTCAGAGGTGCTGGAACACGAACATCATTAGTGGTAATGCAGGAGGCACAAAAAATAATAAACAAACTGTCCAGATTAAAGGTAGAACGAGAGGAAGAAGATGGTTTACACGGTATGAACGAGCACTGAACAAGGGTAAGTGGAGTACGCCTCAGTTCGCAGGTCGATCCAACGTTTCGATAAGTGGACTTGTCTTCGTATAGGCGGAGACAAATTCACTTGTCGAGACTTTGGCTCGACCTGCAAACTGAGGTGTACCCCATTTACCCTGTTCAGTGCTCCTTCATACTGTCCAGATTAAAGTGAGGTGGTGCTTTTGTTTGACCATTCTTTGCCAGGTAACAGTAAAAGGCACCTATTTCAAATTCCAAGTTGTGTTAATTTATGCAACCCAGAAAGACAGCAATTCCTAAAATAGACCTCCCAGCTTGAGTCGCATGGAACAGTGGCGCCCGTGCACACGCATCAATCATGCACACTATAGCAGAAGAGTGACTAGGATAAAAATTCCCCCGTCTGTCAAATATATCCCAGCAGCACTGTTTCACTTTTGTTAAATTCACAACATTCTGCCGCTGCCATCAAGAGCCATGGTCCATGCAAGCATTTTTGAAACACAGCAGTGCCATTTGTGAAGAGGCATTACTGCTACTGTACTGCAATGTGAAAAGGGCTATGCAGGCATCATATTATAGCAATTCTTCAACACTCCTGACATTGTGCACAAAGCAAAGTACTTGATGTAGCCATGGAAAATGATCAATGTTAATAAGTTTTTACCTCTCAAGTACAGACAACCATATTTCTGGCATTCATCACAAAAAACTACTGTGATGCAGGAGGTTTTTGGCAGTATATAGTATCATTCAATAATTCGAAAATTTTTCTTGATCCCTTGAAGGCCAAATTAACAAGATATTACTACTTTTTTCCTTATTCAAGGAGCCAAAATCACTCAATACTTAATGAGCATGTGACACGTGTACATCTGGCCATGCTTGCCTAACTCAAGAAATTTAATCATTCCAATTTCAAGCAGTCTACTAGAAATTTCAACACTGCATCTTTACCTCTTGAGTAAACTAAAATTACCCTAGAACTGCGGGCAACTGGCAGTTTGCCAAGAAATGGTTACTGACATCTGTATACTGACATGAGAATATACGGTAAATGTGTTCTATTTCTCTGAGAGTGCAATGAGCTACAGTTTTTTTTTTTTGCAGCTCTTGCAAGCACCTACTGCCATATATTCACAATCTGAACTAAAATCAAGCTTATAGATTAAATGTCGATGACAATTCATAACATACGAGGTGATGGCAGCTCCACTTCCACGGGCCAATCTTCATGGCCCTCGTTTCCTAAAGAAAGAATTGCACATTAGTATCATCTTCAGTATGCAAATAATTTTTTGTTAATTATAACTCCAGGAATTATAATTACCAGAAACTGCCGACGTCTCCACAGCAGATGTGAATTCATATTTTCGCATCTTTTTTTCGGCGCTCTTGTAAGAGCCTGCAAAGAATTAATATGAAATGAATGAAATTTGTACTACACCTGCACTACACCCATGGTGATTAGACAACACAGGAACTGGTTGAGGATTTATATATTGGACCAAGATAACTGCGTAGGCAAAAAAAGTTTTCTAAGTGACAGGGAGATTGCCTTTCTTGAGAATTCTTGGAGGTTGCATACATATCTGAGTGGGCTTTAGTGTTGTGTTATATGGTTTATCTGCATCAACACTTTCACACCTTTGAGTGTTTCTTTATATACCAAATCATTGGTAAAGAAAACCCTTAATTGTAAGTCAGCGCTTGTCCCGTGTTTTCCTTTCTCTGATCCCTGTTTCTTTTCTTACGCTGTAGTATCATGACCATAGGTTGGTATACAGCTAGTTGGTATAGCTGTGCCAACTAGCATGGCCAACTCAATGTTTTGCTAGGTTTACCTGTTGTAGAACTGGCCATGTTGACTGAAATTTCTGGCAAAGCTCACTGCTCATAAACGTTAAAGTTTGAACATTGAAGTGCTGTTTATTTCATTTTCTTAAATGGTTAAGGCACAGACAAGTGCAACTACTTAGGCCATTGCCTCAACGAAGTGGTTTTCGATCAGCCTATGACAGATCAAGCAACCATCTGCTGATCAGCTTGATTGGCATTGCGGGTCTGAAAGCACTAGACTGCTGATAGTGCTGCTGTAGCTGCCGGTATGACGCGGCAGATTGCCGCATAATAAGCTATATGTAAGACATCTATTGCCCAGCCCAACTGATCATGCCTTTATGCCGGCAAAAACACATATTACATTTATTGTTTGCTTGGTAGCAATGTTCGTCAAGCACTCCCCTAAGATGCACACTGCTAATATGGCTAGTCATGTATAAAAATAAAAGAAATCTGTTCTTTGACATATTACCTCATTGCTGACGCTCTGCTGTCTGTCATGACATCTTGTCAGCATTTAATTATGGCGGTCACTCTTAATGGAAGGGGCTTCCTGATCACAATTACATATCGCATTTTTTAAAATATGCAACAACCCCGGTCATCGAAACTTGGAAGTAGGATCATAGACTTCCATAGAAGCACAAACATGCAATTGGTTGAACGACCTGCCCTTCTTTATAAATTTCATTGATATCATTCCTCAACGCTTGGCCATAACACATACACATCCGAAAGTGCATGATACTGCTGTATGTAAAAGAAGTTCTAGGCTACTTTGCCGAATTGACGCCTGTTCAGCTGCCGTTGTAACTGCAGTCACCAGTCAGTTCAGCCAACAGACTCCATCCATGTTTGAATGCCATTGAAACACTCATGTGGCAGAGGCATTCTTTTATATTTACAATTAAAACGTGTTTCCAATTTCTAGGGTTTAAAAACTATGCAACACATGGCTACGGAGGAGATGGCAGAGAGCCTTCTTCCCAGGCGGTGTTATAGAGGTTGAGAAGGTACTCTTTTGCGTTATCTTTTGCGTTAGCAAAGTAAGTGATTCCATCTTCACCAGGAGCCGACCGAGTGGCGTTAGCAAGAAGTGCAGCTTCAAGCTCGTGTAGTGTAAAAGGGGCATCAAGGTCAATGCTTGCACAGAAGGACAACATTGTGAAAGAACACTAATTTACATCAAGTGGGATAGTTTAACAAGCACTGATACTATATTGCACAAGCACATTCTGCACTGCTTCATTTCACTGCATGCACGTAACACAGGGACTCGTCCCAGCAGCAAAGTGCCTGACGCTTAGCTGCTGCAGCACGCTTACTTAAAACTGGAAGAAAAAAAAAACTGAACCGCATTAAACTTTTCTGTCTTAACTGTAATTATTTTGCATGTTGACTCTAGCAGTTACGCTGAAAACTGTAGGACTTCAAGAATAAGGCACTAGTATGTTTCAAAAGTCGCCTTCGATCGGCTTACAGAGAACAGTTCATTCCTCTTTGTTTTTTGATAACTGGGTAAGTGGCTGCTAAATTACAACTTCTTAGTCGTAATTTAGTCACATAGAGTTGAAGGCTAAAAGAATTTCTTAAAGAGCTCTTTACGATTGCTAGCCAGATCATCATCATCTTTACATAGTCTACAATGTGACTATACTTACGGCAAGAGGCAACCACTGTCACTGGGCACCGTGTCCATTGGTGCGCGCTGGCATTTCTATCAGCCTGGCTCTTTGCCAGGCGAATCACTGCCGTTGGGCTGGCCATAGGCCAGAAGCAATGGCTGTCGCCATCAAGCCAGCCCACCGGCACAGCTGCCAAGCTGTCCTCCTCATCTGGGAACTTCACCAATGCGAATGGTTTCGACATGCTGCGTGGAGAAAACAGGACAAAATATTAATAGAGAAGTGTAAAAAACTTTTTGCAGCCCAGTGTCTAAGCCCTACAGCCAAGAGAATTATTGTGATATTCTCTAAGTACTCCTGTTAGGCTAGCCATAAACTATAGTGCCCCTCTACAAATGACGTCGCTACTCTCACATCCACCTCGTTCTGTGCCGCACCACACTCCTGAACTTTCATCAAAAGCAAGTTGACAGTTACGTGTGTCACAAGTGCTTGCAATCTGGGATTTATTTAAGCAATCTTTCTGCCTGTCGTCATGCGAACGAAATGCACATATCACAGCCAGCATCATAGCATAGAACTTGAATATTGCACTGAGTGCATTTTACCAGGAGCACGGGGATGAAAAAAAAAAGCAAAATGCAAGAAAAGGCCAAACGAGCAAGAGAGACAGGAAACACATTGCTTGAGATTTTCACCCAGTATTTCATGTCACATGTATCCTAACCATGAAAATCAGGTGAAAATTTCCTGCTCGTTTCGTGCTGGCTGGGAGCTACTGGTTTGTACTGGTGTCTGCTGAAACCAGCAGACGACCCGACGATCTTCAGTTGGCTTGAAGGTGTACAAAAGCATGCATTTGAGTTTATGCAGTCCCATACAAAAGCTTGTTGCATACAGTTACCGCATTTTTACGAATTTCACTAAAAAAAAAATAACGGAAACTATGTACCAATATTTAAAACATGGTTCTGGTAAGTCTAGGTTACATTATAAGAATTATAGTGGGCTGAAATACAATGGTAGACGATCAAAGAACAGGCAATTTTCCAAACAAGCTAAGCATATGTCTTGTTTTTTTTTTTCTCTCGAGCAGTAGCCACATAGTGGAATATCGCTATGAGGTATTCCAAGCGTCAGGGACACAAGAAGTTTTATCATTTAGAAGAAACATTTCCTTTATTATAGCATAGTGCACGTTACTGTTTACTTCTGCTGTCTGCTAGCGCAGCAGACGACGCACGCGTCTTATGACAAATCGGCATTAACTCTCTAAGTGCAGCGAATACAATTATGTACAAGAAGTTATTTTTTAAATAATGTAAATAATTTTTATTATGTCACGTATTTCTTGCATTACAGTTTGACAATTGCAGGTTTCTAGCACCTATGACCACGTCCTACGGCTTGAGCCATAGACTTGAGCCACTTGAGCCTCCACAAGCCAAAAGTGGCTGTCCTGAAGTCTACGCAGTGTAATATCTTGAGGGAGTGCCGAATTTGGCGACAGATGTTCGTGCCTGTGTACCAATGCGTGTTTACGAGCGCGATGCACCGCGAGTATTTTGCGCTTTTAACATGTTTGGTATGAATTATTTTAGAGCATTTCTACGTAAATTTGAGCGATATGACAATCTGGCAAGACGCAAAAATGTAAAACGACTCTTCTACAAGGCCTAGCACCGCGCTGCAATTGTGAGTAAAAGCTTATTTCTCTCTCGTGTTGTGGGTCTTCACGACTTGTGTAACGCGTTAGGGCTCAGGTCCGGCGGTTTTGCTAAGACTCATTTAAATGAATGGAAAACAGCAACGCAAACGGGCACAGCGGTTCTCAGGCACGTAAGCCCGGCAATGATGACCGCCGCTGATCAAAATCGAGTGAACTACCAAGTGAGGTGATCACTTTTGTTGGCCCGTAGTTCTGCCTAAGTATATTTGACTTATCTGTGACCCGTAAAAACACATGTCCGATTGGATTGTTGCTACCTGGCAGATTTGCGAGGACTAATTTATGACACTGGGGAAGACCAACAGTAACGCAAGCATGTCCGGCAGGGATGGCCACTACTGATGAAAACGGAGTGAACTACCGAAGTGAGGTGGTATGACCCCGTAATTCCAAATGGGCCGTATTTTTGTACGCAAGTAAAAAAAAAAGAAAAAATAATAATAAAACGTGACCTTAAAAGACTCTGATTGTTAGTGCTGCCCGTGAAGCGGTACTATAATAGTTACGTTTAAACTACGAAGCAAGCCTGGAGTTAGTGCTGCCCGTGAAGCGGTACTATAAGAGTTACGTTTAAACTACGAAGCAAGCCTGGAGATATATAAACAGGCAAGAAAGAAAAAAAAAAGCAGGAGCTCCGGCCGAGCTAATGCGCTACGCCGCAGTAGCAGTAGAGTACGATGTTCGTTTTCAAAACTAAGTTATGCTTGCCTTTACTGGTAATGGTTATAGTTCGAGGAGCTACATCGCAGTGCAGCTTTGCGAGAAAAAAGCTCAGCATGCTCAGAGGAAAGTTACTTTCGCCGGCAGTTTCGCGGGAGGCAGAACGCGCAGTACTGATATTAATGCTATAGTCGATATATTTAATTTATTTTCACCGCTTACCTTGGTACAAAAAGGAGTACTGCGCTCAGAGCGGCAAGGACGAGAACAGAGCAAAGCACAGACAAAGGGATTTTGTGAATACTTCTATGTTAATACGTCAATGTAGCACATCTAAAACAATCCAGAAAATCTTTTTTTTTCTTCAGTGCTTTGCTGTTGCTGTTCTGCATATGGCAATTTGTTATGATGAGAGCATTGTTGTTTTCGTTGTGTTGCTACCTTAAACTGCACTCTCACATCAAAAATTGTTACAAGTTGTTTTTTTGAAAATGGATTTTTATGAAAATTTTAGATGCTAATCACAAGCAACTCTTCCGGGTGTGATAACCTTCAATGAAATGTGTACTATTGTGTAACATGTTTCAGATTTGCAAAGTAATGTAGGGAGGGGCTTCGTTATGACAGACAACAAAGGAGCCAATAGCCATTGAAACAAAGGAAAGCATAAGGGATTTTTTTTTTACCATTCTCCTATGCCTCCCTCTGTGTCTGTTGGCTTCTTTGTTATCTATTGTTTAGATTGGCAGCACGAACATTGCATCAGGCACTGCGTTTGAAACTAGAAGCTTGGTGGAAAGCTGAATATTTCCCTAATCTGCTTATTGGTGCCTGTTTCGACATGCACTGTGGAAGCTATGTCTTGGACTTGGTCATGGTGTCTGTGATGCCACCTGAATCCAATGTACAGAAAGGTTATTACAGACTTGCTTGCAGAGTACTGGTGACCGTGAACTCTTGCTAGCTTTCCGGTAATGTGCACCACAATAATTTTAATGGCATACACTGTGTAGCAGCATTTGGATACTCGATCTGTTGCATACACTGCGATACTATGTGGGCTGTTCTCAGAAGCAATTAGGTAATATAATCCTTGCGACACTTGCTGCAGTGTCACACAAGTGCCCCACTTCATCACTTGGTTATTGACTGCACTGTTTACAGTAATGCCAATCGAAGCCCAAGTAGGCTAGCTTTCAATGATAATTCGTTTTTGGATGTCTTGATACTACTATAGCTACTGCAGCGTATAGGTGTGTCTTGTGTGGCATTCCATACAAGACAAAAGCATTCAGCACTGAGCAGCCAGGTCTGGCTAACGGTGTGTATACCTGTAACCTCACTGGTAGCACCAGCACTTACGGCCTCATGCTAAGGCCATGTACTTACACTGCTCCTAGAAATGGTGTTCTCAGTGTTGAGTGAACACAGTTGGTATGTGTGGGTTTAGGTTCAATATGCACTAGTGCACACAATGTGTGACCCACCTTCACCCTTTCTCAAGTTCTGGTGGAGCACCATTCATGAAAAATGTTCATTAAAGGCTATGTGATTATACAGTCAAGCCCACTTATAACAATCGCACTGATGTTGTTCGTTGTATCCAAAGTTCATGTGAAGTGGACTCCCCTTATTTCAGCCAAGAGAATGCAAACTTCTACAAAAGTGGCATTTGTTTTTTTTTCCAAGAGTCGTTTTTGGACATCTGTTTATTCAAATCGGACACTATCAAGCTGCCTTCTAAGCTTTGCATCGTGATCATATGCTCCTGCCCGAAACAGTCTGCGGACCAGCTGCTTGATGAACGCGGAATAGCGATAGCTAATGAGGCGCTTATGCTATTTCGTAGTTTGCCTCCCAACTCTTCGATTCTCCACAAGATAGCAGTGCCCAAGCTACTACAGTGCATGTGTGCACAGGACATACTACACATCTGTTTTCTTGTGTGCCGCCTCCACGTGGCAGCAGTGCAGAAGCTCGAGATTCGACTCTGTCGATGACACACACGCCGGTCTTGGTGGGCGAGCACCGCATACCTCGACTATTATTCATAACTCAAATCGGAGATGGTGGTTTTTGACTGGTCCTTTTACGTGATTGCCACTCATTTGCTTTTACATTAGGTTCTTTACCCATCCAGGGTACACGTGCACCGACAGACCTTGTAACCTGTCCTATGGTAGGTGGACACTAGATGCGCCAATACCTGGGATGTGCTCGTTGTTCTCCGCATTCGCAGCAAGCGTGCGGCTTTCAACTGCAGTGGTGTGGCGGGTCACCAGGCTTCCCCTTTCTTTTTATTGTAACAAAGTGGTATGGTCACGGTTGTTCATTTAATCTGAGACAGTTTCGTAGCCCTAATGCATATTTTGACTGAGCGTTCATTATAAGTGCATCTGTTATAAGTAGACTTGACTGTACTACACTTGACCTGATCCCGTGTGGATTCTCACCACATGTGTGGTTCATGAGTGGCTGCTTTCAAAATGTAAATAACAGTAGCATGGTGTTGCTAGCATGTTTTTCGGAACAAGTCCTTTTCTGTGCAGCTAACTTCATGGCGCCATCTGATTTGGAGCTGGAGCACACCTGCGGTAGTACCACAATCTCAAACTAAGGGGTGGCCAAGCGAACTGCAGAGCTTATGTAGGCATAAGTAATAATAAAGCATGATTCATGAAATAAAACCTCTGCCGTCATCATTGTTTTGGTTGTATGGCCCAAGGTAGCTGCTGCACCATGATTCCTAGGCCAAAAGGACCCCATGAAAACAATGCACCAAAGTCTGACTTTCTGCAGCTCACGACAGAAACCCAGCTGCTACACATTCCATCAGCTACTGTTACTAGTTGCTGCTGGTGGTTCTAATACTTCTCGAACCAGTAGGATGCCAGCAGGAAACGAGTGGGAAAATTTTTACCGTGGTTTGCGATAGAAAACTCAGTTAAGTGGGAGGGGACAAAAAGTTACTTTCTTGCTTTTAGCAACTGTACTGTGCTGTTAAGTTTTTTTTTCATGTTTATTGAATACATGTTTTCTTCCAGTTGTCACCTCCCCCCCCTCCCCACTTCAGCAGTAATGCCCTTGAGGTGCTGCAGGCACCTGTATAAATAAATTAACGAATAAATGAATAGATAAATAAATAAACTCCTTCTGGAACAGATAACTGGCAGGTTTTGCATTGCTTCTGGCAGCGCTGAAAAAGAATTGTGTTCGCTCATCTGTTCTGCTCACATTTGTCTCATCATACAAGGACTCGCAACGAAACAAAGCACTGCCGTGGAAACATTCGTCATTCAAGCACAAGACATGTAGGCTGGTTTCTATGACAGCGCATATATTAAATAGCGATTAGCGTTACAAACGCGAAAATTGCGATGAAAAGCTGTCGACTACTTCGCACTTGCCTGTCATCGCAACCATGACAAGCAGTAGTAGCATAACATTCGTTTAGCGCCAAAAATTATAGGCTTGTTATAATATCCATCCACACACCCGATATAAACGAAACCTCTCAGAAGCGATGCACAGAGACGCTTAATCAAAATACAACCAATGATGTCTACGGACAGATAAGGGCTACTTGCGAGTCGGGCTCATTGTTTCTCGTGGCATTAAGTTCACGAGTAATTAGCTGTTAATTGACCACTAATATGCAAGGGGATGAAGATCAACATGCATACTTACGTAAAAAGTTCCTTCGTGCTCCTGTGGGTCACCCAGACGAGTCGCCACGCCAAAGTTCAGCCTAAAACAAAGCAAGCGCTTCCGTAGCCGACGGAGACGAACCACGAAATGACCGGGGGAATAATGGGATAACGGGTTTGCGCGCTAAAGGGATGCCCAGGGATGCCTACAGGGATAGTGCGTAAAGCAGTGGAGAACAGCTCTTTGAAGCTGAGTGCTGACAACGGCACCATGATTTTTTTTTATGTTCTTACTGCACTTCAATTTTTTTTAAAGAGCTACACATCGTGTTTTTTTTTTTGCAAGTTACGAAAGCAAACACACGCGTGTTTACCTAATGCCGTAGTGCTGAAGTAGATGAAGTTGTAAACGAATGGATGTTATAAAGGAAATATGCAATATTTATGCTCATGGGTAAAATTGCTGTGGCTATATCTAATTTACGTACCGCTCGTAACGTTAAATCATTTTACTTTTTTCTGCACAATGTTGGCTTTCTTTCATGACAACTGTTTACTGTTTGCAAGCCTTTTTTTTTTTTTTCTTCTGCACAGTGTTGGCGCTTTTTCGTGACAACTTGCATCCGGGTATTTCTTTTTCTTTCTCTCTCTCTCTCTCCATGCGTCCGGATCGAGGAGGTTCTTTGCATAGTGTAAGAGAGTAGTGCTTCGAAGCCTGGGCCGCGAAAAAGCTCGGCTGGTGTGCTCGGAAGAGGCCGCCAGAGTCAGTGGACGGAGCAGCGGCAGGCGCGCTGAAATTTTGTAACCTCAATTAGCATTCAGGCACCTCTAAAATGATATATGCTTCTTTTCGTTATGTAAAAACCTAATTCTGAGCTGGTATAAATTTTCACACTGCCTTCTGCGCAAATAAACTGTATTTGCTATTCCTGTATGGGAAACGTCTGTGCTCGAGCAGAAGACGCCTGGCGCGCGCGGGGCATCGGAAGCGCATACAGTGATATGCAATTAAAGTTCCATCCCGTTATAGTGCGCCGCCAACAGTCTTTCTTGTACTTTTTGTATCGGCATCAGATGTTTCGTAGACAGCTTATACCTACGGCGTATATGTATACTCATACGTGCTTGCCGATAGTTGATATGCATCCCAAGCTTACATCAATCACATGCGCAGTCGTTTTCCTGCGCTTCATCGCTTATACTTTCTTTGTATCTTACGTGGTGTTTTAGAAGTATCCTGGTATAGATGGATGCTGCTTTTCACAAACGAAAACTCTGAAATCAATTATTACACCATTTAACATGTGCCGTAACACGATATACGCGTGAAAGCAGCGCCAAACCGCAAATTCTATATGTTCTCAGCTCAGTACCGTTATATAAGCAGTTGCTCTAGCTGTTAAAGTATACATTGAAATCTAGCCAAGCGCGAAGGAGACAGTTGTTTCGAGAATTAGGGGTCTAATTGTTGAGTGGAATGCGAAAGTAGTAGTTTCATGCAAGCGAACATCATACGCGTCGAAATGAAGCGCCTGTGGCAGGTTCGCCCAGTTAGAAGCGCCAGCAAAACGAGCGACCCTCAGCACCGGCACTGCCCTTGGCGGCCGCTCCGTGCGGAACAGTACAGTTATGGTGACCATAGTTCAGTGCACTGGCGCCCACACTAAGTGGCTGCTTCAGCTCCGCACGGCGCCTTCGGAGCACCTCTTTCTTCCAACGTGGTTCCGAGCGCGCGGTCGCTTGTCATCGCTGTGTTTTTGTGGCGTAGAGGTGCGGCCTGTATCCATCTGTTGTCTTTTTGTGCACCTGTTTCGGTCCTCGTCTCTCACCGCTGAGCGTTGCGTTTCGTCATGAGCGCAAAAAGGCGTAAGTACCGCATCGTCGAGAAAGAATACCGGGAGATCTTGCAAGAGCTCGGTATTCCGGGGCGGCCGGTCGATTCTGCGTCGTCACGCTTAGAACGCGGGGACAGAAAACAATCGCAGAGTGAAGCACCGTTACTCGACGTTCGCACCCTGCCACCGTCCGAAGCAACCACGCGTCGGAGAATCGGAGTCTGCGCCGACGACGCTTGCACCAGTAGAAGCGGGCCACCTGCAGATCCACCAGCACCATTTGTGCGCGAGTGTGATAATGCATCAGGGAGCAGCACATTGAGCACAGCCAGCAGGCTAAGTGATGAGGCTTCAAGCTCAGACCTTTCTATGGATGATTCATATGCTGCAGAACATTCACGAAATGATCATGCCACAAGCTCGGAAGAGTCAAGTGATGAGACATCTAGCAGTCCAGCGGCTGAGAATGTGGGTCAGCCTGATGAAAATTTTCTTCATAGTCTCTCGGCGACTGAGGAGTTGGCTATCATAGCTAACAAGCACATCACACATGCTTTGCTTAATGATATGCTCGACTTTTGCCGTCGTCGCGGGATTCCGGAGCTCCCAAAAGATGCAAGGACCGTGCTGCGGACGCAAAGGAGATCACAGCTGGAGCAGAATGACACATTTGCTCATTTCGGCCTTGCCAAAGGCATCCAGCAAGCGATTGGGCAAGGAGCTGTGCCCGAGAACATCAGGCTGCATGCTAACATAGATGGCCTGCCGTTGTATAAAAGCAGCCAGACTGATTTGTGGCCAATACTTTGCCGCATAACGAACTTCAAGAACTCTGCACCATTTATGGTCAGTGTGTACTGTGGTGCAGGGAAGCCACCTTGTCTGGAGCAATTTCTCGCTCCATTCCTAGACGAAGTCTACAGTCTGAGCAGCAGCGGTTTACTTGTGAAAGGGACTAGTGCCACTGTGACACTGACAGCTGTGATCTGCGATGCCCCAGCAAGGAGCTTTTTAAAGGCAATTATAGGACACGGAGGCTACCATGCTTGTGAAAGATGCAGCCAAAAGGGTCGCTATTTGGAAAACAGGCTAACATTTCCTGACCATCATGCACCGCAGCGAAGTGATGTATCATTTCGTGCACAAGAAGATAAGCGGCACCACACTGGTGTTTCCCCTTTCACCAAGTTGGATATTGATATGGTGGCATGCTTTCCTACGGAATACATGCACCTTGTCTGTCTGGGTGTAATGCGGCGGCTGTTAAGAAATTAGGTCTCGCAAGGGCACGCTGCCCGACTGAGCAGAGATGAGCGAAGTGAACTCAACAACAGGTTGCGAGAAACAGCTAAAGCCTTTCCAAGTTCCTTCCAGCGAAAACCCAGAGGAACAGAGGAGTTGGATCGTTGGAAAGCGACTGAATTCAGAACATTTCTGCTCTACCTAGGACCTGTTGTTCTGAAATCTCTCTTGCCCAAAGAAAAGTATGAACACTTCCTACAGTTACATGTGGCTTTGCGAATACTCGCTGCACCTGAATACCATGTAGTTCTGAACAGCTTTGCCCGGGACTTGCTGAGGTATTTTGTTCAGCAGTTCGGTGTACTATATGGGGTGAAGCAGCTGGTGTACAACGTACACAGTTTGGTGCACTTGGCAGAGCAGTGTCTTCAGCATGGGCCTGTGGATGATTTCAGTGCTTTTCCTTTCGAAAGTTACTTAGGAGAGGTTAAGAAGAAGCTGAGAACTACGAACAAGCCACTGGCACAGCTCAGCCGCAGAATGTCAGAAGCGAGGGAGTGCACACAGACTTGTACAAGAGTTGACCGACATGTGAAAGTGGGCGACTGCTTCTTAATAGACAACTGTGCTGTTCTCATTGTTGAAGTGCATGAAGATAATGTCAAGGCTGGCATCTTGCCAAATGGCAGAGATTTCTTCAAAACACCAATTGAGAGCTCTCGGCTACACATAAGGCGTTACAGCGCTCTCAGTCAAGAGGCTAAGATGTGGCCTCTCTCGTATATCAGGAACCAAGTTCAATGCTTGAAGCTTAAATACAAGCGAGGGCACATTATTTTTCCTCTTCTCCACTTGCAGTGAAATCTCTTATTGCTGTTGGTTTGCTTTCATGCCCAAAAGCAACTTAGGCTATGAGAACCACCATAGAGGAAGTTTGTTTTGGTTTGTGGGTTTAACGTCCCAAAGCGACTCAGGCTATGAGAGACGCCACAGTGGAGAACTCCGGAAATTTCGACCACCTGGGGTTCTTTAACGTGCACTGACATCGCACAGCACACGGACGCCTTGCTTTTCGGCTCCATCGAAAAGCGGCCGCCGATACCGAGATTCGATCCTGCATCCTTGGGAACAGTAGTCAAGCGCCGTAACCACTGCGCCATCCCGGCGGGTACCATACAGGAATTGTCTGGGAAGCTCTTCCACTTTGGGGTTCTTTGATATGCACTGACATCACACACTACATGGGCTCCTTGCTTTTTGCGTCCATTGAAAAAAGGCCGCAAGATAAAACTCACTTCCTTGGGTTCAGCAGCCAAGCGCCCTAACCATTAAGTCACTGCGACGGGTCAGATGGCTATTTCAGCATGAAAAAATATGTACCTCTATCAAGAGGGAACAGCATGGTATGCCTCCGTGTCTTTTGCCTTCATCGAAATGCTGCTGAGAATCGGACTGCAGCCTCATATTCAGATGCAGGCCACAGTTATTGGTGCCAAGGACAGCAACTTGTAGATCATCATTTCTTACAGCCTCACATTGGAGCTTGGACTTCGAAGATAACGGCTCTTTTCAGAGCCACCCAAACGTGCTGGCAGGGCTGCAGTTGGGCCTTCGACTGCTCCCCATTTCCACCAAAATCTCTCATTCTATTTAATAAAATAGACATACAGAATAAAACAATGAAGGATTGAGCACACAAGGCTATATTAATGTGGATTGATAAGTTTTGGGTGAGAGAAATTGGTATATGCGACATAACTGCATGAAGTGGTGCACAATGGACATTATTACAAAACATTAATGTAATAGGAGGATGTAACTTAATAGACCTCATAGCTCTAGTGTCCCTTTGAGATGTTAAACTTCACAGATCACAAATTTGTTCACCTGTTTGATATATTACTCCATTTTCATGACAGGTTACTTTCACTGAAGATAGGGCTTTTATATGCTAGATTGCATACAGATATTTACAGGCATTTCTGGCAGCATGTGCTCTCACAACTAAAGTGCAGTGAAGATGTATAGGGTGACACATTGCATTTCATTCCTAAAAACTGCAAGAATAACATTAAAATAACACTGGCTTCTGCAAATAAAGGGAAAATCGACTGATCATAAGAATATAACATTGATTCAAAAATAGAGGGGTTTGGCATTTATCACATTACCACAACCAAATAAGTCCTGTGCTCTGACATCAACCAGTTTGGCTCCGTGCTCCACGTACAAAGCATATTGTGCACAAAAGGATAAGTGAAGTTAACTGGTCATTGATGATGGTCAAGTGGAAATGTCAGCTTCCTTCCTCTAAACTGTGAATAGTCGTAACACTCCCAAACCAGCATTCATTTTTGACTACAGCCCCATCAGCAACCATGGTTAATGAAGTTCCTGGCTGGACAGTATCCCAGGATACCTAAGGCTTTTTTTTCCACTGCTTTTTCGCTACAGGAAACACTCGTGAAGGAACTCTTTTCAAGTGTGTATTTTTGTCAGTCTCATTTGCACGCTTTAAAAAGTTGAGAGGGCTCATATTTCCTTTTGTACCATACACATTGCTGTGGAAGGAAATGACGTGTTCATGAAGTTATCGTAGTCATGCAAGTTTCTTTGGCCATACGTTTTTGGTCCTGAAAGGGTCATAAACCCCCGTGCCCAGTATAATAGATGTGTTTGCAGTGACCAGGAAAGCAGATCTGAACTGCTGTAATGACACACATGTGGGTCATGCAACACTTCAGTTTGCAATAGTACTCACCATTTAATCAAATATTTATTTCGGCTTTTTTTTTTAAACTTAGGTCATTCAAGGGTACTGCCTGATTGCCACAGATGCAATGCTAAAAATTATGAGTAACAACCTCAGAACCTAATGATCGGTTAATCAGGAGTCAATCATTTCAACTGTGAAGAAAACAAATAGCTTTCAATTACGGCTGAGAAACTCCATTTGTCTTTCTAACTGTCATGCCTAGCTACCTTGAAAAGAAAGTCTGCAGATTCACAGTACTTAAAAAATGCTCACATTCAGTTATGTGGGCCAGCTGCATAATGAAAGTCTCAAATAAATAACGTGATGAGTCAGAAAATAAAAAATGTCCATGTTCCTAGCACTGTTTTAATATAATGCCCAACCAACTCTCTCAACAAGCCACTTTGCAGAAAATAAAGTTTAGTACAAAAAGATTCATCGTCGTCATCGTCCTCATCGTCATCAGCCTGACTATACCCACTGCAGGGCAAAGGCCTCTCCCATATTTCTCCAATTAACCCGGTTCTGTGCAAGCTACATCCACTTGACCCCTGCGAACTTCTTAACCTCATCCGCCCACCTAACTTTCTGCCACCCTCTGCTACGCTTTCCTTCCCTTGGAATCTAGTTTGTTACCCTAAGCGACCACCGGTTATCCTCTCATAGCACTACGTGTCCTGCCCATGCCCATTTCTTCTTCGTAATTTCCACTAGAATGTCAGTAACTTGAGTTATTTCTCTGACCCACTTTGCAGCTTCCTATCTCTTAATGTTACCCCTACCATTTTTCGTCCCATAGCCCTCTGAGTTGTCCTCAACTTAAGTTGAACCCTTTTGGTTAGCCTCCACGTTTCAGCCCCATAGGTGAGTACAGGTAAGATGCAACTGTTGTGTACTTTCCTCTTGAGCAATACCGGTAAGCTGCTAGTCATAATCTGCGAGTGCTTACCAAATGCGCTCCATCCCAATCTTATTCTTCTTGTTATTTCCTTTTCATGGTCTGGATCTGCAGTTACTACCTGTCCTAAGTAGACATAATCGCCTACCACTTCCAGTGCTTCGCTACCTAACGTAAACTGCTGTTCCTTCCCGAGGCTGTTGAACATTACCTTAGTGTTCTGCATATTGATTTTTAAGCTTACCTTTCTACTTGTCTAGGTCATCGATCTTTATTTGCAGTTCATCCCCCAAGTTACTTTAGCAAGGCAATGTCATCAGCAAATCGCAAATTACAGAGATATTCTCCATCTACCCTTATCCCTAACTGCTCCCATTACAAATCTCTGAACACTTCCTCTAAGCAAGCTGTCAATAGTACTGGGGAGATCGTGTCTCCTTGCCTAACACCTTTCTTTGTGCAGAACTATGGTTGCTGTGCAGCCACTATATATAGTATCTTCCAGCACTTTGACGTACGGCTCGTCTACCTCCTGATTTCGCAATGCCTGCATCACCGCCGAGGTTTCAACTGAGTCAAATGCTTTTTCATAATCAATGAATGCTATGTATGAGGTCTGGTTATATTCCGAGCATTTTTCTATCACCTGGTTGATGATATCGATATGATCAATAGTAGAGTACCGTTTCCGAAAACCTGCTTGATCCTTTGCTTGATTGCAGTCTGAGGTTGTCTGATTCTATTAGCGATTATCTTAGTAAATACCTTATACGTAACAGACAGTAAGCTGATTGGTCTGTAATGTTTAAGGTCCTTAGAGTCCCCTTTCTTATGAATGAGGATAATGTTTGCATTCTTCCATGGTTCCGGTACCGTCGATGACACCAGGCACTTCACCAGGATAGTCACCAACTATTGTGTCCTCTGCCATCGCACAAGTACTGCTAAGGGCTTGGAGGATTGATTGCCGTCATATCCTTAGCGGACGTGGCAACGTTCCCCAAACTGCTTTCTGTTGACCAAATCATGCACTCATGGACTCCTCGTCCCTGCGTTGAAGATTCGTTAAAAACAGTGATCTAAATTGTTAAATCCTCACTTGTTTTATGGGTGACCAGTTTTTCTAGCACGATATCCCCACGCCCTTTAACAAATCTGTAGTTATCTGATCCTCTCCAGCTGATTTCCCCCTTTTCATAGTTTCTAATGCTTTCTTGACCTCGTCCTTCATCACTGAAGGAATGTCTGACTATTTTTCCCTACCGCCAATCTCATAACGGTCCTGACTACTTTGGCTACTGTAAAGATCTATATAGAACTCCTTGGCTACTTTGACTATCTTGTCCTATTCGTGATGACGTTGCCCGCCTTGTCCCTTATCGCATGCATCTGGCTTTTGCCTATGCCCAATTTCTTTTTTACCGCTTTAAGGCTCCCCCCATTCTTCACAGCTTGCACAATTTTCTTTATGTTATACTTCCTTATATCGGCCACCTTGCGCTTATTGATTAGCTTTGATATCTCGGCCAATTCTATCTGGTTTGTTGGATTTGAAGCTTTCATATTCTGGCATTTCTTAATCAAATCTTTCATCTCCTTAGACAGCTTAACGGTATCCTCTCTAACTATCCTGCCGCCTAATTCTACAGCGCACTCAGTAATGATATCTCTGAAGTCACTGTTCATTGCTTCCAGGGTAATGTCGCCATCCTCGGTTAGAGCTGAATATCTATTCTATAGCGAGATCCTGAACTCTTCTGCCCTCACCGCTAATTCGTTGGTGGGTTTCTTTCTTACTAATCTGCTGCGTTCCTTATTCACATTTAGGCTAATTCGGGACCTCACCATCCTGTGGTCACTGCATCTCACTTTCCCAATTGCCTCTACATCTTGCATAATGGTGGGGGTTGAACATAGTATGAAGTGAATTTCATTTTTAGTCTCCCCATTTGGACTTTTCCATGTCCATTTCTGGTTCTTCCGTTTGCTGAAGAAGGTATTCATGATTCTTAAGTTATTGTGCTCTGCAAACTCAACTAGTAACTCCCCCCTGCTATTCCTAGAGCCAATGCCATAGTCACCTACTGCCTGGTCTTCTGCCTGCTTTTTCCCTACTTTGGCATTGAAGTCGCCCATTAGTACAGTATACTGCGTCTTTACTTTTTGCATTGCCGATTCTACATCTTCATAAAAGCTTTCAACTGCCTGGTCATCATAACTACATGTGGGTGCATAGGCCTGTACAACCTTCAGTTTATACCGCTTATTAAGCTACTATGCCTGCCACCCTCTCATTAATACTATAGAATTCATCTATATTGCCCGCTATGCACTTATTGACAAGGAAACCTACTCCTAGATCTCGCCCCTCCGGTAAACCTCGATAACACAGTACATGCCCATCCTTCAGTACGGTATATGCCTCATTCGGCCTCCTAACCTCACTAAGCCCTATGACATCCTATTGCTGCATACTCTCTAGTTCCTCTAACAGCACTGCTAGACTTGCTTCACTAGCTGGGGTTCTAACGTTAAACGTTTCCAGGGTCAGTTTCTAATGGCGGCCTGTCCAGCGGAGCCAGAAATTCTTAGCACCCCCTGCTGCGTCACAGGTCTGACCGCCGCCGTGGTCAATTGTTTCGCAGTCGCTGGGGACTGAGGGCCGGGGTTTTATAGTAATTCAAGTAATACATAAATAGAGGTTCTTGGGGAGCCCTATAAACACTCCAAGGAACCCTCAGGCTCCATGGAAACAATTTATAGAATATATTAGGTTAAAGGAACTAAAGCAGTGCCCCGTAAACCAGCATCCTGCTATAACTAGAGTGAAATAAGCTTGTAACTGCTGTACTATGCCATAAACAAGAATGCGATCAAGAGGAGTTACACAAAGGCAATCAATGATGAATAATACAAGGCAAAAGATGACCTGCCAATCTTTAGCTTGCTGAAATTTCTAGCCTACGCGAGAAAGTGCACTGGTCTTGCATGTAAAACGTGCTTTCCAGCTCAGTGCTCTTTAGGAACTTTTTAGCATTTCGGTAAGGAAACCACAATACTAGTTACAGCACCTTAAAGGTTATTGATTTCGTGAAGGATGCTCCAACGAATATTTACTCAATGTGAAAAATATTAAAATAACGGTTGCATTTTAATGCAATACCCTGAAGTGAGCAACTGCAAATAAGACCATGTGCAAATAAATATATGGTGAATATATGCCACCAATTCATGACTTATGCAAATGATAGTATGTATGAGTGCAGAGGTGCAAACATTATAGTACACATTAAATAAAGCTTAAGACATGCGCTTGAACATGATGATCTAAGTGGAAAACTGTATAGTTTATATAATGAAATTTATTATTGGCACCATTCCTGGCACGGTTATGCAAACTGCAGGGGCATATAGACTCTTGGTGTTGTGCAGCTGGCCAAGTCTTGTGATATCCATTGCTACTGTATGCTTGCATCATTCCAGATTTCATTTAATTACCTATAATGTTTGCACCTCTGCACTCATACATACTATCATTTGCATAAGTCATGAATTGGTGGCATATATTCACCATATATTTATTTGCACATGGTCTTATTTGCAGTTGCTCACTTCGGGGTATTGCATTAAAATGCAACCGTTATTTTAATATTTTTCACATTGAGTAAATATTCGTTGGAGCATCCTTCACGAAATCAATAACCTTTAAGGTGCTGTAACTAGTATTGTGGTTTCCTTACCGAAATGCTAAAAAGTTCCTAAAGAGCACTGAGCTGGAAAGCACGTTTTACATGCAAGACCAGTGCACTTTCTCGCGCAGGCTAGAAATTTCAGCAAGCTAAAGATTGGCAGGTCATCTTTTGGCTTGTATTATTCATCATTGATTGCCTTTGTGTAACTCCTCTTGATCGCATTCTTGTTTATGGCATAGTACAGCAGTTACAAGCTTATTTCACTCTAGTTATAGCAGGATGCTGGTTTACGGGGCACTGCTTTAGTTCCTTTAACCTAATATATTCTATAAATTGTTTCCATGGAGCCTGAGGGTTCCTTGGAGTGTTTATAGGGCTCCCCAAGAACCTCTATTTATGTATTACTTGAATTACTATAAAACCCCGGCCCTCAGTCCCCAGCGACTGCGAAACAATTGACCACGGCGGCGGTCAGACCTGTGACGCAGCAGGGGGTGCTAAGAATTTCTGGCTCCGCTGGACAGGCCGCCATTAGAAACTGACCCTGGAAACGTTTAACGTTAGAACCCCAGCTAGTGAAGCAAGTCTAGCAGTGCTGTTAGAGGAACTAGAGAGTATGCAGCAATAGGATGTCATAGGGCTTAGTGAGGTTAGGAGGCCGAATGAGGCATATACCGTACTGAAGGATGGGCATGTACTGTGTTATCGAGGTTTACCGGAGGGGCGAGATCTAGGAGTAGGTTTCCTTGTCAATAAGTGCATAGCGGGCAATATAGATGAATTCTATAGTATTAATGAGAGGGTGGCAGGCATAGTAGCTTAATAAGCGGTATAAACTGAAGGTTGTACAGGCCTATGCACCCACATGTAGTTATGATGACCAGGCAGTTGAAAGCTTTTATGAAGATGTAGAATCGGCAATGCAAAAAGTAAAGACGCAGTATACTGTACTAATGGGCGACTTCAATGCCAAAGTAGGGAAAAAGCAGGCAGAAGACCAGGCAGTAGGTGACTATGGCATTGGCTCTAGGAATAGCAGGGGGGAGTTACTAGTTGAGTTTGCAGAGCACAATAACTTAAGAATCATGAATACCTTCTTCAGCAAACGGAAGAACCAGAAATGGACATGGAAAAGTCCAAATGGGGAGACTAAAAATGAAATTCACTTCATACTATGTTCAACCCCCACCATTATGCAAGATGTAGAGGCAATTGGGAAAGTGAGATGCAGTGACCACAGGATGGTGAGGTCCCGAATTAGCCTAAATGTGAATAAGGAACGCAGCAGATTAGTAAGAAAGAAACCCACCAACGAATTAGCGGTGAGGGCAGAAGAGTTCAGGATCTCGCTATAGAATAGATATTCAGCTCTAACCGAGGATGGCGACATTACCCTGGAAGCAATGAACAGTGACTTCAGAGATATCATTACTGAGTGCGCTGTAGAATTAGGCGGCAGGATAGTTAGAGAGGATACCGTTAAGCTGTCTAAGGAGATGAAAGATTTGATTAAGAAATGCCAGAATATGAAAGCTTCAAATCCAACAAACCAGAGAGAATTGGCCGAGATATCAAAGCTAATCAATAAGCGCAAGGTGGCCGATATAAGGAAGTATAACATAAAGAAAATTGTGCAAGCTGTGAAGAATGGGGGAAGCCTTAAAGCGGTAAAAAAGAAATTGGGCATAGGCAAAAGCCAGATGCATGCGATAAGGGACAAGGCGGGCAACGTCATCACGAATAGGACAAGATAGTCAAAGTAGCCAAGGAGTTCTATATAGATCTTTACAGTAGCCGAAGTAGTCAGGACCGTTATGAGATTGGCGGTAGGGAAAAATAGTCAGACATTCCTTCAGTGATGAAGGACGAGGTCAAGAAAGCATTAGAAACTATGAAAAGGGGGAAATCAGCTGGAGAGGATCAGATAACTACAGATTTGTTAAAGGGCGTGGGGATATCGTGCTAGAAAAACTGGTCACCCATAAAACAAGTGAGGATTTAACAATTTAGATCACTGTTTTTAACGAATCTTCAACGCAGGGACGAGGAGTCCATGAGTGCATGATTTGGTCAACAGAAAGCAGTTTGGGGAACGTTGCCACGTCCGCTAAGGATATGACGGCAATCAATCCTCCAAGCCCTTAGCAGTACTTGTGCGATGGCAGAGGACACAATAGTTGGTGACTATCCTGGTGAAGTGCCTGGTGTCATCGACGGTACCGGAACCATGGAAGAATGCAAACATTATCCTCATTCATAAGAAAGGGGACTCTAAGGACCTTAAACATTACAGACCAATCAGCTTACTGTCTGTTACGTATAAGGTATTTACTAAGATAATCGCTAATAGAATCAGACAACCTCAGACTGCAATCAAGCAAAGGATCAAGCAGGTTTTCGGAAACGGTACTCTACTATTGATCATATCGATACCATCAACCAGGTGATAGAAAAATGCTCGGAATATAACCAGACCTCATACATAGCATTCATTGATTATGAAAAAGCATTTGACTCAGTTGAAACCTCGGCGGTGATGCAGGCATTGCGAAATCAGGAGGTAGACGAGCCGTACGTCAAAGTGCTGGAAGATACTATATATAGTGGCTGCACAGCAACCATAGTTCTGCACAAAGAAAGGTGTTAGGCAAGGAGACACGATCTCCCCAGTACTATTGACAGCTTGCTTAGAGGAAGTGTTCAGAGATTTGTAATGGGAGCAGTTAGGGATAAGGGTAGATGGAGAATATCTCTGTAATTTGCGATTTGCTGATGACATTGCCTTGCTAAAGTAACTTGGGGGATGAACTGCAAATAAAGATCGATGACCTAGACAAGTAGAAAGGTAAGCTTAAAAATCAATATGCAGAACACTAAGGTAATGTTCAACAGCCTCGGGAAGGAACAGCAGTTTACGTTAGGTAGCGAAGCACTGGAAGTGGTAGGCGATTATGTCTACTTAGGACAGGTAGTAACTGCAGATCCAGACCATGAAAAGGAAATAACAAGAAGAATAAGATTGGGATGGAGCGCATTTGGTAAGCACTCGCAGATTATGACTAGCAGCTTACCGGTATTGCTCAAGAGGAAAGTACACAACAGTTGCATCTTACCTGTACTCACCTATGGGGCTGAAACGTGGAGGCTAACCAAAAGGGTTCAACTTAAGTTGAGGACAACTCAGAGGGCTATGGGACGAAAAATGGTAGGGGTAACATTAAGAGATAGGAAGCTGCAAAGTGGGTCAGAGAAATAACTCAAGTTACTGACATTCTAGTGGAAATTACGAAGAAGAAATGGGCATGGGCAGGACACGTAGTGCTATGAGAGGATAACCGGTGGTCGCTTAGGGTAACAAACTAGATTCCAAGGGAAGGAAAGCGTAGCAGAGGGTGGCAGAAAGTTAGGTGGGCGGATGAGGTTAAGAAGTTCGCAGGGGTCAAGTGGATGTAGCTTGCACAGAACCGGGTTAATTGGAGAAATATGGGAGAGGCCTTTGCCCTGCAGTGGGTATAGTCAGGCTGATGACGATGAGGACGATGACGACGATGAATCTTTTTGTACTAAACTTTATTTTCTGCAAAGTGGCTTGGTGAGAGAGTTGGTTGGGCATTATATTAAAACAGTGCTAGGAACATGGACATTTTTTATTTTCTGACTCATCACGTTATTTATTTGAGACTTTCATTATGCAGCTGGCCCACATAACTGAATGTGAGCATTTTTTAAGTACTGTGAATCTGCAGACTTTCTTTTCAAGGTAGCTAGGCATGACAGTTAGAAAGACAAATGGAGTTTCTCAGCCGTAATTGAAAGCTATTTGTTTTCTTCACAGTTGAAATGATTGACTCCTGATTAACCGATCATTAGGTTCTGAGGTTGTTACTCATAATTTTTAGCATTGCATCTGTGGCAATCAGGCAGTACCCTTGAATGACCTAAGTTTAAAAAAAAAAGCCGAAATAAATATTTGATTAAATGGTGAGTACTATTGCAAACTGAAGTGTTGCATGACCCACATGTGAGTCATTACAGCAGTTCAGATCTGCTTTCCTGGTCACTGCAAACACATCTATTATACTGGGCACGGGGGTTTATGACCCTCTCAGGACCAAAAACGTATGGCCAAAGAAACTTGCATGACTACGATAACTTCATGAACACGTCCTTTCCTTCCACAGCAATGTGTATGGTACAAAAGGAAATATGAGCCCTCTCAACTTTTTAAAGCGTGCAAATGAGACTGACAAAAATACACACTTGCAAAAAAGGGCTCCTTCACGAGTGTTTCCTGTAGCGAAAAAGCAGTGGAAAAAAAAAAGCCTTAAGTATCCTGGGATACTGTCCAGCCAGGAACTTCATTAACCATGGTTGCTGATGGGGCTGTAGTCAGAAATGAATGCTGGTTTGGGAGTGTTACGACTATTCACAGCTTAGAGGAAGGAAGCTGACATTTCCACTTGACCATCATCAATGACCAGTTAACTTCACTTATCCTTTTGTGCACAATATGCTTTGTATGTGGAGCACGGAGCCAAACTGGTTGATGTCAGAGCACAGGACTTATTTGGCATGTGGTAATGTGATAAATGCCAAACCCCTCTATTTTTGAATCAATGTTATATTCTTATGATCAGTCGATTTTCCCTTTATTTGCAGAAGCCAGTGTTATTTTAATGTTATTCTTGCAGTTTTTAGGAATGAAATGCAATGTGTCACCCTATACATCTTCACTGCACTTTAGTTGTGAGAGCACATGCTGCCAGAAATGCCTGTAAATATCTGTATGCAATCTAGCATATAAAAGCCCTATCTTCAGTGAAAGTAACCTGTCATGAAAATGGAGTAATATATCAAACAGGTGAACAAATTTGTGATCTGTGAAGTTTAACATCTCAAAGGGACACTAGAGCTATGAGGTCTATTAAGTTACATCCTCCTATTACATTAATTTTTTGTAATAATGTCCATTGTGCACCACTTCATGCAGTTATGCCGCATATACCAATTTCTCTCACCCAAAACTTATCAATCCACATTAATATAGCCTTGTGTGCTCAATCCTTCATTGTTTTATTCTGTATGTCTATTTTATTAAATAGAATGAGAGATTTTGGTGGAAATGGGGAGCAGTCGAAGGCCCAACTGCAGCCCTGCCAGCACGTTTGGGTGGCTCTGAAAAGAGCCGTTATCTTCGAAGTCCAAGCTCCAATGTGAGGCTGTAAGAAATGATGATCTACAAGTTGCTGTCCTTGGCACCAATAACTGTGGCCTGCATCTGAATATGAGGCTGCAGTCCGATTCTCAGCAGCATTTCGATGAAGGCAAAAGACACGGAGGCATACCATGCTGTTCCCTCTTGATAGAGGTACATATTTTTTCATGCTGAAATAGCCATCTGACCCGTCGCAGTGACTTAATGGTTAGGGCGCTTGGCTGCTGAACCCAAGGAAGTGAGTTTTATCTTGCGGCCTTTTTTCAATGGACGCAAAAAGCAAGGAGCCCATGTAGTGTGTGATGTCAGTGCATATCAAAGAACCCCAAAGTGGAAGAGCTTCCCAGACAATTCCTGTATGGTACCCGCCGGGATGGCGCAGTGGTTACGGCGCTTGACTACTGTTCCCAAGGATGCAGGATCGAATCTCGGTATCGGCGGCCGCTTTTCGATGGAGCCGAAAAGCAAGGCGTCCGTGTGCTGTGCGATGTCAGTGCACGTTAAAGAACCCCAGGTGGTCGAAATTTCCGGAGTTCTCCACTGTGGCGTCTCTCATAGCCTGAGTCGCTTTGGGACGTTAAACCCACAAACCAAAACAAACTTCCTCTATGGTGGTTCTCATAGCCTAAGTTGCTTTTGGGCATGAAAGCAAACCAACAGCAATAAGAGATTTCACTGCAAGTGGAGAAGAGGAAAAATAATGTGCCCTCGCTTGTATTTAAGCTTCAAGCATTGAACTTGGTTCCTGATATACGAGAGAGGCCACATCTTAGCCTCTTGACTGAGAGCGCTGTAACGCCTTATGTGTAGCCGAGAGCTCTCAATTGGTGTTTTGAAGAAATCTCTGCCATTTGGCAAGATGCCAGCCTTGACATTATCTTCATGCACTTCAACAATGAGAACAGCACAGTTGTCTATTAAGAAGCAGTCGCCCACTTTCACATGTCGGTCAACTCTTGTACAAGTCTGTGTGCACTCCCTTGCTTCTGACATTCTGCGGCTGAGCTGTGCCAGTGGCTTGTTCGTAGTTCTCAGCTTCTTCTTAACCTTTCCTAAGTAACTTTCGAAAGGAAAAGCACTGAAATCATCCACAGGCCCATGCTGAAGACACTGCTCTGCCAAGTGCACCAAACTGTGTACGTTGTACACCAGCTGCTTCACCCCATATAGTACACCGAACTGCTGAACAAAATACCTCAGCAAGTCCCGGGCAAAGCTGTTCAGAACTACATGGTATTCAGGTGCAGCGAGTATTCGCAAAGCCACATGTAACTGTAGGAAGTGTTCATACTTTTCTTTGGGCAAGAGAGATTTCAGAACAACAGGTCCTAGGTAGAGCAGAAATGTTCTGAATTCAGTCGCTTTCCAACGATCCAACTCCTCTGTTCCTCTGGGTTTTCGCTGGAAGGAACTTGGAAAGGCTTTAGCTGTTTCTCGCAACCTGTTGTTGAGTTCACTTAGCTCATCTCTGCTCAGTCGGGCAGCGTGCCCTTGCGAGACCCAATTTCTTAACAGCCGCCGCATTACACCCAGACAGACAAGGTGCATGTATTCCGTAGGAAAGCATGCCACCATATCAATATCCAACTTGGTGAAAGGGGAAACACCAGTGTGGTGCCGCTTATCTTCTTGTGCACGAAATGATACATCACTTCGCTGCGGTGCATGAAGGTCAGGAAATGTCAGCCTGTTTTCCACATAGCGACCCTTTTGGCTGCATCTTTCACAAGCATGGTAGCCTCCGTGTCCTATAATTGCCTTTACAAAGCTCCTTGCTGGGGCATCGCAGATCACAGCTGTCAGTGTCACAGTGGCACTAGTCCCTTTCACAAGTAAACCGCTGCTGCTCAGACTGTAGACTTCGTCTAGGAATGGAGCGAGAAATTGCTCCAGACAAGGTGGCTTCCCTGCACCACAGTACACACTGACCATAAATGGTGCAGAGTTCTTGAAGTTCGTTATGCGGCAAAGTATTGGCCACAAACCAGTCTGGCTGCTTTTATACAACGGCAGGCCATCTATGTTAGCATGCAGCCTGATGTTCTCGGGCACAGGTCCTTGCCCAATCGCTTGCTGGATGCCTTTGGCAAGGCCGAAATGAGCAAATGTGTCTTTCTGCTCCAGCTGTGATCTCCTTTGCGTCCGCAGCACGGTCCTTGCATCTTTTGGGAGCTCCGGAATCCCGCGACGACGGCAAAAGTCGAGCATATCATTAAGCAAAGCATGTGTGATGTGCTTGTTAGCTATGATAGCCAACTCCTCAGTCGCCGAGAGACTATGAAGAAAATTTTCATCAGGCTGACCCACATTCTCAGCCGCTGGACTGCTAGATGTCTCATCACTTGACTCTTCCGAGCTTGTGGCATGATCATTTCGTGAATGTTCTGCAGCATATGAATCATCCATAGAAAGGTCTGAGCTTGAAGCCTCATCACTTAGCCTGCTGGCTGTGCTCAATGTGCTGCTCCCTGATGCATTATCACACTCGCGCACAAATGGTGCTGGTGGATCTGCAGGTGGCCCGCTTCTACTGGTGCAAGCGTCGTCGGCGCAGACTCCGATTCTCCGACGCGTGGTTGCTTCGGACGGTGGCAGGGTGCGAACGTCGAGTAACGGTGCTTCACTCTGCGATTGTTTTCTGTCCCCGCGTTCTAAGCGTGACGACGCAGAATCGACCGGCCGCCCCGGAATACCGAGCTCTTGCAAGATCTCCCGGTATTCTTTCTCGACGATGCGGTACTTACGCCTTTTTGCGCTCATGACGAAACGCAACGCTCAGCGGTGAGAGACGAGGACCGAAACAGGTGCACAAAAAGACAACAGATGGATACGGGCCGCACCTCTACGCCACAAAAACACAGCGATGACAAGCGACCGCGCGCTCGGAACCACGTTGGAAGAAAGAGGTGCTCCGAAGGCGCCGTGCGGAGCCGAAGCAGCCACTTAGTGTGGGCGCCAGTGCACTGAACTATGGTCACCATAACTGTACTGTTCCGCACGGAGCGGCCGCCAAGGGCAGTGCCGGTGCTGAGGGTCGCTCGTTTTGCTGGCGCTTCTAACTGGGCGAACCTGCCACAGGCGCTTCATTTCGACGCGTATGATGTTCGCTTGCATGAAACTACTACTTTCGCATTCCACTCAACAATTAGACCCCTAATTCTCGAAACAACTGTCTCCTTCGCGCTTGGCTAGATTTCAATGTATACTTTAACAGCTAGAGCAACTGCTTATATAACGGTACTGAGCTGAGAACATATAGAATTTGCGGTTTGGCGCTGCTTTCACGCGTATATCGTGTTACGGCACATGTTAAATGGTGTAATAATTGATTTCAGAGTTTTCGTTTGTGAAAAGCAGCATCCATCTATACCAGGATACTTCTAAAACACCACGTAAGATACAAAAAAAGTATAAGCGATGAAGCGCAGGAAAACGACTGCGCATGTGATTGATGTAAGCTTGGGATGCATATCAACTATCGGCAAGCACGTATGAGTATACATATACGCCGTAGGTATAAGCTGTCTACGAAACATCTGATGCCGATACAAAAAGTACAAGAAAGACTGTTGGCGGCGCACTATAACGGGATGGCACTTTAATTGCATATCACTGTATGCGCTTCCGATGCCCCGCGCGCCCCAGGCGTCTTCTGCTCGAGCACAGACGTTTCCCATACAGGAATAGCAAATACAGTTTATTTGCGCAGAAGGCAGTGTGAAAATTTATACCAGCTCAGAATTAGGTGTTTACATAACGAAAAGAAGCATATATCATGTTAGAGGTGCCTGAATGCTAACTGAGGTTACAAAATTTCAGCGCGCCTGCCGCTGCTCCGTCCACTGACTCTGGCGGCCTCTTCCGAGCACACCAGCCGAGCTTTTTCGCGGCCCAGGCTTCGAAGCACTACTCTCTTACACTATGCAAAGAACCTCCTCGATCCGGACGCATGGAGAGAGAGAGAGAGAGAAAGAAAAAGAAATACCCGGATGCAAGTTGTCACGAAAAAGCGCCAACACTGTGCAGAAGAAGAAAAAAAAAAGGCTTGCAAACAGTAAACAGTTGTCATGAAAGAAAGCCAACATTGTGCACAAAAAAGTAAAATGATTTAACGTTACGAGCGGTACGTAAATTAGATATAGCCACAGCAATTTTACCCATGAGCATAAATAATGCATATTTCCTTTATAACATCCATTCGTTTACAACTTCTTCTACTTCAGCACTACGGCATTAGGTAAACACGCGTGTGTTTGCTTTCGTAACTTGCAAAAAAAAAAAAAAACACGATGTGTAGCTCTTTAAAAAAAAATTGAAGTGCAGTAAGAACATAAAAACAAATCATGGTGCCGTTGTCAGCACTCAGCTTCAAAGAGCTGTTCTCCACTGCTTAACGCACTATCCCTGTAGGCATCCCTGGGCATCCCTTTAGCGCGCAAACCCGTTATCCCATTATTCCCCCGGTCATTTCGTGGTTCGTCTCCGTCGGCTACGGAAGCGCTTGCTTTGTTTTAGGCTGAACTTTGGCGTGGCGACTCGTCTGGGTGACCCACCGGAGCACGAAGGAACTTTTTACGTAAGTATGCATGTTGATCTTCATCCCCTTGCATATTAGTGGTCAATTAACAGCTAATTACTCGTGAACTTAATGCCACGAGAAACAATGAGCCCGACTCGCAAGTAGCCCTTATCTGTCCGTAGACATCATTGGTTGTATTTTGATTAAGCGTCTCTGTGCATCGCTTCTGAGAGGTTTCGTTTATATCGGGTGTGTGGATGGATATTATAACAAGCCTATAATTTTTGGCGCTAAACGAATGTTATGCTACTACTGCTTGTCATGGTTGCGATGACAGGCAAGTGCGAAGTAGTCGACAGCTTTTCATCGCAATTTTCGCGTTTGTAACGCTAATCGCTATTTAATATATGCGCTGTCATAGAAACCAGCCTACATGTCTTGTGCTTGAATGACGAATGTTTCCACGGCAGTGCTTTGTTTCGTTGCGAGTCCTTGTATGATGAGACAAATGTGAGCAGAACAGATGAGCGAACACAATTCTTTTTCAGCGCTGCCAGAAGCAATGCAAAACCTGCCAGTTATCTGTTCCAGAAGGAGTTTATTTATTTATCTATTCATTTATTCGTTAATTTATTTATACAGGTGCCTGCAACACCTCAAGGGCATTACTGCTGAAGTGGGGAGGGGGGGGAGGTGACAACTGGAAGAAAACATGTATTCAATAAACATGAAAAAAAAAAACTTAACAGCACAGTACAGTTGCTAAAAGCAAGAAAGTAACTTTTTGTCCCCTCCCACTTAACTGAGTTTTCTATCGCAAACCACGGTAAAAATTTTCCCACTCGTTTCCTGCTGGCATCCTACTGGTTCGAGAAGTATTAGAACCACCAGCAGCAACTAGTAACAGTAGCTGATGGAATGTGTAGCAGCTGGGTTTCTGTCGTGAGCTGCAGAAAGTCAGACTTTGGTGCATTGTTTTCATGGGGTCCTTTTGGCCTAGGAATCATGGTGCAGCAGCTACCTTGGGCCATACAACCAAAACAATGATGACGGCAGAGGTTTTATTTCATGAATCATGCTTTATTATTACTTATGCCTACATAAGCTCTGCAGTTCGCTTGGCCACCCCTTAGTTTGAGATTGTGGTACTACCGCAGGTGTGCTCCAGCTCCAAATCAGATGGCGCCATGAAGTTAGCTGCACAGAAAAGGACTTGTTCCGAAAAACATGCTAGCAACACCATGCTACTGTTATTTACATTTTGAAAGCAGCCACTCATGAACCACACATCTGGTGAGAATCCACACGGGATCAGGTCAAGTGTAGTACAGTCAAGTCTACTTATAACAGATGCACTTATAATGAACGCTCACTCGTTATGAACGAGGGTCGGGGTACCGTCAAAATATGCATTAGGGCTACGAAACTGTCTCAGATTAAATGAACAACCGTGACCATACCACTTTGTTACAATAAAAAGAAAGGGGAAGCCTGGTGACCCGCCACACCACTGCAGTTGAAAGCCGCACGCTTGCTGCGAATGCGGAGAACAACGAGCACATCCCAGGTATTGGCGCATCTAGTGTCCACCTACCATAGGACAGGTTACAAGGTCTGTCGGTGCACGTGTACCCTGGATGGGTAAAGAACCTAATGTAAAAGCAAATGAGTGGCAATCACGTAAAAGGACCAGTCAAAAACCACCATCTCCGATTTGAGTTATGAATAATAGTCGAGGTATGCGGTGCTCGCCCACCAAGACCGGCGTGTGTGTCATTGACAGAGTCGAATCTCGAGCTTCTGCACTGCTGCCACGTGGAGGCGGCACACAAGAAAACAGATGTGTAGTATGTCCTGTGCACACATGCACTGTAGTAGCTTGGGCACTGCTATCTTGTGGAGAATCGAAGAGTTGGGAGGCAAACTACGAAATAGCATAAGCGCCTCATTAGCTATCGCTATTCCGCGTTGATCAAGCAGCTGGTCCGCAGACTGTTTCGGGCAGGAGCATATGATCACGATGCAAAGCTTAGAAGGCAGCTTGATAGTGTCCGATTTGAATCAACAGATGTCCAAAAACGACTCTTGGAAAAAGAAAACAAATGCCACTTTTGTAGAAGTTTGCATTCTTTTGGCTGAAATAAGGGGAGTCCACTTCACATGAACTTTGGATACAACGAACAACATCAGTGCGATTGTTATAAGTGGGCTTGACTGTATAATCACATAGCCTTTAATGAACATTTTTCATGAATGGTGCTCCACCAGAACTTGAGAAAGGGTGAAGGTGGGTCACACATTGTGTGCACTAGTGCATATTGAACCTAAACCCACACATACCAACTGTGTTCACTCAACACTGAGAACACCATTTCTAGGAGCAGTGTAAGTACATGGCCTTAGCATGAGGCCGTAAGTGCTGGTGCTACCAGTGAGGTTACAGGTATACACACCGTTAGCCAGACCTGGCTGCTCAGTGCTGAATGCTTTTGTCTTGTATGGAATGCCACACAAGACACACCTATACGCTGCAGTAGCTATAGTAGTATCAAGACATCCAAAAACGAATTATCATTGAAAGCTAGCCTACTTGGGCTTCGATTGGCATTACTGTAAACAGTGCAGTCAATAACCAAGTGATGAAGTGGGGCACTTGTGTGACACTGCAGCAAGTGTCGCAAGGATTATATTACCTAATTGCTTCTGAGAACAGCCCACATAGTATCGCAGTGTATGCAACAGATCGAGCATCCAAATGCTGCTACACAGTGTATGCCATTAAAATTATTGTGGTGCACATTACCGGAAAGCTAGCAAGAGTTCACGGTCACCAGTACTCTGCAAGCAAGTCTGTAATAACCTTTCTGTACATTGGATTCAGGTGGCATCACAGACACCATGACCAAGTCCAAGACATAGCTTCCACAGTGCATGTCGAAACAGGCACCAATAAGCAGATTAGGGAAATATTCAGCTTTCCACCAAGCTTCTAGTTTCAAACGCAGTGCCTGATGCAATGTTCGTGCTGCCAATCTAAACAATAGATAACAAAGAAGCCAACAGACACAGAGGGAGGCATAGGAGAATGGTAAAAAAATATCCCTTATGCTTTCCTTTGTTTCAATGGCTGTTGGCTCCTTTGTTGTCTGTCATAACGAAGCCCCTCCCTACATTACTTTGCAAATCTGAAACATGTTACACAATAGTACACATTTCATTGAAGGTTATCACACCCGGAAGAGTTGCTTGTGATTAGCATCTAAAATTTTCATAAAAATCCATTTTCAAAAAAACAACTTGTAACAATTTTTGATGTGAGAGTGCAGTTTAAGGTAGCAACACAACGAAAACAACAATGCTCTCATCATAACAAATTGCCATATGCAGAACAGCAACAGCAAAGCACTGAAGAAAAAAAAAAGATTTTCTGGATTGTTTTAGATGTGCTACATTGACGTATTAACATAGAAGTATTCACAAAATCCCTTTGTCTGTGCTTTGCTCTGTTCTCGTCCTTGCCGCTCTGAGCGCAGTACTCCTTTTTGTACCAAGGTAAGCGGTGAAAATAAATTAAATATATCGACTATAGCATTAATATCAGTACTGCGCGTTCTGCCTCCCGCGAAACTGCCGGCGAAAGTAACTTTCCTCTGAGCATGCTGAGCTTTTTTCTCGCAAAGCTGCACTGCGATGTAGCTCCTCGAACTATAACCATTACCAGTAAAGGCAAGCATAACTTAGTTTTGAAAACGAACATCGTACTCTACTGCTACTGCGGCGTAGCGCATTAGCTCGGCCGGAGCTCCTGCTTTTTTTTTCTTTCTTGCCTGTTTATATATCTCCAGGCTTGCTTCGTAGTTTAAACGTAACTCTTATAGTACCGCTTCACGGGCAGCACTAACTCCAGGCTTGCTTCGTAGTTTAAACGTAACTATTATAGTACCGCTTCACGGGCAGCACTAACAATCAGAGTCTTTTAAGGTCACGTTTTATTATTATTTTTTCTTTTTTTTTTACTTGCGTACAAAAATACGGCCCATTTGGAATTACGGGGTCATACCACCTCACTTCGGTAGTTCACTCCGTTTTCATCAGTAGTGGCCATCACTGCCGGACATGCTTGCGTTACTGTTGGTCTTCCCCAGTGTCATAAATTAGTCCTCGCAAATCTGCCAGGTAGCAACAGTCCAATCGGACATGTGTTTTTACGGGTCACAGATAAGTCAAATATACTTAGGCAGAACTACGGGCCAACAAAAGTGATCACCTCACTTGGTAGTTCACTCGATTTTGATCAGCGGCGGTCATCATTGCCGGGCTTACGTGCCTGAGAACCGCTGTGCCCGTTTGCGTTGCTGTTTTCCATTCATTTAAATGAGTCTTAGCAAAACCGCCGGACCTGAGCCCTAACGCGTTACACAAGTCGTGAAGACCCACAACACGAGAGAGAAATAAGCTTTTACTCACAATTGCAGCGCGGTGCTAGGCCTTGTAGAAGAGTCGTTTTACATTTTTGCGTCTTGCCAGATTGTCATATCGCTCAAATTTACGTAGAAATGCTCTAAAATAATTCATACCAAACATGTTAAAAGCGCAAAAAACCGGTCGCCTTATGATGGCCCCGGATGGCATCTTAACTGTGCACGAACGCACATGTCCATCTCGTCCATTAAAGACCTCTACCACGCGAGCAGTCTGCCACATATGCTTCGGCGCCTTTTCTTGATGCACGATAACCAAGTCGTCTACTGTGATCGCACTCGCAGGGCTGGAAGCGGACAAGTGGACCGAGCGTAACTGAAGCAGGTACTCCTTCAGCCATCGCTTCCAAAACGAGTCCATGACCGTTTGTCGGTATTTACACCTTCGACCTAAGTCAATTGCACTGGCCGAAGGAACGGAGGCTGCTTTCGCTTCGGGCAAGGCGATCAACCGTTTCCCAGTGAGCAGATGGGAAGACGTGAGAACCGATGTTTCTTCTGGTGCTGAGGAGACGTAGGCTAGTGGCCGAGAATTAATCGTAGCCTCGACGTCTGCAAGCACTACGCGCTTCGACGCGGCTCCGCTAGTTAATGAGCTGATCACACTGGCCAGGGATATTGCCATCTTGTTAGCTGCGTTCAATTTAATTCCCAGGATCTTCTGTTCACCGTTCGAAGATGTACTTTCGTCGTCCCCAAACGCCGCGCGGACTGCATCGGAATTCGAGGACCATTTCCTTAAGCGTATGTCGGCGTCGCTCATTATGTCGATGGCTTCAGTGGCCATTTTCAACGCCTCGTTTACTGTAGCCGCCCCCGTCACTAGATCGTCCACGTAAAAGGAGTCCTTCATGAGGCTCGCCGTTTTCGAAACTTCCTTTGTCGTGCATTCAAGGTGGTGGAGGAGGGCAGCGGTCAGCAAATACGGGCTGGTTGTTGTACCGAACGGTAGCCGAGTCATTCTCCATTCTTCGATATCCGGCAATGCTGACGGGTCAAGCGGCGGGCTACTGTACCAGAAGGACCGCAGGGCGTCTTTATCCTCAGGCCGCACGCTTATCTGCAGAAATGCTTTTTCGATGTCTGCTACGAGAGCGACCTTGTGTAGGCGGAACCGCAAGAGAATCTGCACCAAATCACTGACGAGGTTAGGTCCTTTTTCCAAGTGGTCGTTTAGTGACCGTTTCTTCGGAGCGTGTGATGATGCGCCGAACACGACACGCAGCTTCGTTGTAGTTGCCTCACTACGTACGACTGGCTGATGTGGCATGTAATAAACTTTCCCAGATGCTACTTCTTCGGTCACCCGCTCCGCATGCCCTGCCTCGAAATAACTCCTGATGGCGCCGTCGTATTGCTAAGCGAGTTCTGGATTGCGGCATAGTCGCTTTGTCAGGTTGTCGAGTCGCCGAATTGCCATATTTTTGTTGTCGTTGAGTTCTTTGGATGCGTCTTTCCATGGCAAGGCAACTTCATAGCGCTGACCTTTCTTTTCCAACTTTACCTTGCTCAGTGCTCTTTCGTCGTGTGTCTCTGGGGAATCTTTTATGTCGATGGCGTCTAGTTCCCGGAAATTCTGCAGCGTAGTGTGGACCTTGTCTGCAGTTTCCAAGCCTATTCTTAGTATGCAAACATTGTTTGCGATTGCGAGGCTTGAAGTCGCACTGAACGGTCCCTGAATCGTCCAACCAAACTTTGTATTCACCGCTGCTAATCCTTTATTTTCGTTGCATCTTCGCCCCTCTCCAGTTTGAAATTTCCAAAGGTGGCCGGCTCCAATTAGTAATCCAATACCTGGCACTGAAGACATGCCCGGATGGATCGGTCTGTCTGCGAGCAGTGCTCCTCGAACTTCCATATTTTGCACAAAACTGTGATCTGTGGGCACCTGCTTGACGTCCTTGCATATGAAGGGCACCTCAATAGCCTCTATTACTATTTCGTGATCTCCGTATTGGCTTCGGAGGCGAACTTCTACCAGCCGGCAGCTTTGGACTTGCGCGGCCGCAGCACCAAAAGTGTTTAGGCGGAAGTCGGCCTTTCCTAATACCTTCAAATCAAGTGCTTTTGAGATATCTGCTCGAATGAACGTTTTTTGACTTCCACCGTCCATTACGCCCCGGATGTAGCCGTATTTGGTGCTCCCCAACGCAAAGACACGGAAAGTATGCAGTGCCGTCTCTTGCGTTTCTTCTGTTTTGGCGTCTGCATGCACATTAGTGGCGGTGATCTTTGTTGGTACGTCAGTTTTGATCGCTGCCCAGTTGGGGTTTCACATTGAGGTAGCGTGCCTTTTCTCACAATTCCCGCATTTTATCTTTCGTCTGCAGTCTTTTGCTCGGTGTCCCCACCTTGTGCATCGAAAGCACCTTTTCGTCCTGGCAAGTTTTTCGATTTTTTCTTTGCTCGTCAGTGCAGCCGTACAGATCTCTGTATCGTGCCTGTTCGAATCGATTTTTCTGCCTTCTCTGATTGTGCATAAAGAACAGCGGCACTCGGAGTCGGCTGCCTGGCGCGTTTGCCGAGGTTTTCCTTGTAAGAAGGCGTCTCAAAGGCGGGACCTTGCCTACATCGCTCTCGACACTCGGTTTCTACCAGCAGAAAATGTAGTACCTCCTCTAGCCTTCTCTCTGATCTGTCTGCTGCCTGCGTCGAGGCGGACTGCTGCGCTGGTGACGCGGGACTACTATCGGGCGGCGACAATACATCTGTCTTGGTCGCTCGGCTTACCAGGCGGAGAAACTCCACCACCATGTCTCGCGGCAGCGCCGTCAGGATAATATCGCCAAGCATTGCGTAGTAAGCATGCTTGGTCACTCCGAGAGCCGTTAACCCGCAAATGTGGGCTTGAACATGATCGTAGAGCAGGCGGAGTCCTCTGACATCTCCTGATGACGATACGGGCGGTAGCGTCCTTAATTCGGTCAGGTGTTCTTGTTCGATTAGCCCCTTGTCTCCGAAACAGCGCTGCAGTATCTGTATAGCGTCTTCATAGCAGGCCTCAGTCGCTTATAACCCTTCAACTTCCGACGCGGCAGGCCCAGTGAGGAGGCTCTTTAAGTAATGAAATTTCTCCGCTTTGAACAGGGCCTGATTATCATGCACCGCTTCGCGGAAACATTCCCAAAACGATTGCCAGTTAGCAAGCTCAACTTTGAAAGACTGGAGCTGCAGCTTCGGAAGCCTGATTGCAGTGAGTCTGGGCGTCGGCACGGACGTTTGCGTCGATTCGGCGTTCTGTTCAGACGCAGTCTGTTGTGAAGCTGCGATTCGAGCCCTCAGTTGGCCGATGAGGTTGATGGCCCGGTCGTCGTATTCGACGCTTTCTGTAAACTCGGTCTCGAACGCTTCCTCCGGTAGATAGTTCAACTCGTCGTTGATCTTCCGCAGCTCATCGTTGCTCACTTCCAGTCTGTGAAGCAGAGCTGTCAACTGTTGGACGTTGGCTGTCGGCAGTGCTGTTGTGGCCTCGTTGATGATAATCGTGTTCTGCCCTCGTCGACTTCGCCTCTTCGCTTTGAGATTTTCCATTTTGGACCGTCGCGGTCTTTTCGGATTTCGCCACTATCTTCTCATCCCGGGTTTCGGCACCATGTAGTAGTTGTTGATTTGATATTAGACTGAACTTTGTAACTACAACTTTGAACTTTAGGGGATTCGAATAAAAGTGAAGAAATCACACGCGGACAAAAACTGTTTAACGGTAACAAAAACGATATATTCAGCAAAGTTTACACGCGTCTTTCTCCGACGAAGGGTGCGTTCCACACTCTCTCGTCCCCTCTTCTCTCCGCCAGTCGTTCCCAGCAGCACTCGCACCCTGCACGTGCGCACAGCCTCCTCGTCGCCGGCCCAGGCCCCTCCTTCTCCTCAGCGGGGTGCCACGCCGACCCTTGTTCCCAATCGCGCGTTCCCCGGTCGTTCCGGGAAAGTGGACCATGCCTATACCTAGGAACGCGCTGACCTTTGCTGGCTGCTCTTTCGGGAGCAAGAGCTCGGTATTTCTTCTCTTTCTTTATAAATTCTTTACATAGCATTCATTGATTACGAAAAAGCATTTGACTCAGTTGAAACTTCGGCTGTGATGCGGGCGTTGCGAAGTCAGGGGGTAGACGAGCCGTACGTGAAAGTGCTGGGAGATATATATAGTGGCTGCACAGCAACCATAGTTCTGCATAAAGAAAGTAACAAAATTCAAATAAAGAAAGGTGTTAGGCAAGAAGACGCAATCTCCCCAGTACTATTCACAGCTTGATTAGAGAAAGTATTCAGAGATCTAGAATGGAAGCAGTTAGGGATAAGGTTAGATGGAGAATACCTCAGCAATTTGCAGTTTGCTGATGACATTGCCTTGCTGCGCAACTCGAGGGATGAACTGCAAATAACGATTGATGACCTAGACAGGAAAAGTAGAAAGTAGAAAGGTAGGCTTAAAAATCAATATGCAGAAGACTAAGGTAATGTTCAACAGCCTCAGGAAGGAACAGCAGCTTACGTTAGGTAGCGAAGCACTGGAAGTAGTAGGCGAATATGTCTACTTAGGACAGGTAGTAACAGCAGATCCGGACCATGAAAAGGAAATAACAAGAAGAACAAGATTGGGATGGAGCGCATTTGGCAAGCACTCGCAGATTATGACTAGCAGCTTACCGGTATCGCTTAAAAGGAAAGTATACAACAGTTGCATCTTACCTGTACTCACCTATGGGGCTGAAACTTGGAGGCTAACCAAGGGGGTCTACTTAAGTTGAGGACAACTCAGAGGGCTATGGAACGAAAAATGGTAGAGGTAACATTAAGAGATATGAAGTGTGCAGAGTGGGTCAGAGAAATAACTCAAGTTACTGACATTCTAGTGAAAATTAAGAAGAAGTGGGCATGGGCAGGTCATGTAGTGCGAAGAGAGGATAACGGATGGTCGCTTAGGGTAATAAACTGGATTCCAAGGAAAGGAAAGCGTAGCAGGGGGCGGCAGAAAGTTAGGTGGGCGGATGAAGTTAGGAAGTTCACAGGGGTCAAATGGATGCAGCTAGCACAGAACCGGGTTAATTGGAGAAATATGGGAGCGGCCTTCGCCCTGCAGTGGGTAATAACAGGCTGATGATGATGATTATGATGATGATGATGATGCTTCCTCGTTGATGCGATATCCGAGGATTGTAAACCACGTAGGTTACCAACTAGAAATCACTGTTTATACACAGAAATTCGTCGAATTCTATTTTTCGGCGGTGACACCCTTTAAATCTAGCATATAGCAAGTTTCTGACTTTTTATTTTGTTCATGAGAATACATATTTTTTTCTGCCTCCATACAGTGAGACGTAACGGAGCGGCGAGCTTCGCTCTGAAGGTTGCCTAGAAAAAACGTGTTTCGGCTTTGCCTTCCTTTATCGTTCCTTTACGGCAATGTAAACAAGATACCAGCAATTCAAATTGTTTTCGTATTTCAAAGCGACGTTAGCGTGCTAAACGGTTGAGTGCCATATCTAACAAAGACGCATGAAATAAAGATGATTTTGTCACATAACATGACAATGACCCAAACGGCTGCGCAGCGATTTCACACTTACTAACAGCTTCAAAATAAAAGATACTCGTCTTCTGGGTGCAGAAGTCGCGATAGCTGACTAGTGTGCTTTATTCTAGTTTTCATACAAATAGCGAAATGGTTTGTTGTGTCCCGCACTGGTTGCTTAGTGGTTACGGCTCTTCACGAAGACGAAGCGAAGGGCACCCGTGTAGTTTGCGATGTCAGCGCATGTTAAAGAAGCCCAGATGGCTGAAGTTTTTGGACCACTTCGTTACGGCTACCTCGAATTTGATGCCACTTTGGTGCTCCAAACCCAATACTCCATATGGAAACTGGATTGTTATGCTCCGGCCAGCATTCCGATACTGCTGTTTCTTTGGCATGTACGACAAGTACGTGTTGGATTTAAAACGATGTTTCATGCGTGATATACAGGGGTGAAAGTTTTACAGTCGCTATGATATTTCAGGCATTAAAAGGAACGATCATATTACGGCGGTGTTTTTAAATAAAGCACAACAAAACTTTCCTGATGTAATCTAAGCAACTCAGATACCCAGAGAGCGATAATTGTTTTATGTCACAGGCGCACCACCAGGCAGGCGACAACACAAAGTAAACGATGAGGTTTGTTCTGGCTCGCCGTAGTGATTAAAAGCACATTGGGAGTGGAATTATATGTGAGCCGTAAACAATAGTGATGCTCGTAATTGTTCAAAAACGTTCTCTCGGCTGTAGCGTGCCGAAGGGACAGCAATAGCGCAGGCTGGGTGCTGAGGGTCAGCACAATTTAAGTGACGTTCAAGGTAAGTTGCATAAATTGCGCGTTAACTGTAACTCTAAGACCTTGCAGATAAACTTGCTCCAAATCAAAAGTTCGGTCAGGATATATTGCGCAATATTCTCTAGCGCTCGAAGATTGTCTAATCGTAGTTACCCTGATGGCGCGGCCATAAAGATGCCGCAGCTCTGCAGTCCCCAAGTAAAAGGCAGTGCGGCGCCTAACTACTCGGCAAAAAATGGTCGCTCCTGAGAACGGTTAAAGAACGTGGTCTTTATATGAATGTGCATCTGAGAAGAAGGCTGAGAATCTCGTCTTTCCTGCTGTGCGTCAATGCCGGGTTGATGTCAAATGTGGGCTGACGGAATTGGTCCGGTGGGTCTTCCAGGGTTTGGTCTTGGAAGGCGAATACATATTTGAGGTCCGCTAATTCGTCGAGAAAAGCGATCGTCGTGCCCTTGTTGAGATGCCGGTATTCTTCGGTGAACATTGTTACCAGCACCTGAGTTTGACCTCTCCGGAATTTTGCAATGCCTCTTGCGATGCCGACACCTCTTTCCAAGAGCAATTGGTTATTTCCTTCGACGATGCCCTCAGCGGTTTCGATGTTTGCGCTACCTACGCAGACTGCGACGCTTGATCGAGGTGGTACGGTCAATTCTTCATCGAGGACGTTTAGAACGATGTGTCGCGTCGAAGTCGTCGTAGCAGAAATGGCTTTGTCTGCAGAGAGTTTAATGAGCTTGGATCGGAGGTGGATGACAGCCCTATGTTCATTTTGGAAGTCCATGCCTAAAATCACGTCGCGGGAGCACTGCTGCAAGACCACAAAGCTGGTGGGGTCAGTGCGCCCATTTACGGTTATTCTTGAAGTACATCGTCCCGATGGAGTAATCAGGTGGCGACCTGCGGTGAGAATCAGCGGGTCATCCCGAGCCGTTGTAATTTTCCTGAGATGCGAGGCTAACGGTCCACTCATGACTGAATAGTCAGCTCCGGTGTCTACTAGGGCAGTGACTCTGTGACCGTCGACATCAACTTCAAGATCACTTGTTCGCGTCCTCGCTTGCACGTGGGCCTTGACGTTCGATCTCGGCTCCATCGTTTCTTCAGGTCATGGCCTGGGCATACCGTTGTTACTTCGCTAGGCGGCGGTGTCGACTTGCACTCTGGTCGTGTTGTCGTCGATGTCATCGTGTAGAGCGGCGGTGAAAGGGCTGTGTCGTCGTTAGTGGTCGTCGGGGGCGAGGATGTTCGTCTTTTCGCCGTTGAGCAACCTCACCTCCAAAGGTTGCTCTAATCAATTTCTCCTCCGCCGCTCACAGACCTTCCGCGCACACTCTCATCGTAGTTACGGCTTGGCGGCGCAAAGCGGGCCCTGTACGGCGATGGAGACCTGAACCGACCGCTTGGTGGCGCAATCTCACCGCTAGTCAAATAGTTGTCGATTTCTTGCGGTCGTTCACCTGGACGTGGTCGTGGAACATCGACTGCAAATCCGCGGAGACCGATTCGTCGCTACGGGCAGTGGCGCAGAATGTAGCCGGCCTCACCGCAGTGGAAGCATAATGGCCGGTTGTTTGCTGTCCTCCAGGCGTTGCACTTCCTGGGGCTTGGGGGTCGTTGGTAGGCTTGGCGGGCGGGGCCAAAGGGCGGCTTTCAGGTTCAGGACGGTAGCGGCGAGGGCTTGGAAAGTCATCACGTCGGAGCGCAGGGCGACGTAATGCAGCAGCGTAGTTTGTCACTGTTGCCTCTTGTGCTGGAACAGTCGCAGTCGTCGCTTGAGGAACGCTCAGCGCCTGCTGGACTTCTTCACGGACGACGTCCGCGAACGTCGCCACCTAGGGTTGTTGCGATGATGGCATCAATCGGCGGAGCTCCTTTCGTACGATCTCCCGGATGAGGTCCCGAAGGTTCTCTCCGCTTTCAGATGCGCTGGGGTAGTAGCTTGAGTAGTCTGGCTGAAGCGGTCGCTCGTAATGGCGCATCCGGGTGTCCAACGTCTTCTCGATGGTAGACGCTTCCGTTTCAAATTCCACCACGGTTTTTGACTAGTTTCGGACACCTGCAAAAAGCGATTCCTTAACGCCTCGCATTAAAAATTTGACTCTCTCACCTTCGGTCATGTTAGGGTTGGCGAGGCGAAAGAGGCGCTTCCTCTCCTCTATGTAGACACGGACGGGCTCGGTTGGGAATTGAAGTCTTGATTGAGGGCCTGAGCTCTTTGCTTTCGGACAGAACTTGCAAAGGCAATCAAAAACGTTTTCTTGAAAATCCCCCGATCCTTCATAGTTTCCTCATGATTTTCCAACCAAACTCGGGCACGTCCTTGAAGAACAAAGTAGACTTGCCAGAGTTTCGCGGCGTCATTCCAGCCGTTGATTTCTACCACATGGTTGAGAAGGTCCATCCAGTCTTCCGCATCTTCACTGGGCAGTCCTTGGAAGATGGGGGCTCCCGGGGCTGCACGAAGACGACTGGTGCTGTTGACTAGGCCATTTCCAAAGTTGATGTCTTCCGGAGTCGAACGGGGTCAGGCAGCAGACCGTGTTCGGGTTGTAGGCCTTGGAGTCGGCGGCTGGCTCGGTGGTCTGTAGGCTGGTCTTCCAGGGCGATTGAAAAAGGCTGAGGTCTTCGCCTGAAGGATCAAGAACAGCCACCAGATGTCACGTGGTGGTGACCAAGGTCGCTGACACAAATGAAGAGCCGGTGATTGTAGTGAAGAAACTCTTTATTGGGCTGACTTGCGCTCGCAAACGAACTAAACAACTCGGCGGCGGCGATAGCAACAAACGTGCCCGTCGATTGTCGAACAAAGATTGCCCGTCATTCTAGTCAACGCTCAATTTAAAGGCGGCTCAGAACAATCTAGAAAACGTCGCAAACTGCTGCCAGCACAAGCTGAAACATAGTAGAAAGACACACGAGCGGCCGGAATCTTCGAGACAGATTTCGGTGCGTCTTCCGCTAAACGGAACTGATAAAGGTGCGACTCGCGCGACATCGAGCATTAACAAACAAAGAATACAGAACTGATACGCGATTCAGCCAGAGTGATAAGGCCGTGTGCCGGCGGCTGTTAGAAAACAACAAGTAAAATTTAGAAGGTTTGGCGGCAATATGCCTATTTTCGACGTTAGCCCCTACAAACGCGCTGCTCTGCCAAATATGGCTCGGGTTTAGAATGTTGTTGTAGTTGTCTTGGGTTTTTCGGCCCATAAGCAAACTAAGTCTATCAGTTTTGCAAAAAAATGGGAAAATGAGTGTGTTAAAAACTAATTTGGTTAAAAAGTCTCCTTTTAAAAACTTGGGTTGTGTTAGATTCAATGGCGCTTAAGCTGCAAACACCATGATGTGCCTAGCACAAGGTTTCAGTTTCTCTTAGTGAAGTATGTCTCCTTTTTCTACGGTTTGCGTAAATCATTTGCTTCCCTTATGAAACTGAAAACACAACATAAATCAACAAGTCCATCACCTTTTAAAATCAGTTTAGGGTGAAAAGGAATGTATTCTTTGCAAAATTTTGCAAAAAGTTTTTTTATAATCCTTTCAAGACTTGCGCATGTGAATAAAATGGGGTTAATAGTTAGTTCCTCTACGCATTTTTCGCATCGTGGTTTCTCTTCTTTTTTCAACAAAACTTGTGTGTCAGGTGTGTGTGTCCAATGCGTAGACGGCATAGGATTACTTCTATAAAATGTTCCTGATGCCGGCACGACCTCCATTCTCCCAAAATGGGCTTTACTAAGTGTAGTTTATTTCCCACTTCACTGTCCCAGGCAGACTGCCATTTTTCTTTTAATTTGAGATGTACAAGTTTCGTACAGTCTTTGTAACGAATGCTTATACTCTTTATTTGCATGTCGCGGGCTTTAGCAGCACATGTGTCTGCTCTCTCATTCCCTTTAATGCCCACGTGACTCGGGACCCAGCAGAATTTTACGTTGTTTCCTTGACCTATCATCATCATCATCAGCCTGACTATACCCACTGTAGGGCGAAGGCCTCTCTCATATTTCTCCACTTAACCCGGTTCTGTGCTGGTTGCATCCACTTTACCCCTGCGAACTTCTTAATCTCATACGCCCACCTAACTTTCTGCCGCCCCCTGCTGCGCACTCCTGGCCATGCTGGTGGCCAGGAAAGCGCAGGTGGAAAGGTGGTGACGAGTTGACCACCCTAGTGCAGTAATTGGCCGCAACCTCTCATGATAAGCTCCACAGAACCCCGGCCCTCAGTCACCAGCGGCTGCCGAACAACTGACCACGGCGGTGGTCAGACCTGTGACGCAGCAGGGGGTGCTAAGAATCTCTGGTTCCGCTGGACAGGCCGCCATTGGAAACTGACCCTGGTAACGTTTATTGCTAGAACCCTAGCTAGTGAAGCTAGTTTAGCAGTGCTGTTAGAGGAACTAGAGGGTATGAAATGGGATGTCATGGGGCTTAGTGAGGTTAGAAGGCCGAATGAGGCATATACTGTACTGAAGGATGGGCATGTACTGTGTTATTTAGGTTTACCAGCGAGGCGACAACTAGGAGCAGGTTTCCTTGACAATAAGTATATAGCGGGTAATATAGATGAATTCTATAGTATTGATAAGAGGGTGGCAGGCATCGTAATTAGGCTTATTAAGTGGTATAAACTGAAGGTTGTACAGGCCTCGAGATATGGCTGTTGTTATAGTGTGTATTATGTTGCCAAGTAAAGGAGCGGCTGCATTTCTGAAATTTAGAGCTGTGAGAACACTTAGGGAGTCTGTAAATATAATGCTGTTTATGACATTCTCTTTTAATATTTTCTCTACGGCAACAGAAATGGCATGGGATTCAGCAGGGAAAATAGATGCACAGTGTGGAAGTCTTATGATTTCCACAGAATGTCCTTGCACAACTGCACTTCCAGTGTACACAGCAGTTTTAGATCCATTGGTATAAACGTCTGTGTAGTTTTTGCACTTTTCCTGCATATTTAGGAATTCCTGAATGATGTGCTCTTGTGGGGTTTTAGTTTTTGGAAACTGTGTGAGGTTTTGGAAACTGTGTCTGTCACAGATTGCAGGAAGACTGTACCATGGAGGTAGACGGCTGTTGTTCTGTGCGACATCAGGCAAGGTGTCCAGGATCTGCAGCTCACTGCGCATGATCACTGGCCTTGCTGCTTTGGGTTTATTTGTGAAAATTAATTGAGAGGGGCAAGTTGTGACAACTGGATAACAGAGGTGCTTTTTTTCTTTTTCTGTGACCTTATTCTTAGAATGTAAGCACATGTGAGGGCTATTCGTCTGTCTTCCAGTGAAGGCTCATTTGTTTCTACATACAGGCTGCTTACAGGAGATGTTCTGTATGCCCCTCATGCAAGGCGCAGGCCTAAGTTATGTACAGGGTCCAGTTTTTTTAGATAGGAAGGCCTAGCTGAGCCGTACACTATACTCCCATAGTCCACGCGGGAGCGTACAACAGAACGGTATACATGTAAAAAACTTGCCCTGTCGGAACCCCAATGTTTCCGCGAAAGAACTTTCAGTATGTTAAGAGATTTTGAGGCTTTTTTTTTTAGTGTGTTTATGCGAGGTAGAAATGTGAGTTTTTTATCGAAAGTAATGCCTAGGAATTTGTGCTCTTTTTTTACTGGTAATTCGGTTCTATTTAAGTGCAAGACAGGGTTGTTCTGAATACCCCGTTTGAGTGAAAACATAACTGCCACCGTCTTGTGTGGGGAAAACTGAACCCCATTTGTGTCGGCCCATGCCACTAGTTTATTTATTGTTATTTGTATTTGTCTCTCACATGTTGATATATTGGAAGAGGTGTAGGCTATCTGGAGGCCATCTACGAAAAGTGAACACATAATGCAATTTGGGATTTCATTGGTAATAGAATTGATTTTTACGACAAAAAGCTTTGTGCTTACAATGCACCACTGAGGTACCCCATTCTCCTGAATGAAGCTTCTTGACAAGGTGGTACCGAGGCACACTTGGAATGAACGATGTGAAAAAAAGTCTTTTAAAACACTGAGCATTCGACCACGGATGCCAAAGCTGCTAGATCACGTAGGATGCCGAATCTCCAAGTTGTATCATATGCCTTTTCTAGATCGAAGAAAACAGCGAGACAATGCTGTCTATGTATAAACGATTCGCGGACAGTGTTTTCGAGGCGCACTAAGTAGTCTGTAGTTGAGCATCCTTTTTTAAAACCGCACTGATGAATATTAAGAAGTTTACATGATTCTAAAATAAAGGTTAATCTAGTGTTTAAAATACTTTCAAAAACTTTTGCTAAACAACTAGTTAGGGCTATAGGCCTGTAACTCCCAGGACAGGTCGGCGGCTTGCCGGGTTTTAGGAACGGCACAATTATGGCTCTTTTCCAAGCCTCCGGTATTTTAGCTAGTACCCAGATTTTGTTAAAAACCTCAGAAGCGCTTCTACAGACGCTTCTTATAGATGGGCGAGCATCTCATAATGAATCTCATCAGGACCAGGTGCAGTTTTTTTACCGCGAGCGAGAACATCCTTCAATTCTTGCAGCGTAATCAACCTATTGTATGGTGTGTTCGTGCTGCCCCTCGTCGGAAGCCTATATTTTTCAACCCTGTCCTCGTACTTTAAGAATGTTTCTGCATAGTGTGCAGAACTCGAAATTTTGTGCAAATGCTCCCCTAGTATATTAACTTGCTCTTCGATGCTTGTCTGTGTATTAGGAGCTCTGAGGATTGGAATTGTGAATGGGGAGAAGCTGCCATTTAGTTTATGAATTTGTTCCCACGTTTTTTTTTTATGTTGTGGAGCTGTTTATAGATGTGACATACTTCTGCCATGATTTGTTTTCGGCATTACGACGAATATATGGAGCTTTAGCTCTTGCTTTTTTAAAAACTGTCAGACTTTCATGGGTTGGGTATCTCCGAAAAATACCCCAGGCTTTATTTTGTTCTTTGTTGGCCTCTTTACAGTCCTGTGTCGACTTTGTGGTTTTGGTGCACTACTCCTGTGGATTGGGGAATAGATAGACGTGCTGCCACAAGAATGCATACTGTAAACATTTAATTCATTTTGTCTATATCACTTTTATCTAAAGCTATTTCATTTAGACTGGCTTGCTGTCTGAACAAAGTCCAGTCAGCTAAATGCAGTTTCCACCGCCTGGGGTTTGTTGGGATGACTGATGGTGAGAATGATAAGCTTATCATGACAGGAAAATGGTCGCTTCCGTATGGATTATTTAAAACTTCCCATTTAAAATCGGTAAAAATAGACGGTCAACTAAAAGACAGATCTAAACCACTCGCTTTGCCTGTGGCTGGGGAGTAGTATGTTGGATTGCAAGAGTTTAGGAGACACACATTGCTGCATAAAATAAAATCTTCTTTAAGCTGACCACGAGTATCTGTTTGCTCGCTGCCTCAAAGACATGAATGAGCATTAAAATCACCAAATAAAAGATATGGCTCGGGAAGCTGTTGTAAAAGGTCTTTTAAATCATCTAGTTCTATCTTGAGGTGTGGTTGGAGGTATACTGAACATACTGTGAGGGTTTTATGTGTTAATAATGTGGCTGCTACCGCTTCAAGTCTGGTATTAAGAGTCAGCTCCTGAGCAGCGACTCCAGTTTTCACTACGATGGCTGCACCACCCGAGGGTCTGCTGGACAGCTCCCGGTCCTGGCGGATGATTTTATAATTCTTAAGGAAATTTTTGTTCTGAGGACCTAAGTTGGTTTCCTGGAGACATAAAGCCAATGGGGAGAATGTATTCAGGATGTCCTTTATGTCGCTTTAATTATTTAGTAGTCCTCTACCATTCCAATGTATTATACACGACATCTTATTTTATGAAAATGTTAAAACTAGCTTAGGTTTTTTTTTTTTTTGGCCCAACGACTCGGGGCCTGTCTTTTTTTTTGACGGTCTAAGCTGTGCCGCCGTCCGTCTGACGTCTAATGCACAGCCCTACCAGGGCTCGTGTCCATTGCCTCCTCTTCAGAGGCAGCGGAGGAGCGCGCCCCAGATAAGTGTTCTTTCGTGATAGGCCTCGCCTCATGAGGAGAGACCTTCAGGCCTGTCAACCCGGAGGGCTACATAGCCTTCTTTTGAGATGGAGGTGGGGGAGCAGCATGAGGCACTTCCACCTGGAGCGCGGGTAGCCCTGCCCGAGGCTCATTCTGTGTGGCCTGGGCAGGTGCTAAATGCTGGTGTGGCACTCCCAAACTCCAATTAACCAATAAACGTTTCCACCACCACCACCACCCCGCACCGTTGTGCCATACCAGAATAAGTTGGTTTTGCAGTGAACTGAAAAGCAGGAGTAGTAGCCAGTTTTTGTCGCGCTTCTTTATATGACAAGTTTTCTTTTGTTTTGATAGTGATTACTTCTTTTTCAGTTTTCCACGTGGGGCAAGACCTTGAATAAGCAGGGTGTTCTCCTTCACAGTTAGCACACTGCAATGTGGTTTCGGTGCTTTTATCAGTTGAGTGTTCTTTTGAAGCGCATTTCTCAAAAGTTCGGTGACCGCGACAACTCTGTGCGCCGTGGTCGAATTTCTGGCATTTGAAGCATCGTCTAGGATTCGGTATATAGTGTATTACACTTATCTTCAGGTAGCCTACTTCAAGGGTGTCAGGGAGAGCACTGGAAGCAAATGTAAGGACAATGTGCTTCGTCGGGATTTCTTTGTTTTCTTTTCTTATCTTAATCCTGTGGACATTTAGAACGTACTGATCAGCAAGTCCTTCTAACAGTTCTTTTTCTGTCAAGTGTATGAAATCATTTTCTGAAATCACACCTCGGACAGTATTCAGTGATCGATGAGCAGTGATCGAGAGGTATGTCCCCTATAGACTCAAGGTTGGACAGTTTCGAGTATTGCACGTAGTCTTTCAATGCTAGCAGTAGGTCTCCACTTGCCAGTTTTTTCCCCCTGTAACCTGCACCTAGTGCACTTGTCAGTGATTTCTCAACTATGAATGGGGAGGTAATTCTGGCTGATTTTTGCTCTTCTTCAGTATGTATCACATAGTACTTTGGGAAAACATTGTTGTTTCTTGGAAAAATTCATGGGTTACATCGGTCCGCCCTCTTTTGAGAGGGTGATCAGTTCCAGAAATAGAAGCAGCCATAAAATGTGTTATTTTTCGGCCAAAGGGGCAGCCACCCACCATGGAGCCCAACAAGGGGACGGGAAAGGAGTTTGTACAAAGAGTCCTGGCCACATCAGCTGTACACTCTGACTATAACCAAATACGGCGTAACGCAGGGTGGTTAGCCACACAAGGTTAACCCTCGCCGCCAGGAAAAATGAAAAAAACGAGAAGAGAGAAGACAGGAAAGTTCTGAGAAAGAAAATAGCAAAGTGAAAGATGGAGGGGAAAGGGGGGGATGGAGGGGGGGGGGATGGAGGGGAGGGGGGATGAGGGGGGGAAAGGCGACTGCCGATTTCTACCGGGTGGGCCAGCCCGAAGGTGCCGTCTATGGAAAGCGTGGACCAAAGTGGTGTGTTGCCTCCGCCGAGGGGCCCTAAGGGTCCAAACTTTTGGCATCGGCTCAACCACCAGGATCCCCTTTTCCCCGGACACGACGATGCCACGCACGGCTAAGCGTGGGTGCTCGGGGTCCGTGGTGTCGCACAAAACACACAAACACCTGCTTTAACAGATGCCCCCTGCGGGGGGTTTAGAATACCAGCCATGTGAGGAGAAATACTGAGCAGCCATGCTCCAGTGTTTTGGCATTTTATCTTCGCATCTTGTACAATTTGGTTGGTAAAGTGGTAATGAACCGAATAGCGCCTTGTTTAGAAAAGTACTGGAAGTGATGTTACAAATTTGTCCGAGCAATTTAGTTTATACTGAAACCTATTGGGAATTCTCACATGACCATCTCATTTGCGCATGTAATTTCAAGCACGTTTTGAGATATACTAATTTAGAATCAAAATTGATAAAACATTTTTTGACAATTTTGCCTACAATCACACCTTTTGGTTTCAGCTTGACAAAGACTCGTTACCTTTTCTAGTGCGAAGAAGCTCGAAGTAGAAAATGCATATCACACAATATACGCGGATGATATCACGATCCAAGTCAACCGTGGCAGTGACGGCTAGCTCGAATCTTCGCTGCAGGAAGCGATAGACGTCGTATAAAAATATCTGAGTAACAGAACGGGGCTCCCCAAGAAGTCTGAGCTCCTGCTATACCACCCCAAGCAGAAGGGACGACCGCCCAGGGGATCAAAGAAGACAGAATACGAAGAAACCAGGTAAAACAAGAGTGACGGCGGAACGATCCCTATCGTAACAGAATCAAAGCTCTAGGCATGATAATAAAATCCAACGGCGGAAATTGTGAGACGGTCAATAAGCCTACACACAAGACTACCGATGCAATGAGATTACTAAAGAGAGTCACCAATACGAGAACTGGCATGAGGGAGGAGAACCTGATACGACTCGTGCAATCCTTTGTCATATGCCACATAACCTATAGCTACCTTTCACAACTGGTACAAGGCGGAGAAGAACAAAATAGACGTAAATGTACGCAGGGTATACAAGACGGCGCATGGACTGCCAGATTCGACTAGAACCAAGTTCCTGCTACAACTAATAATCCACAACACTTTGGACGAACTCACAAAAATCGCAGAACATATCGAAGCTATAAAGACTGACGACCACCGCAGCTCGACGACACATACTAGAGCGGCTGAGCATTGGCTACCACTGTCAACACGGGGGAGATAAGTAATCCCGCGGAACGTAAGGGAGGGCATTCGAGTCGCAAAAGTTCCGAGAAATGTACACCCGACGCATAATCAAGGCAGGAGAATGGCTAAAGCCGCGGCCCTGCTGCGGAGATTTCAAACAGCGAGGGAAGCGTGCTTCATGGATGCTGCCGGATATCTAGACGATCAACGATACGCTGTCGCGGTCGTTGACACTGCCGGAACGCTTGTCCACTCCGTCAGCATAAAGGCCCGAGACGCTGAAGTGGCCGAAGAATTAGCCATCGACTTGCCATATCTGATCCCGATTGCGGGATGGTTGTCAGCGACTCGCGCACGGCAATAAAGATTTATGCCGAGGGGATAATATCCATGGAAGCCTGCCCAATAATCAAGAACTGGAAACTATCACCGAGCAACGAGGTCAAGCTAGTTTGGTTCACGGTACGTATGGGGAATGCCTCTCCGCATATCACCAACTTCAACGAAGTCGCTCACTCCGTAGCACGAAGTCTCGCTTACCGTGCCGGAGTGAGTCATGGCGAAGAAGGGGAGAGCGAGAAAATGATGAGCTTTATTAACTTAACCAAAGCCTGCTACCTAGCCCCGCCGGACCTTCCCTCCGCCTAGCAGCAAACTATACAGATTCAGGCAGTCATGTGGAGGCATGCACAAACAAATATATATCTGAACCCTTTTCAGTACAACAGAATTTACCCTAAAATATATGACACCAACACATGCAAGGTATGCAAGACAAACATAGCAACACAGAAGCACATACTCTGGGAGTGCAAAGCACGATTGTAAGGCGTTAATCCTTAAACCCTCTCGTCGAGCTGGTTAGCCGCTCTTCGCAGCCCCAGCTTCAGCGACCAACTCTGGGTCATACAGGAGGCCCTTATGATGGCGAAGAGACAAGATCTAGAGTTTCCCACGTGGTAGACCTAGGCCTGGTTGCGTTAAACCCCGTCGGGCATAAAATAAAGTTATTCCTGCTCCTCCAGACGCATGTTCTCTTTGGATAATTACATTTGACGGCAACATTATCGGAGCGAATCTCACTGGAACGTTGTTAGTAGTACGTACGTATGACGATACATTCTTTCCTCCCATAAGCAAAGCTTAACATGACTAGTCTAATGCTTTTATGAAGACCACTGTTTTGCCGTCTGGCAGATGTCATATCCCCTCGAATGTTCTAATGGACCGGTTCCCTCGATCTTCATAAGATGGCGTAGCGTTCATTTAAAAGCAATGCTAACTCAAACAGATCTGATTGTGCTAGTGCAGCGGCGCTCACAATCCGCGCCTCCTTATTTTCATAATTTGCTAGGGATACCTACTTCGGTCACTAGGCATGTCAAAACGAAATACCTCCAAATACGAATTTGTATGACAGCGGACTACTGCGACTTCATTCTACACTCATCGTCATTACCCATGCAAGCATCTCCCATACAGCTTCAAATAACCCATTGCTGTGCAAGCGGCACCTACTTCACCCTGCAAACGTCTTAACCTCATTCGCTCACATAACGCCCTGCTTCCCCATGCGGCGCTTTCTTTCCCTTAATTATCCACTTTATAACCTTTAGAGACCATCGGTTATTTTCTCTCCGGACTACAAGTCTTGCCGATGCCCAGTTGTTTTGGTATCCAATAGAATGCATGTTGCGTGTTATCTCTCTATACGCTTTCAATCTCAACGTTACAGCTACCATTTTCTGTTCCATAGCTCTGTACGATGTCATCAACCTTAACGCCAACTCAAATGAAACTTCATTTTATTTTGGACACCAGCAGAAGTTTTCACACGAATCTACATGCCCGGCTTTAAACCTATTTCTAAACTGTTACAGAATCGGTCATCGTACAAGCACAAAAAAAAAAGACAGCATCAAAATTATCACCTTTGACTGCTAGGGAAAAGCTCTGGAAACCACGTGTCCCAGCCTCGCAATCCGTAACCTACAAAAGGAGGGACAAGCAGCACCGGCTTTTATATTTTAGGCACAACACTTGCAGTGACACGGATCTGCATGTCCAGCTTTAAATGTATTTTCAAAATGTTACAGGTGAGTGAAAGTTGAATTACTTATTACTATTTTTTTGTCATAGTCTTACCGCTGCTGCCGTTCTCCTTGATGAACTGCTCTTTCATGGTTAGTCCTTAGCTCAGCTGGTAGTGAACAGTGTCCATCTTGTCACGAAGTTATTGACGATGACGAGCTAACGTGATCATGCATACATTACAGTTCTGTTTTTCGTCTTGGAAAATGCTGTGGTATCCAGGAGCGTTCGTTCAAAACTAGGAATAGATCTACAGAAAACACGCAAAATTGTGCAACGTGAGAAATTGTCACAAGTCACGGGAAAAGTCCAGCAATATGTTCAAACTGCGACCAGAATGAATCGAGATAAACAAGAACCTATCCGAAATGTCAGCGCTCGAAGCAAAATTTGAACGTGGCATAGTGGACTCGCATACATTAACATCAGGATATGTTCGGCAAGCTGATTGGGCGAGCTCTAGCAGCCAAAAAAGCCTTGGCTGCTCGTGCTCAATCGTCAACCGAATCACACCTCGCCTACATATTGGACGTCCTCGCCCTGTGTCGAAGGTGAAAACCTTCATGACCGAAGATGATAAAGTGGGCCATATACTTAAGGGTATCGCTGATGATGCATTTAACATACTTCTCTGCAAAGACTGCTGTACGGTGCACTCAGTCCTTTACGTCTGTCGCTGTTTCCAACAGGCGAAACAACGCCGCATCGTCTATCGGTTTTCGCGCCTTCCCAACACCGCGACTGCATCCTCACGTGACGATGTGCCCACTTTGCAGCAGAATTTAAGACAGAATAACCTCACTACCATCGTCCGCATGGAAATCGAGGCCTTGACTCCTGTTTCACTTACATCACCTTCTCCAGAGGCAACAATAGCTTTGATACAAGCTGTCGACCGCCACGAATTCGCGCTTGCGGGCCTCGTCTCCAATCCTACCACGCCACCCCCTGCACCACAGCCAATACCAGTGGTTGCTGCTGCTGCCACAAGCCCGCCCTACACACCGCGCTACCCTACCCGCAATCCTTCGGAGTATATGACGATAGGCCTATTTGCTTCGTCTGCTGTCGGGCTGCCCATACGTCCCGTTATTGACGCAGCCGCTCTGTTCCCCCATCTCGCCCCTATTACAGTCCTGTCCGCCATGATTACTATGCACCACGGCGCGTTTCTGTCACCCCAGCACAGCTTCGTACCATGAACATTGAGCAAGCCCGTCGTGCTGGCCATTCGCCATCGCCTCAAGCCCACCGTTCCCGATCGCCTACTCCTCGCCGCAGCTTGTCCACAACGTACCAAGGCCCCTACTCGGGAAACTAGGCAACCCAGCACCCGGACGTGACGCTGCATTACCAACCCGGACAGCAAACTGTGTATCGACCATCGCAACACGCCGCAACCTGATCAATGTCCTTGTAGATAGATTCCTGTGCCCGCTCAGTGACACTGGAGCCCATATTTCAGTCCTTATTTCGTCGTTCCGCCAGCGCCTCAAAAACGTTCTTACGCCCACTAACACCTCTACAGTTCGTGTTGATGATGGCAACACTGCTACCATCATCGGAATGTCCACTGGGCGCGTTAGCATAGCCGGCCACCACGTCCCTGTGCTCTTCGCTGTCCTTACTACTTGTCCTCAAGACGTCATTTTAGGCCTGGACTTTTAAACTGCCCATTCCGCTCTCATTGACTGTTCCTTTGGACTTCTGCGCCTAGCCCTGCCCCATTCTGATCACGACCCTAGTGCTGACCACTCCCAGCCTCGCCTCCGCTCCAGTATATTTACACGCCTACCTCCCGAGGAGGCAGTATACGTGCCCATGTCACCTTTTCCTTCCCTTCCTGACGGCGACTATGTTGTCAACCCCATCACCGACGACACTACACCGCAACATCGTCCTACTTCATAACAGTCTACACGTCGAGAATAATGTCACCTACATTCTCGTACTAAACTTCAGCATGTCTTCGCAAGTTTACCCGCAGGGCATTTTTCTTGCCGAGCTGTTACCTTTGTCCAGCTCAACTATATCTGCAGTGGTGTCCGTCCGTCACGCCGAGATTGGTTGGTTGGTTGTACCACTTTTAATTCCATCGGAAACGGGAGTCGTGCGCCCGCGCATTAGAAGCTGGCAGGTAGCCCTTGGCTTGTTGCGGCGTCACGTCGAGATGTCCAACCTGTCCTGTCACATAGTCCGGAGGACCGCGTCTCAGCCGTGGTTGCCTCTGACTTGCATCCTGAACATGCCAATGCCCTTGCCGGCATTTTGCGGTCATGCAGCGGTATTTTTGATTTCGGTCACGGATCCCTGTGGCCAAACGTCCGTTGTCACACATCGCATCACTACTGGAGATGCCCGCCCTACTCACCGACGGCCTTACAGAGTTGCTCTTTCGGTACGCCTGATCATTCAGGAAAAAGTATAGAAAATGTTGGCCAGCAACATTATTCAGCCGTCGAGCAGCCCCTGGGCGTCTCCGGTCGTACTCGTCAAAAAGAAAGACAACCGCTGGAGGTTTTGCGTAGATTATCGACACCTAAACAAGGTAACAAAGAAAGACGTGTACCCTCTTCCAAGAATCGATGACGCCCTCGACTGCCAGCATGGTGCCAAATACTTCTCCATCAATCTCCATTCTGGATATTGGCAGATCTCTGTTGACGAAAGAGACCGTGAAAAACAGCTTTTGTCACCCCGAATGGCCTCTACCAATTCAAGGTGATGCCTTTCGGCTTATGTAACACCCCTGCGACCTTCGAGCGCATGATGGACTCCTTACTACGCGGGTTCAAATGGACCACATGTCTGTGTTACCTCGATGACGTCATCCTATTTTCATCAACCTTTGAGGGCCGCATCCACCATGTTTCGGCTATTCTTGACATCTTCTGATGAGCTGGCATTCAGTTGAACTCAAAGAAGTGTAGCTTTCGTCGCCTGGAACTCAAGGTCCTAGGACAATTGGTCAACACATATGGCATCCAGCCGGACCCCGACAAAATTCGCGCTCTAAGTGGTTTTGATATACCGATATCTCGCAGCGACGTGCGTAACTTCCTCGGACATGCTCATATTTCCGGCGATTTGTACCAAACTTCGCGGAAATCGCCCGTCCACTTACATAGCGTCTGAGAAAAGAGGTCGCCTTTTCCTAGGGCTACGAACGATCGGCCGCCTTCGCCGCTCTTATTGGCCACCTCACCGGTCCGCCAGTGTTCGCTCACTTCAATCCGGCAGCGCCCACAGAAGTACGCACCGACGCAAGTGGTAGTGAAATAGCTGCCATTCTCGCACAACGTCAGTTCGGTTCCCCTAGCTTCATCGTCTATTGCAGCCGACTCCCCTCTGCGGCCGAACAGAATTATTCCGTAACAGAACGTGAGGACTTAGCCCTAGTTTGGGCCATTACGAAGTTCCGTCCTTACGTGTATCGCCGGCCATTCACTGTAGTCACTGACCACCACGCATTGTGTTGTCTTCCTACACTCAAAGACCCTACTGGCCGCCTTGGATGTTGGGCCTTGCGCCTTCAGGAGTACAATTTTTCAGTGGTCTATAAGTCCAGCCAATTGCATCGAGACGCCGATTGCCTGTCCCGTAATCCTGCCGACCCGCCAAGCCAAACTGAATGTGAAAATGACGCTTGCATGTTATTTCTGACATTTCCATCATTCGCCGTGAGCAACGCCAGGACCCTCAACTTCGTGGAATTATCAATCGCCTCAGCGCCGATCGCCATGATCCTTTCCTTCGTTTGTTTGTGCTCCACAACGGCACATAATACCGGCACAATATGCGAACTGATAGCCCCGACCTTCTACTAGTAGTCCCTCAGCCCCTACGCGCAGCCGTCCTTGAACAGCTTCACGACGTTCCCACAGCGGGTCATCTGGGCGTCTCTCGCATATACGACCATGTGTGCCGTCGGTTCTTTCCACCAGGCCTATACCGCGCAGTCCGCCGCTACGTGGCTGCTTGTGACCGCTGTCAACGCCGGAAAAAGCCATCTGTCTTACCAGGTGGACTTCTGCAGGCGACTGATATCCCCCTAGACCCATTTTCTCGAGTGGGTATGGATCTTTTAGGGTCTTTTGCACCGGCCGCATCGGGGAACAAATGGATTGCAGTGGCCACTGATTACACCACACGCTACGCGGTCACACGAGCAATACCAAACAGTTGTGCAACTGATATCGCTGCTTTTATCCTCTACGACGTTATACTCGTCCATGGAGCTCCCCGCCAACTGCTCACCGACCGTGGTCGTTTGTTTCTTGCGCATATAGTCGACGAGATTCTACGGTTGTGCAACGTTCGTCATTCTTTCAGGACTGCCTACCGTCCACAGACGAACGGGCTTACCGAACGCCTTAACCGGACACTGAATGACATGCTGTCTATATACGTTTCTGATGACCACCGCGACTGGGGCATAACGCTACCGATTGTGACATTTGCGTGCAATTCGTCGCGTCACGACACTACCGGCTACTCCCCCTTCTATCATCTATACCGACGTGAACCCCTGCTCTCTTTTGACAGCCTGCTTCCTTCTGTCGCCACTGCCATCTCACGAGTCTCAGTATGCTCGTGACGTCATAGCCCGAGCTGATGCTGCCCGCGTTGTTGCTCGCAACCGACTCACAGCCTCCCAGCACTCTCAGAATCGTCGCTATGATTCATGTCATCGCAACAGCCAGAATTCTTGCGGCTCTCTCGTGCTGCTGTGGACCCCAGCTCGCCGCGTTGGCCTCTCAGAAAAACTTTTGCCCCGTTATACAGCACCCTACTGTATTTTATGACAAGTGACTCCAGTGACATTGCCTGTACGGACGCATCAATTATAGAAAATGGCGGTAGAACAGCAGCTACTAGTCCAACATACAGCGAACTAAAGGTACATAAAGAATATTTTTTAGAATACCCGGACCCGCTTGTGATGGAACTCTATGCAATCCGCGATGCTATGGAGGCCATAAATAAAGTAGATTCGATACCAGAAGCCCACATCTATACAGACTCAGCCGCCATAAAACAACTGAAGAAAGTGACGAAGACGCTATGTGTTACCCAGGAAATCCACACACTCAATAAAAAATCAAAGATAAGCATCCAGATACATTGGACACAAGACAATGCTGAGAACGCTGAGCAGTGAAACGTTGACCACCTCACACACGAAGTTCCATACACTAATGCGCCCCCCACCAGGCTCCCTTTCGATGCCCGCTCCGCTGTTTCCATTTTAGCATCCTCTTTAAGGAAAAGTACACGTGCCCTCATTCCCCCGTGTACATTCCCACTCCCTCGTAAATTAACGAGATTGGAGGAGGTTTCCCTTAGAAGGATAAGAGCTGGGGCGGCCCTTACCCCGTCGGTAAAATGCCGATGGGAATCGCAAGCTGGCATCGGACCAACCACATGCCCAAAGTGTTCCACACCAGCTGCAGAAGTGGATGTTGGCCACCTGCTATGGACTTGTGCAGGGACAAGGGAATCAAGGACACAGATTCTGCGCGAAGTGGGTCTAACCACAACAAGGGAAGAGGACTTTTCTAAATGGCTCACCGACAACGCTAAGAGCGGGAGCCTGCTCCGGTTCCTCACGGAAAACCATTTACATGAGTTTATATAATATGCCTTATGACAAGTTTGCGTACAAAAAAAAAGACTCCAGTGACATAAGAAATTGCTTCCTTGCATCCCGCATGACATACGCACCAAGACGGCCCATGTAGCCAGCCTAAAGCCGTACTACACGGACCCTGGTTTGGACGCTGGTACGCATCAGGACGCTGCTTTTCAGCCGGCGGGGTAGTGTTACGTTAGACGGTGCATGCACTGATATGCGCATAAGAAGGAAAAAGCAGAATCTCGGGAGTTTTGGTAAATACGACGACGACGTTCGAGCAGTGTCGGCTGGTGCCTGCAGGAAAGGCCTGTTGTGTTGTTACATGTATGTAAATTCAAAAGCACAAAAAAACGCTATAAAACAGTGTAAAGAAATAAATATTTTAATGCCACGTTTTATAAAATAGCTAAACTATTTCAGCAAAACATCACGCCGCATTTTTAATTTTTTGCCACGTTCTTGTTACGCCCCCTGTTGATGAGTGTGCGGTGCATTTGCAGCTTGACTTTGCAGGCCTTGTTTCGGCACCCGGCCACAGTGGCTGCGGGAGCTCACGAATCGGTTTCTTATCGCCAGCTGTCTGCAATAGCGCGCCTGTTAAGCTTATATATTTAGCTCGCCGGTCTCGAAATGCCCCTATTGCGAAGTATACGCGTCGCTTCTCTGTCACCGTTTTGTAAAATTTGTACCCCGCCGCACCGCTGCGGCAGTTTTCTCGGTTTTGTCGTTTCCTTCGACGTGCGGCCAGTGCGAAGTCCTTTTCCGTCTTTGCACGCTTCGTGCAGTTCTTTTGAAGTGCTTAGCGCTTTATTTCAAGATGAGCTTGCGGCGTGTGAAAAAACAATGCGCCGTGGCACATTGCGACAGCATGGACAGTACCGTCGGTGTCAAGCTACACCGCATCCCGCTGGACTTTCACAGGTGAGCTCTTGTCAGTGTCGTCTGCTACAAGGCGTCTGCTCTAGGTATGCTCCGAATGCTTTCGTTTGGCTGTTCGCTTCTGTTTCTGTAACCAGTTCGTGCGCACGTGGCTTCATTTTTTCGGGGATATTTATGTACTACACTACAGGGCACACACTTTAAGTGCTAAGCTGTGCGAAAGAGGCCCACCATTTGTCTGATTTATGGTGAGTTGCATGCAGCCGGCTATCACCAGCGTTAACTTGATTCTGGGCTCTCAGGAGCAACCACGCGCATGCTACTGATCGGAAGGCCAATTTAAAACCAATTGTGCTGCCTGACAAATCTGAGCACAACACTGTTTAGTTTTCCAAAACCGCGAAGCCAATTTGACCCTCGCAACTGGTAGTATCGAAATTCAGCCACGTGTATATGCGCGGCCTTGAGGGTGCGTTAACTGAATTCACTCAGCAGGAGTTACTGCCTGTCTTGTTACTGCTATTCTGCATGTGCATGACAGTTAGGATAACTTTAAACGCACTTCATACTCGTCAATCTTAACCATAGAAAAGTATAGCTACCCGCATGGCATGAGGACGAGCGTACGTAACCGCACTCTTGGGCGCTGAGAGCTTGGGGCGAGCATTTACTACCATAGTTCAGATGTAATGGAAGCATATTTTACTGCAGTTAGCATTGACAGGGATAATGACGCATTGGCGTTTGGTGTATGCTGTATTCCTTACGGTGCAATTGTGAATAATGTGCACGTTGCATCACGTCCAGGTGCCCAGCATGGGTGCAGTTCTGGCACAACGTCAGCCTGGAGAAGACGCCATGGTAGCTGCGTGACTTGCGGGTTTGTTCCAAGCACTTTGAACCGTCTGCGTATCTGTCGTCAAAAAGGCTGCGACCCGTGTTGATGCGCCTACTTATGTTATGTCATGTTTGCCTCAATTGAAGCTGTCTCACTCGTCTATGCTTTTAAATTTCCTACCTGGCAACGTTCGTGGAACTGCAGGGCTTTTTTCTATCCGCACTGTGACCATTGAGATGAATAGCCAGCTTAAAGAAACTACTGCTTGAGCTGCCTGTGACGCGTATTTTTTGTTGGTGTACTTTGTCACTGTATTTGTTTGGTGGCTGTAATAAACCATGAATATGAAAACCATACTTGCCGTACACTGTATTGCAAACTGTGCACTTGAGCCTGTGCTTTGTGCATCATACCTTGCACTCAAAAGTACTAGCACCAGTATTTCCACCAAGGTTTCTACGACGAATCATGCATGATTGCATGCTTAGCCAGCCAAGGTAACCCAGCGTCTGAAAGTGTTGCTGCCTTTCTATGCTGCCTTCTTTACCAGTCACTTTCATTGGGTTGCGAATTGCACATTAACAAGGCCATAACTAGCAGGAACTCGAGCACATTTGACTGGTAGAGGTTGGTGCGCACTGAAAGGCAACCTTCATGAGATACCGGCTTGAAAATGCGGGTTCTATAAAAAGACCACTTTAAAATTCGCGCTAAAAATATACGCATGCGTGACGTCATTCAACGTCACTCATACGTAGTTGCCCCCCAATATGGCGGTGTCCATGAGCCGCCATTTTTTGGACCAATGGGCGTCTATGGAGCCTTCGCTATCATTGTATATCTACCTTGGAGAATATATAAGAAAGCATTGAAAAGAAGAAAGATAAAACGAGAGAAGGAAAAAGGCGCGACGCATGCGCCGGTAGCTGGGGGCCGGATATCAATGCCAGCATTTGCAGAGCCGACTTGACTGTCAGCATTCCTTCCCCCTAGTAACCGTAACGAAGCACTGGTTTCTTTACACGGGTGGACCAACGCAGCACGGGCTCCGGGCCTGTGTCGTCTTCCTGAATTTCCGACTCTGGTGCGCTGTGGCTTGGACCAGGTGACAACCCAGATGTTCCGGCCTCTGACGCAACCGGTTCTTCTCTTTAATGTTTGCGTACTTGGTCAACATGTCGGCGAACCATCTGATGACCTGCCGTCTCGACAGATGCTAGCCGTGGGCCTGCAGTGGACTTCACCTTGCCTGGTGTCAATTTGTCACCAACATCGTAGTTCCTAAAGAAAACGGTATCTCCTGAGGTGGAACTCCAGCCATTTTCGTCCTTAGATCGTTCGTGCTGTGGGGTCTGTTTCCTGGGAGGAAAAGACTCAATTCTCGTGCGCAGTCGATACCTTAAAAGCAGTTATGAAGAACACTGTCCGGATTGCTACGGAGCATTTCTGTATTTGCACAGTACCCTAGCGAGGGCGGCTGCTAGATGTACGCCAGGCATTTTCTTCAGGCCATCCTAATTGCCCATTACTGCAAGCCCTTACTTTGAGGATGATATGGTGGCGTGCGAATATGCACTATGCCATTCCGTTTTATAAAACGAGAAAACTCGAAACTAGTAAATGGTGTGCCGTTGTCTGAAACTACCGTATGAGGCAGGCCAAACTGGCTAAATAAAATACGCAAAGCTTCTACCGTGCTGCTCGACGTGGTTTGAGAGAACGAAATAGCGTTTATCAATTTATTGTGCGAGTCTACAACAATCAGTAACATTTTTTCTTTAACTGGTCCGGCGAAATCAATATCAAGTCGTGACCACCTTTCATTGATAGCAGGTCAGCTGACTGGCGCGCAGTAGGCATTGGTAAAGCCTGGACACAGTTTCGACATTCTGACTCAACCCGGTAGATGTCTTGGTCGATAGCCGGGCAGCAAAAGTTTGACCTCGCAACTTTCTTCATAGTTGCGATACCCTGGCGGGCCTCGTGCAGTAAGTTCAGGAATCGGCCCCTTGCCTCCTTCGGCACTACCACTCGATGCACCTACCGTAATAGTCTCGCCTCAACCGACAGCTCCAGACACTTTTTGTACTAATGGTTCATTTCCAGCCTTCGATGCGAACGGGTGCTGGCCAACCCTCAATGACACACGTGCAGGTCCTGGACAGCACGTCGTATTTTGCAGTGAGCTCCTGCAACTCATTTCGGGAAACCGCCAGCTTATCCCATTCGTCGATTGCCAGGATAAATTCGGGGTCTCCTTTAGGGTCGGCTTCCGTTTGCTGCAACTATTCAGGCAATCCACTTAGTGCATCCGAGTTTAGCATCATTTTGCCTGGCCTACAGAGCAGCTTGTATTTGTAGGCCCCCAGAAGGGGTGCCCATCTTTGAATCCGTGCGGCGGCCATTACGGGAGTCTGGCATTCCGGTTTCAGGAAGCGAAGCAAGGGCCGATGGTCCGTCACCAACGTGAACTCCCCGCCGAGGAGGTAGTCGCGGAAGCGCGGTACGCCGTACACCAAGGCTAAGGCTTCCCGCTCGATCTGCGATTACCCTCTTTCTGCAGCGTTCAGTTCTCTAGAGCGAAATCCAATGGGTCTGTTTTCACCGTGTATGCAGTGAAAAAGTATGGTGCCGATACCATGAGGCGAAGCGTCGCATTCCAACAGCAATTCACACCACGGATCAAAATAAATGAGTACAGGTGTCGCGCACCAACAACTCTGCGCGGTTAATTGATGCCTCTTCTGCCGCACCCCACACCCACTTAGCTCCTTTCGCCAAGAGCCTATACAAAAGAACCAGTATCATGGATATGTTGGGCAAGAACGTGTTGTAGAATGAAATTTGGCCAAGGAAGGCTCGCAACTCAGTAACATTTTGAGGTGCATGTGCCAGCCTGACTGCATCAATATTTTTTTCCAGTGGCTGCAATTGGCGTCCATCAATGCGGTGACCGAGGTACTGTACCGCTTCCTGGCTTACATGACATTTATCCGTGCGCAGCTTGATGCCACTTTCACTGAAGCGCCGCAGGGCTGCCTGCGAATTCGAATCATTGTTCTTCTTGTCCGCTATCAGCACATCATCGAAATATGCTTGCATCCCCCTCAGCCCTTGCAGGACGGATTCTACTTTTCGTTGGAATATGGCTGGCGCTGAAGCGGTGCCAAAATTATGCCCTTTTATAACAGAACAGCCCCTTGCATGTGTTAATGACTGTCAGCATGCGAGAGTCGCTGTCCAGCGCGGCTTGATTATAGGCGTCCCGAAGGTCTAAAATACTAAACTGCTCTCCTCCGGCTAAGCTGGCGAAAAAGTCTACTGTTCGATCTCGCACATCGAGTTTAGCGTGACTTTGAAATCTCCGTAGATGCGCACTGAGCCATCCTTTTTAGGACAGGAACCATAGGCGTAGCCCATTCCGAGTAAGGTACCGAGGATATTATACCAGCAGCTTGGAGCCTGTCCAGCTCCTGCGAGACTTTCGCGAAGAGCAAAAGGAACCTTTCTTGCCTTGCAAAATTTTGGAATCGCTCCGCATCTCAGATGTATCCGTGCCGGCGGGCCTTTAATGAGTCCGGTACCTTCTGAGAACAGGTGCACGTGCTGCTGCAGTAGTGTCGATGCAGTTGGCGCGCCGTTTGGGACGCCACGCTTTCTATTTGAGGGTGTAGCACAGCTCGGCCTCTGTCCTTCAGCTTCTGTAATAAATATCGCCCACAAAGGCTTGGGCCTTTGAGCCTGATAAGAAACTTCCATATTGAGGACACCCAGTACCGGCAATGGGTCAAGGTAACAAGATAACTTTATCCCTGCCTTCTCAAGAGGCGGCCAGCACTGCAAAAGCAAAGATTGCTTTTGGAATCACGCAGGCCGGCTATCAAGTATCAATATCCATCTTTAAGTTCACGCCATTCCACGCGAAGTTCTGCTGAATGGGTGGCACGAGCGACAGCGCTGTACTCAAGGACCGAATCTGGGATGCGCTGCTATCGCTGTCTTCGCCGTCCAAGGTTTGAGCTTTTACTGTCATTGTTCTCAGAACACGGTCTTTTGACAGGCACATTTTTGCCAGAGGGACTTGTTGCCCACAATGAAAGCACCGACGCCTTTTAAAGTAGCAAGCCTCGCTTGTGTCCGTAGTTTCCACAACATCGCTATTGTTTCTATGCACCAAGGGTCTGTTTCTTCATATTAGGCTCACTGCGTTGAACGACCGTTTACTTTCCCTTCTTCGGGGTTGCAAGCCATGCATTGGGCATCGACTTCCGCACTTTCTGCAGCTAATGCGAGAGCCTCTGCTTCTTTTAAAATAAGGTCTTTCTTCGCCAGCAGCTGCTTTTGTACGTTCTTCGGCCTGACGCCGCACACAATACGGTCTCTGATCATTCTGTGCAACATTGATGAGAAATTGCAGTTTTGCGCTATTTTTCTTATGGCAATTATAAAATTCCTGCACTAACTCCTCCGCCTTTTGAGACCGGTTGACGAACTTCTAACTCTCCGAGATTTCATGGGACGTTGGGTTGTAGTAGCTGTTTAAAGTATTTACTACGTCTTCATAGTTTAGGGAATTTGGCCTTAACGGTGAAACTTTTCAGTATAACACAGCGACGATCTTTGTGCCTAGAGATGCTATGAGCAATGCCCTTTTCTGTTTATCATCACTGATGGCCTCAAAGTAAGCTTCCACTTTGACGAGGTACTGTCGCGACTTATCTTTCTTATCGTCGAACTCAGGTAGATTGTGGCTCATTGCTGGGGCCGGGCTTCTATCTTTCCCGCTGTCATGTGCTGGGTCTTCCTTCAGTTCCGTACTCGTCACCACTGTTACACGTATGGCCCACTGGCCACAGCGTCAATAAGCAACCACCGCAGACAGCGTCGCCCGGTGAATGAGAACGTGTTTATTCTCGGCTTGAGAATATATTGGAGAGCTTTGGAAAAAGAAAGATAAAACGAGAGGAAGAAAAGGCGCGACGCATGCAGTGGTAGCTGGGGGCCGGATATAAATGCCAGCCTTCGCCGAATTGAACTTGACTATCAGCATGTGTGAAAGCCTTGTCTCCTGTCTACGCTCTCTGTAACCGCAAGCTGAACTACCCCCGTAACAATATATTACTTGCGAGAACCCGTCCTCAAAACATTCGACATCTACATCGAAGAGTAGATGTCGAATCGAAGTTCACACCGACACTAGTGGTGCCGGCGTTGGCGCTGTGCACATACAGCGCCATGGTGGAGCACAGCATGTACTAGCTTATACAAGTCGCTCGCTGAGCAAGTCGGAACGCAATTATTGAGTGACTGAGCAACAGTGCCTTGCAGTAGTTTTTGCTGGGCAAACATTTCGTTCTTATCTGTATGGACATTATTTTACTATCACCGACTACCATTCGCGTGTTGTAAACCTTCATGATCCCTGCGGCCCTATCGTGCGATGGGCTTTGCGCTTCCAACAGTTCACCTTCACTGTGATGTACAAAAGCAGCAGTCAACACGCCGATGCTGACTGCCTCTCGCACTTGCCGCTCCCGACTACTGGTTGCGATGGCGATAGCTTTGAAGACTACCTCGCGCCTATATCACCACGGCCGTTCCCTGACCTTCACCACTTCCGAAATGAACAGGGCAACGACATGATTTTGGGAACGCTCTTCGAAGCTGCTCGTAATTCACCGGATGCCTGTTTTTGCGTTCACATTGGTTTACTTTACAAGCGGAATTTCAACCCCGGAGGTGCGCGTTTTCTTCTCGTCGTCGCCTAAAATCTCCGAATTCCAATTCTTGAAACGATGCGCGACAGTGCCACTTCTGGCCACTTGAGTTTTGACCGGACCCTTCACAGGACACAGGAAACATTTTACTGGTCATGCCATTCAACGCTATCTAGCCAGTCGTGTGCAGTGCCAGCGTTGCATGTTCCCTACATCACACCTTCCGGGGCCGCTAGAACCTGTCGCACCACCGACCTCACCTATCGAGCAAGTGGGCACTGACCTCTTGAATCCTTTTTTATGGTCTTCCAGCGGTAACCGATCGATCACTGTGTGCGTCGACCACATCATGCTATACTCTGAGACCGCTGCACTGCCGTGAGGCGCTGCTTTCGATGTGTCCAAATTTCTTCGGTGGTTCCTTGTTCTTTGACACCGCCCACCTCGAGTTCTAGTTAGTGATTGTGTACGGCAATTTACTGCTGATGTTATCGAAGAACTTCCTCGCCTCTGTGCAAGTGATTTCAGTAATTCAATGCCGTACCACCCTCAAATGAACGCACCAATCGCACTCTGACCATAACGCTGGCTATGTACATCGATTCCGACAATCAAAACTGGGATTACATGCTCCCTTTTATCATGTGCGCATATAATACCGCGAAACATGAGACTACTGACTACATTTTGTTCTACGTCCTTTAAAACACACACCCGCCCAAAACACATGCATTCAAAACGCAACAAAAAATTCATGAAGGTTCGGGCCTTAGCAATGCACAGGCTTATGAAGAGCATTCCAATGTTGTATACACTGATGCTTCGCTATAAACATTAAGCGCAAAGACGCAATATTGCCTGTTCGCAGCGACGGCTGCCGTCACAACAGGAATCATTGCACCTCATCTATTCGCCATGCGCAGCGCCTATAGGGGCGCCACTGAAAGCCGCCTAGCGGCGGCCGTCGGAACCCGAGGCGGGCCTCATGCGGCAAGCCTGGCCGGGGTGCGCGCGGGCGATCTGCCGTTTGTGCGCGTCTCGCGGGCACTTCCGCGGTGACAGTGTGCGCAAGGGGATCGCCCTTTATAATAGTGGACATGTGTTTGATATCACGGCCGTCTAAAACTGCATCTTCACCATATGCATCAAGTGTCTCCTGCAGACTGGCGTAAACAAGGTTCGTATATATACGAAGTGCAGCTCATTTTGGGTGCCACCCTAATTCGTTCATTCCTTGACCTATGAATCAATGTTCTTTCTTTGATTCATGGTACACGCTTGCTTCGTTTACATGCAATAAATTGCTACAGCAAACTAGGTAGCGTCTTCGAAACTGCGAGCGGTTTCGTAGCGGTGCGACCGCAGGAAAAGCCAGTGAGCTAGCAAACCAGCATTCTGAGCTTCAGATAAATAGCGCATATTGGGCTCCTGTAGCAAGAGTTCAGATTTTCCATGCTTGCGCTTTACCACTGCCTGTACAGCATGGATTTCACGTATTCCGTCGTCAAAAAGGCAGATCGGGTAGGTAATTTCATGGGGGAATGAGATATCAACATATCTGAAAAGAAGCATCACAGGTTAGCCAAGAGCATATTAGATTTAAACTTTATATCCTATTTTATTATTGTAATATCATGTTCATTTCATTTGTATCACCATCGCGCCCAACTGCAGAATTACAGTGCGATTTATAACAAGCTCTAGAGCATTTAGATTGAATATCAAGTACAGCGACATGTTATGTTTTCGTAATCTTGCCAGCCAACAGGAACACTGGCTCTGGTCTTCAAAGTAATTGCATGGCAAGTTTCAAAACGCCTATTGGAAATTGTCTGTTCAATAACCTGCCGCAGCGGCTCAGGCTACTGAGGAAGATCGGGTTATCAGGACCGAAGTCGACCGCGCCGCCCACGTAAACGCAAAATGCAACCGTGTGCTGTGCGATGTCAATGCACGCTAAAGATTGTCTGGCTAAGCATTTCATAAATCTAATGCGTATTGTATATTCCCAGCAGCGGAGGCAACGAAGTTTAAACAAGAAGTGTTCATGGAACGTGCAATGACAAGCAGAAAACATTAAAAGCGTAGTTATCAATAGTTATCAGTCAGCCCTGCCACACGGTAAATTTAATACCTTTTCCATCGAATGGCGTTCGTTCAAAATGATATTTGTTTGCTGCACGAGAAAATATAATGACATTCGATGAAAACGACCTTAGGTATCGAATGAGTTTGAGGTACTCATCCGAATGCGATCAACGAGGAAATGTGTCATCTCGACGCCAGAGGCTCGATGAGAAGATACACCCAAATTAAACTACAAACGTGCCACCTGCAATAAATGCTACTGTGCTCCTATAATTGTGCAGCTTGTCATGTTTGTGAAACATACCAAATATCATCGTAAAAAAAAAGGACAAAACTGGCACCCATTGCTGCTAGCCAATCCGCAGCCACCGCACCCAGCGCGGGCGGAACAGGTCGCTCCTGCTGCCGCGGTCTGTCGGCGCCGAGTTGCCGACACGGCGAATTTCTTTCGCCACCTTTAGAAACGCATGCTCTATTGATTATGGATAATAAGCGCCTAATTTGATGAAGGAATAAAAAAAATTACTATTTCCAAAGCGCTTCCAGCTACGGCTTTGATGTGAAACCGTTTAGGCATTTAGGCATAGCTACGACTAGGGCCTAGCACGCGGCCAGAGCGCCGTCGTCGGCTGCTTTCGCGGGAAGCGTCGTTGCGGTAAGCTCGCGGTATCCGATGTGGCAAGCGTTACGAATTTGCCATATGTTTTCTTGATGAGGCCAAGCTCGGGCATTTTTCGACGGGCCTTAATACGCAGAGCGAACGATCCGGTGAAAACGTACGGGAGTCAACGGGGCCGTAGTATGCCTCGTCGTATGGCGATACTCGAATGTTCTATAAAATCACCGTCGGACAGTACTTTAGATACTGCCTGTTTTACGTGTTGCTCTTGACACTTGCTTTAGTGCGCAAAGTGTACGCGTTGTTGAAACTCGTACGCGTTTCGCAGTCGAGCGCAGACGTGTGCACCTTCCGTGCCCTTTCGTAAACAAACGCCGCCGACATTGCCGCTGACTTCGTAATTGATAGTCGTAATCAACAGGTTGGTTGCAACGGTATAAATAAGAAGAACTGAACAAGGGTAAATAGGGTACGCCTCAGGTCGCAGATGAGCCAACGTTTCGACAAGTGGACTTGTCTTCGTCTGGGCGTAGCGATCATCACTGGCAGGGGGTTAAATACGCTTTTGCTTCCGAAGAAGAAAAGCTGGCGAGGGGAAATTGGGTGCGAAAGAGTGGGGAGGAGAGGATGGGGGAGAAGAAAGTGGGTCATGAAGTGGAGAAAAAAAAATTAAAAAAAATCTTGAGTATGTACTTATCAGCCATGGAACCAGGGATTCTGTAGCCTGCAAAAGAAGTAAAAGCGGCAGTACCAGGGGAAAAAAAAAAGGGCATGCAAGACAGGAATGTCAATTTAAAGCCTGCTTTCGTTTACAGCGCAGTGATCTTCGCAACATATTGAAGGCGCACCAACATTTGCATGTCAATCGCAGTTACCATGCTTTGGAAATGGCATTAGCTTTGGTCGTGTAGCAGCGCGTCGAAAAAAAAATGGCATTAACCCGAACAAATGTAATTCGGTGCGATTGCTTGCTTTCTGCGTCGAAAAACCACGATTCACGGCCGCCGTCCTTCTCGTGAAGCATCACTGGAAACTTATACAAACGTGTTCCTGGCAAGGTTTTATGTCTGAAAAACCAACTACGCAACAATTCTTCCCGGACATTGCTAAAGATTGACAGCGGCGTTATATCTGTTAAACCACGACCAAAGACGAAAACGCGACGCGCGCGCACAGAGGCTGACATGAACAGCGCCCGACCGAGCCCGCCTACGCTTTGCGGCTTTGGCGACAGGCGGCGTTGTCGGCGTTTTGCGCATCGCCTATAGCCACGGCTGAGGAGGCGGATATCGCTGTAGCCACCACTTTCTCGGACGCCACCAAAACTATATCTGACTCTCAAACAGCCATCGTAAAATTTAGCTCTGGACGCATCTCTCCGCACGCCAGGGCCATACTCAGGCGCTGGACGGCAACCAGAAACGTAATGCTCATCTCCGGGTAGTAGTTTTCGGTAGTCCATGAGGGACTACCGAAAACGAAGAGGCACACACCCTCGCCCAAGATCTTACTCTTCGGGCGGGAGAGCCCCCTGTCGCCTTCCTCGATGGGGAGTGTCTGCTAAAGTTCAGAGAATTCTTGAATAATATCGCTCCAATAGGCAGATATACGCACCTCCTCACCCATCGCTATCCAACGTGAAATCAGTTTTCTGGCGGCGGCTACAAACGAATACACTCACATACCCCATAGTCATACACGGACGCTTCCCCGACTTTTTCTCGGCCTCCTGCCGACTATGCGACAAGCCGGCCAATTTTTTTCATGTGCTACTCACCTGTTCCACATACCCACATCCTCCCTCCCCAGAAGTAGCACTCGCTTACTGGGAACAGCTCATGTCGAGCTCATTGCTACAGAATCAGCGACTCATGGCCACCAGTGCCACTAAAAGGCTGGCCCTTCAGGGGCTGGCACATCATTTGTAAGTGAGGACCCTCCTCCCATCGGCCTTGAGAGGGGCTCTGCCCAATCTGCATTTTTATGGTCAATAAAGTTACACCACCCACCTGCCTCCTCTACGCTCGCGTTCCCCGCAGCTGTCTGGATACTCTCCTGAACCTTTAACATTCCACAATGATCCTTCTCTCGCAGCTACTCTCTGTCGAGCTGAAGAAGCTCGCCTCTCTTGCTCGTCTCCGCACCACTGAAACACAGGATCGCTCCAAGGAACGTTACGACAAACGACACCCGCGTCTGCTAAGTACCTGGCAATTCAGTGTGGCTGTGCATGCCAGTGCGCAAGTGTGGATTATTCCAGAAGCTCCTGTACTGCCATATTGGTATCTTGTTATCTTGGAGCGTCTGAGTTATGAACTATCTCATACCACGCCGCACTAAAAGCGCGCAATGCTCACCAGACACCAATGTTCCATGTAGCTCGGCTCAAAATATTTCATCCCAGATAACCTGTCTCAATCGCCCTGCGGGCTTAGTTTGGGAGAGAAACGTGTAGAGAGAGAGAGAACAATAATGAGGTAAAAGCGCAGTATCTGTCACACTTGCCTCTGTGGACACCTGCACCGTGCCCTAAGGCAAAGAAGGAATGTGGGAGTGAAAGTGGAAATAGAAAGAAGAGCCGTAGTGGAGGGCTCCGGAATAATTTCGACCACCTGGGGATCTTTAACGTGCGCTGACATCGCACAGTACACGGACGCCTCTTCGTATCGCCTTCATAGAAACGCAGCCGCCGGGGCCGGGGTCGAACACTGGTACTCCGGAACAGTAGACGGGCTTCTTACCACTGCACCACCCCGGCGGGGCAGTGAAACGTGTAACGTGCTAAGGTTCGGAAGGGAAGAAGAGAAAAAAATTGGCTGCATCAGAAGCTGACTGATTGATTGATCGATTTATAGGAAGGGAAAGGCGCGGTAACTGTCTCATTTGTTTTCTACGGACACATCAACCGCGCCGTAAGGGAAGGGAGGAAGGTGGGAGTGAAAGTGGAAAGAGGAGCCGTAGTGGAGGGCTACGGAGTAATTTCGACCACCTGGGAATCTTTAACGTGCGCTGACATCGCACAGCACATGGACGCCTCCTCGTTTCGCCGCCATCGAAACGCAGCCGCCGAGGTCGGGTTAGAACCCGGGTACTCCGGCACAGTAGTCGGGCGTCTTACCACTGCACCACCCCGGCGGGGCCAGCAGAAGCTGATGAGCCCTACACTCTGTTTCCCCAGCTTACAATAAAAGCCCCCTGGCTACGTATATTCGCTATGTCGGAATATATATATATATATATATATATATATATATATATATATATATATATATATATATATATGTGTGTCTGTGTGTGTGTGTGTGTATATATATATGTATATTGTGAAGGAGAACAAGCAGAGACACGGCCGCTCCTTGGAACGCCCTGCTGTATTCTGTCTTCTTCGCTCAATCACTGTTCACTTCGTCGTCGCCTAGGCCATCACACTCGGCCACGACTGCGTTCGTCCTTAATTGGCTTATTGTCTGGTTCAGCGATTGACGCGTTGCTCTCTGTGCGGGACTCTTTGGGCAGTTGCCACTTGGGCGTTCTGCCGAGGCCTTGATAATAGTCATGCTCCTGAATGTTTCTCCAATGCCAGTTATTTGCTGTTGACTTGTTCTCTTTGCGCAGTATTCGATGCTTTTACCTGATCTGGAACTGACTTCGTGAGGTATCCGCAGTGGTGACAATAAATGAAGAAACTTCACCACAATACTTGTTACTGCTGCCATCGTTTCAACCGGAAGCACCGGGCCGTGCACAGCTGCCCTGAGTGCGCCGGTAGGTGTGGGCTCCTACCTTCCCAACGAACTCGCGAAATTTCTGCGCGGACTTCACATCTAGCACACTGGCATTGGCCGCAGTGCGGCCTTTTTTCTCCTGGAATTACTTCACATTCAACTTCCTGCCCTTTCCGGATGCGGCGAAGTTTACGGGAGTGTTGTAACGCGGTGCGGTGGACAAAAATGTTCTCCCCAGTGTCAGCTCGGTTGATGAAGCCGTATCCGCCTACCACGTTAAACCATTTCACAGTTCCACTCATCCGCTCTCGGGAAACAGAGGCTTTCTTTGGGTACTCCACCGCTTTTTGTTGGTGTTGAATGCGGTTAACCTCGCTTTTAGGTGGGCGGATGAGATTAAGAAGTTCGCAGGGGTCAAGTGGATACAGCTAGCACAGAACCGGGTTAAGTGGAGAAATATGGGAGAGGCCTTCGCCCTGCAGTGGGTATAATCAGGCTGATGATGATGATGATGAACCTCGCTTTTAGGATGCTCGTCAACGGGCAGGCTAGAGGCGGTACGGCACGAGCGGAGCTGCACATTACCGTTTTCGATGGACAGAGCCACGTCCCGGACATGAGGTAGTCTGCACCATTATGAGATCAGCAGGCAAGTCCGCAAACACCGGGACGCCTACCAGGACCTTACTGCCAGTCTCAGTATGGATGCAGATATCGACTGCACCAACGGGAACGGCGCTTCCCCCCAAGCCCAGCAGTGGAGATGAGGTCCATTGACTCAGCGGGCCGGGTGCATGACGTTGAAGCAATGCCGTTCGCTGACAGCCGGTGTCAACCAGTGCGGTCAACTCCTCGATGCCGTCGACATGCACCGGCAGGAAGGAAAGAGGGTGATTTTAGAATTGTATACGTGGGCGGGTAATAGCATGAGGACAATCCTTGTACTTGTGGCCATGTTGCTGCACGAAAATCAACCGCGGCGTTGTTGTGGTGCCGCTGCAGATGTCCCTGCGGCAGCAAGGATCCCGCGACGACTGGCGGTGTCGTGCAAGGAGGCCGCTCGTTAGACAAAGATGGGGAGGCTGTCAGTGTCCAATGTGGACATAATCGATGCGTGAGTGGCATTTTGAAGCCCGTTGACAATGTACTGTTTGGCTGCGGACGCGGGCCACTCGATGTTGCAGGCCTGAAAGAGACGGACCTCATCATAAATATAAAGGACGACGTCTTCATCTGGAGCCTGGCGCCGCGATCTCATCATGGTGAGTTTGGCATCGTGCGCACTGGCCAGAGGCGTAAATGCAGCTAGGAGGGCAGAGGTCCAGGCCGACCAAGTGGTGTAGCGGCGGCCTTCATACTGGTGCCAGGCGTGGGCGGCATCAAGGAGATCGTCTTCCGCGACGGCGAGCGTGGTGGCTGGGGACCAGACGGAACGCCTGGCAGCAGCGTCGACAAGTTCTACCCATGCTTCGGCATCATCAGAGAAGCCACGGAACTCCGAAAGCGGTACTGGAGGTACTGGGCACCCAGAGGACATCGAGACGTGGCCAAGCGCTGCGGCGAAAGTGGCGGATCCCTCCCGGAGGGTGGAGAACTCTTCGGGAAGGAGGGCCACCAGAGCCGAATCCGCCGAGGAGACATGGACGCCGTTCTCGCGTGGAATAGGGGTTCCAGGCGCCGAGTGAGCCGGCCGTGTGACTGCCCGGCCGCTTCGAAGGAGGAGCGGCGGGTCGTGAAGGTCCGGATCGGGCCCGAAATTGGTCGTGTGCGCCATTGTGAAGGAGAACAAGCAGAAACACGGCCGCTCCTTGGAACGCCCTGCTTTATCCTGTCTCCACTGTCTTCTTCTTCGCTCAATCACTGTTCACATCGTCATCGCCTAGTCTCAACTATATATATATATATATATATATATAGAATCCCGTGTGTTTACTTTAGGGAGGAGAGCAGGTCCTGGTGGCAGTTCCTAGCCCTACGGGGTTGGGACGGTGGGCCAACGCCGCATCGCGGCGGGGACTAGCCAGCCATCGAATTTGTATCTGTTGTAGGCCGTCATTGCACCCGCCACCGCTTCGGTGATAGTGGACGACGGCCATTGTTGCGGCGCGCGTCTTTCTCTCACTCCTTTTTTTTTCTTCTCTATTTTCGCTTCTGTCCGCACGAGGAAGCTGAGGTGGCTCAGCTACAGAGCCAGTAGCAGGCCCGTGCATTTTTAACGCGGTAGCGTTAAGGAGCTCGTGTCGCAGAAAAGCCGGTGTCGTCGGTGGCGTTGGCTGTGAGCGATAAATCCCGGCAAGCACTTCATAAATATAAAGCAACTTCCAAGATGGGCTGGGTGGGAATCGAACCAGGGTCTCCGGAGTGTGAGACGGAGACGCTACCACTCAGCCACGAGTTCGATGCTTGAAAACGGTACAAAAGCGCTTCTAGTGAACGCGGTGTTGCCTTAGAACGTTATACTGCGGTGTATATCGGTAATTATGAGCATGTTACAGAAGTCGCAGTTACACGAGTAGCGAAGTACGTTTCCGCTACATTTCTTCTGCGCTGGAGATTGGTGTCCAGGTGGTCGAGGAGCGGACGTGCCTTTCATGGGCTCCGCCAATTTCGGTTATTTTGGCCAATTCATCGGCTCGGCGTTTTTGAATTTTGTGTCGAATCGACGGAACGCATCAAGAGGACCACAGGAATACCAGTTTTTCCGAGGTGGGACTTTGTTTCCGATTTTTTAGGACTTTGTTCGGTGGACTACGTGCTGAAGCTAGGCCTAACGTGGCCTAGCGTCTCGCGGCGCCCTGGGATCGCGGCGGCCCCGTCGGGGACCCACCCCTAGCCTCGTGAAGCTGACTAAAGCTTAAAAAAATGGAAATTGTCGAAGGAACGCCGGTAGATCCGGAGGAATTTCAAGTGCCTGGCCAATGGTATACCACCAAGAAGAAGAAATATGTGCCGCTCGAGAAGACCGTGCAACAAGTTGAGAAGCAGCGAGCTGCTGAGAAGAATGCTGGAAGAAAAATGGCTGCGAAATCGGTGGAAAAGCAGCATGCTCGCCTACCCGATGGCGCCGAGAAAATCATTTTGAGGCCACGTGGCGGCCTCGTGCGTCTGCTCAAGTTTGGTAACGCAATCTTGGCTGACGCAGTAATCGTGGCAGCTGGTATCCACCCAGGCGAGGCCGGGGAGGACGTCATCTCGACGAATATTAAGCAGCACTCGATCCTCGTGGCAACTACAAGCGCCGAAAGGAAGAGACGCTACACTGTAAAAACAAAAACACCTTATTAGGTGTTTTCGCATGTCTATAACTAACACCCATGCACCCTTGAAAAAAAGTGGCTTCAAAGTGCCAGTACACCCTCAAAGATGGTGCTTCGGTTGGTCATAACACCCTTCTATGGGGCCAATGCACTGGGGTGTTTTCATCACCTTTACACCCTATTGCAGGGTGGAAGCAGTGGCACTGCACCCTTACACCCCTTTATAAAAATCAGTGCGGATAACGTCCATATATTGCATTCCCTAATTAGGAATTACTTTTGCCACTGCACGTTCCTTAATGCTTTTCCTATGTGCACATTTGCAATCAAGCTTAATGGTATTCCTTTTAACCACCTGTAATGCCAAATGAGCATGTAAAGAGATGCTGCATGCCATTATTTTGACATCTCGAATGGCCCATGCCAGTATGATTGTTTTTTCAAATTCACAGAGCATGTTACAAAAAATGTCACACAGAAGGAAACTGGAAGTCTTTTATTCGGCATAGAAGGGCCAGGGTTCGGGCTAGTGGGTGCTCGGGTGCTGGTGGAGGGGGGGGGGGGGGGCAGGGGGCACTTGTGTTCTGTTTCTTCATTGATGCGCGCTATGGAACCTCATTTATTTAACAATGCTGCCACTCTCCACCGAGAGCCTAGCAGACGGGCAAAAACATACATGGTATGTATGTAAATACCTAAAAAAATGAAAGAAGCAAAACAGTTCCAACAAATGCAGACAACAAAGTATACAATGTTTTTTTCAAAAACAGAACCGAACAATGAACACAACAGCATGGTGACATTTCTGAAAAAACAACAACAAAACGTTTAGTCGTATGCAACAATGATCGCAGTACACAATATTAATACTATGCTTTGTCAGTGTCAGCGCGTGCGCTTGCATAAAATTCGGCCTTAAGCGATGAAATAAAGCGTCGTGCAGCGCATCTTGGCTTCGACACGCAGACGCCCAAAAAGAGGTGCTCTATAAAGCAGCACAAATTGTCGGACCCCTTGTCATATGTCAGATTGAACAGCCAAAATCGACCCATTATTGGAACAATACCCTAAGTAGAGTCGATGACTCGAAGAAGCTTCCGCTGCTGAATGAAGGGGAAATGCTCTTTAGCTTCTTTGATGCTGCTCCCAGTATATCCGACACACGGCGTGGCAGGCTTTTCTTCCTGTTCCTTGATAAAATTGTGAAAGAAGTGCATAACAGAGCAGCTGTATAAATATGCACTGCCCTTGGCAAAAAGCAAATTCAACATATTTTCTACTCTATATTTAGAATACGCCAATGCCCCTTTAGTGTACAGCAGTGTGCTGGAAAAGGGCCCTATCGGAAACCACTGGTGGTTATCTCACAATTAACAATGCAGAGTATACTGTTATGGTTGGTTCAGGAGGCACAAAGCCAGCAGTCTGATCAAGTCATAAATGAGAGCACATAAGGTCAACCCATTTTTATTCATGCAGCATGCTGTTGCATGGTAATTTTAGAATATGCAAGCTATTTTATCAAACAAAAATGGCTACACTCATCAAAAGCACATGCAGCAAACAGAAGGAAACAGCTGAATACTCACGCTTCTTTCTCCTTTCACGCATTCCCTCAGAAGATACTTCGAGCACCCGGGCAATGTCCTTTTTTCTTGCACGAATGGTGTCCTTCAAAACCAAGACAAGCGTCTTGTTAAGGCCGATTTCAACTGCCTGTTTGCCGTCCTTCTTGATCAGCAGGTTGAAGTCATGTAAGAACTGCAAGTTTGTGTGAATGGTAGCTATAAAGAATTCATTTTACTCAATGTTTCAAGTAACTGAATATTAAAAATCATTGTACAAAAGCTAAGGCAACTGATGCCTTTGTACATATCTGAAAAAAAAAAAAAAAAACTGGCATTAGCAAACAGTAAATACAAATATTTACAAAGGTTACAAAACTGCAAAAACCATCAGTATTTTGCCACTCATCGCCAAACTGCAAGCAATATTAAGGAAAGTCTAATATAAAAAATAACTAAGCAAAAATTATGATCCTCCTTCCCTCAACTTGGCACACGGCTGAATGGCAATAAAATATGTAATATATCTCTAAACTAAGGGTCCCCGCTCAGCTTTAAAAAGTAGGCTTCAATGCTTAGAGACAATCTACAGACATGCATCGTTAGCATATGAAAGTCAAATTGTTTTCTGGGCCCTTTAAATCAGTAAACTGCTTTCAACACATACATTACAAATTTTTTAATAACAGTAAGTCACAAATTTGCCTGCAATATGCGCACTGTGATGAGCAAAGAAGGTAAACATATGCGACTAAGGCTATGATAACCGCTTCGTATGTACATTTAAGCAAAAGACAAAAAAAAAGTAAACATCTGGTCAGAATAAAACTCTGTAATAGCAACATCCGGTACAATATTTGGCCACGGAATTCAAGCTGTCGACCTCTACTTGAATGCTGAGGCATCAGTATCGAATATCCATTTATTCTAGTCTAAAGACACTACAAAAATCAAGTAATGCGGTCAAACAGTTATGTTGAAATGTGACCACAAAAATAATGAAAACTGGATGGTTTGAACCACATCAGCTGACTTAGCACGTGTACAAGTGCCTTAATTGAAGTCTTGCTGAAAATAAAATACGTACCTAAATGATTCTTCGAGAGCGAAAGTAAACGCCATAACAAAAGCAGCATAATAAAAATTCAAATTCACACTCCACTCAACCGCAAAATATAGTCCCCGTAAAGTGAAAAATGCTCCCATTGTGATTAAAAAAGGCAAATCCAGACGCGGGGAAGTTAACATAGGCTGATGATAGCGGCATATAGTTTACGCAGTTTGGAATAAACTATTATGCAACCAGGCCGGCCGACCAGCGCACTTCGATGCCGAGAGCACGAGCACAGAGGCGTGCCGCGCTGAACGGCCGCCGAGAACGAACATAGCCTCCTCGAACAAAAAGTTTAAACAGAAGGGCTGCGGGAGGACGCTCCCCGAGCAGCAGGACGGTGCGCGCCTATGCTCCGAGTAAATAAAAAAAAAAGGGGGGGGGGGGGGGTCGCAGCGCTCCGAGTGAAAGAAGACGTCGAAGCATGAAAGAGGTTTCAGGAGAGCGAGCGCGAAGTGTAAGAGATAAGGGAGGAGGGGGGAGGGGGGAGTCGAGAGTGCTAGGAGAATTAAGGTAGTACGCCAACATGACCTTGCCGCACGAACGGAAACGGTAGAACAAAACCGAGTCGTTGCGAACTGAGCGCAAGTATTAAACTGTCAAGAAACGAAAATCGTTTCGTGAACCTCCTGCGCGTACAAAATGCAAGGAAACGTAGCACATACATTATTTCTGTTCAAGAAAGTTGAGACTGATGTTCTTGCGCGAAATCTGCGTAACTCGCCGCGACATCTACCACATGTGCGATGTCATTTTGGCAGCCAGGTGAAAACAAGCGCGTGTCTCACGTTTTCATTTCAGCACATTCTGGAGCGTTCCGGCACAAAGAGACACAGAATGCAGCAATCCGGTAGGACACTGTTCCCACAAAGCGCAATATGCGTGAGAATAGGCTTACCTTTACAGACGATTGCGTCAGCCGCGCAGTACGCTGTCCGCCTTCGTATCACCGGCACCGAACAAACCAGTGCGATTTCAGCGCTAGTGCAATGTAGTCGGCGCATATAACCCTTAGTCACGAGAAAAAAAAATCGTCCATGCCTTCTTCTTTCAAACATCTCAAACATAAAGCGGTGCAGCAGTCCTTCGGCCTGAGCAAAGCAAAAAGAAGCCCGGACACTTGCCGACACGATAAATGCCCGTTTGCGTTAAACACCACATGTAGAAGGCACTTCACAAGCGTACACACTTCTGTAACACATATGCATGGGAAATGCAACACATTTCACGAGGGTACACAATCGAAGAAGCACATTCAGCATTCGCCGAAACGTGGTCGAAACGCACCCCACAATGCTAACGGCCATATTGTGAAATTTGAAAAGAGCGTTCGTAGCTACCGGCGGCCTCCTGGCGGTGAAATTTTGTTTCAGTTTCTGTTTCATTTTTAGAAAGCACTCGTGTGTAATTTTAATTTTAGCGTTACTTTTGGTGCTTTATTTAGGTGTTGGGTTATATTAACAGCGCCGCTTGTGTATAAAAGGCTACGAAGTTACGCAGCCATATACCACCAGCATGTTAGGTGATATTGCTTGCCCGAACACCCTAAGGCATATTCTCCAACCAAAGCACCCCTTTGGCATGCAAGAGGTGATTTCCAATGGCACGAACACCCTAGACTCAGGGTGTAAGGGTGTTTTGAATCAGACAAATGCCCAAAAAGGTGTTTTTGTTTTTACAGTGTACGCGAGCCTAACCCACCTCGTGTTCGAGGGGGAGAAGATTGAATTGACTGCCTACGTGGCAACGCCGGAAGATTGCGGCAAGGGCGTGGTACATGACGTGCCACTTACTTATACTGACGAGATCATCATGGAGAGGCTGAGAATCCACGGCAACCCGCCAGTTTTGGGTGTGCGGAGACTAGGCAAAAATTCCAGAACTGTACTAATTCTCTTTGAAGAGAGAGAAGTACCACGATGGGTTGCCTGAACGATGGGTTCGCCTGACTCCGATGGCGCAGCGGTGTCAACTTTACCGCAAAAAATATGAGGTTTGCAATGCCTGCGGAAGACTCGCTCACAGGGAGGACGTCTGTCCGGACCCGAGCAACCTCAAGTGCAGAAGCTGCGGAATGGAGAGGCCACCGCAAGGTCACCAATGCGAGACAAAATGCCAGCTATGCGGCAAGGGCCACCTGCTTGGTGACCGAAAATGTAAGGAAATGTTCAGGACTCCGTACGAGGTGAAGAAGAAGCAATGGGAGCGAAAAGTCAAGGATAAGCCAGCGCACGACGACAACAGAGGGCGACCGAAAGCCAAGCAAGAAGGAGGAGGAGACTTCCGCGTTAGAGAAGACTCCTTCCCAAGGTTGGAATCCACCGCTAACGAGACGCCACCGCAGCAGTGAGGGCGTTCCAGTTCTCGCTCCATGGGACGCTCCAGGTCTGGGTCCAGGAGACGGTCGAGTTCGAGGGACGCGGCCAACGCATGGACCAAGCGGAACGCCAGCGGAGACCAGAAAAATGTAAGCTTCAACAGCGGGGCCTCCCAGGCTAAACCTAGGAAAGATAAGAAAGGCGAGGAAGTCGAAATTCTTAAAAAAGAAATTGAGGAGCTTAAGGGGGTGATTAAAAAGCTAACGCAAAATCAAAATTCGAAACAGCATGCGGAAAAGCAAGGGCCTCCCACTCCCGCGAAGCAGCTGCCACCTGCACAGCCAGTCGCCCCGCCACAAGCGGCGCCACCGGCGAAAGGGGATGAGCAAATGGCGACTGAGGCGTCTCGCCCGCCCCCGGTGAAGCGCAAAATTAATGAAACCGACCCGTTCCAAGCCCTCGAAAATAGGCTTGACGAAAAATTGAATTCATTCATGAGCCAAATGACCCAATTCATGAACCAAATTCAGAGCCAGGTACAGGCACTTGCAGGGGAAGTGCAAAGAGTTCGAACTGAACTCGTAGCCGTCGACACGTGGCAGCAGAATGTCGAGCAAACGCTAACCCAGCTGCAAAATGGCCAGGCGCGTAAATGAAAACCAAATTTGGCAGTGGAACTGTCGCGGCTTCCAGCGCAAGAGAGCGCTACTGCAGCAATACCTTCCACTCATAACTGAGACCCCCCTCGCAATCGCCCTTCAGGAAACAGGGAAGGGAGCCAAACTAATGGGATACCAGGTGTTCAACAGCGATAGAGGCGTGAAATCGACGGTGGCGACCTTTGTCAAGCGCAATGTAGCGGTGATAGAACAGGATTTGAATTCGAGAGATATCGAGAACGTATTTCTCGAGATATTAACGGGACGAAAGAAGGATCCCAGTCTATTCCTTCTTAACCTTTATAGCTCACCCAAGCAAAATAAAATTAGATTTAGGGCCCTTATGCGCAAAGCCATCAAGGCGGCCGGGAATAATCCCTTGCTGATTGTTGGTGACTTTAATGCCAGACATCAAGAATGGGGCTATGCTTTACAGGACACCAAAGGTAGGCAGCTATGGGAGGACACGCACGAGCTAGGTCTCACCCTACATACGGATCCCGATCATCCAACGAGGACGGGTAACAGCGTATGTGCGGACACATCCCCAGACCTGACATTTTCAAAAAACTTACAGGGTTTAGACTGGCAAAATTCTGAGCAAAATTTTGGCAGTGACCATTTCATTATCGTTTCGGTCCTCAAAGAGGGTGTCAAGACGGACAGGGCGTGCAAACCGGCCGTTACAGAATGGGATCAATTTAGAGAAATCAGGGCAACCGCGCAATTAGAACGAATTGAGAACATTGAGGAATGGACGGAGGCACTCAAACACCACGTTGGTGAGGCGACAAAGACGCTGGTAGGAGACGGCGCTCCTGGTATAGCAGATAGCCGACTGCTCCACATGTGGGACGCTAAACAAAGCATGGAACGCAGGCTGAAGAAACAAAAGTGGAACAAGAATCTTAGAAGACGAATCGCGAGGCATAACAAGGAAATTGAAAGCTACGCGATCAAATTGTGCGAACAAAACTGGCTCAGCAGATGCGACGAAATGGAGGGAGGCATGAATCTCTCCAAAAGGTGGGGCATGCTCCGGCATCTGCTGGACCCAACAAATTCAAAAACTCAATCGGGAATAAGATTGGCAAAAGTCAGGCACACCTTTGAAGGTGACGATGCGGCGTTTATGAATAAGTTAGTGAAAACGTACGTTGCAGACAACCAGCGTTCCCCACTCCCGAGCTACGGTGGCACGCCCAATGAGGCTCTTGACGCCCCCATCACGGAGGCAGAGGTAAGGGCGGAAATTGTAAGACTAAAAACTAAATCAGCTCCCGGCCCCGATGGGATCATCAATAAAATGCTACGGAATCTAGACGATGACTCTATTAGTCTACTAACGGAATTCATTGGAAAAGTTTGGGAAACGAGCCAGTTGCCAGATCAGTGGAAAACGGCAAACATAATACTAATACCCAAACCGGGAAAACCCCCGCAATTGGAAAATTTGAGACCAATTTCCCTAACCTCATGCGTAGGGAAGTTGCTGGAGCACGTATTACAGACGAGATTAACGTGCTTCATGGAGCAAAACAACCTGTGGCCGCATGAAATGGTCGGTTTCCGACCACACTTGTGCACGCAGGACGTAATGCTCCGACTAAAGCATGATATCATAGACTCGCAATCGAGAGACGCCAAAGTGATCCTGGGCCGAGACCTCACCAAGGCCTTCGACAATGTCACGCACGAGGCTATTCTCGAAGGGCTCGAAGTGCTCGGAGTAGGGGAGAGAACGTACAACTACATAAAAGACTTCTTATCGGGCAGAAAAGCCTGCATGATATTTCAAAATTTAGTATCTCCTACGATAGAGTTAGGAAGCAAAGGCACACCGCAGGGCTCAGTGCTATCGCCTTTTCTATTCAACGTGGCAATGAGAGGCCTCCCGGGTAAACTTAACCAAATCAAGAGGCTAAATTTTAGCATGTATGCGGACGATATTAACCTCTGGATTAACCAGGGGAGCGATGCGAGTACGGAGGAACGCCTGCAAGCAGCGACCGACATCATTGTCGATTACGTGGCTAAAAGGGGACTTTCGTGCTCCCCGCATAAATCTGAGGTGTTCGTTTATAAACCAAAGTACCTCCGCTGCAAGAATAGCGGGGAGTTTCATATTCAGGTGGAGGGCAAACCGGTGCCAAAAGTAGATCAGATCAGGATTTTGGGGATGGTCATTCAATCCCACGGTCACAACGGAGAGGTCCTGAAAAAATTAGAAAGTTACGCGATGCAAACCCTCGGGCTCTTGAGGAGGGTCGCCACTAAAGGAAGAGGCCTCAAGGAGAGAAATTTACTAAAACTAATCCAGGCATACGTAATAAGCAGGATCAGTTACGCCACGCCCTACCTGGACATCAAGGCCGGCGAAAAAGAGAAGTTAGACTGCCTGATTCGAAGATGCGTTAAGAAGGCGCTAGGACTGCCCATGGGTACCTCGAGCGAACGACTGCTCGAACTCGGGGTGCATAACACGTGGGCAGAATTGGCGGAGGCAGTGCGAGTCTCCCAATTAGAGAGACTAAGCACGACCGAGACGGGCAGGGTAATCTTTGCAAAAGTAAGCCTCAACCCAGACAGGGGAGTTCAAAAAAAAGTCACAATTAATAGTGAAATCAGGAATGCCTTGGTAGTCCCGCCCTTCCCTAGGAATATGCATCCAGAATTTAATGTCGAAAGAAGGGCCAAACGAGCTGAAGCTCTAGAGCGACGGTTCAAGAACATGGGAACAAAGGAAGTAGTCTATGTTGATGCGGCAAGTGGCAGAACAGGTGCGGCGGTAGCTTCGGTAGTCGATGGCCGAGGGGCACCGGTATCCGCGGCAGCCATCAGAGGCCGCAACATAGAGACTGCGGAGGAAGTTGCGATAGCGCTAGCTTGCGTAGGAACAGAAGCCAAGTTCATAATTAGCGACAGCAAAACTGCCATTCAAAATTTTGGGAAGGGGAGGATATCGCCGGAGGCGGCCAAAATCCTCACCCAAAGAACAATAAATAGGAAAATTCAGTTAATTTGGACACCCGCTCACGCTGCCGTCCCTGGTAACGAGGCGGCTCACGAGCTAGCCCGAGCTCTCTACTTCCGGGTAGCCGTCGAACCCCCCGAACACTGGGCATACGACGAGCGTCTGCAAAATTATGGGGAAATCATCGACCATTATAAATTGGGACGTAGACTGGTACCCCCGCCAGATGTTAGGCTAAATAATAGAGAAGCTGTCGCGTGGAGGCGGCTACAAACTAATACGTTCATGAACCCGGTCTGGGCGTTACACGCGCTACCAGACTTTAGGGACAATGATCTCTGCAAACACTGTGGGGCGAGAGGGACCCTCGACCACATAATTTGGGAGTGCCCACAATCTCCAGGGATAGGGCAAAATATTACAAGTAGAGAAGCCTGGGATACCCTGCTGCGAAGCGCGGACCCTGCGATCCAGCACCGCACCGTCCATCTGGCGGAAGAGGCCGCAAGAGGCCAAGGGCTACCTGCCAGCCTCTAATCCGCGGGCGCACGACTCCCCGTTTCCGATGGAAATGAAAGTTGTACAACCAATCTTCTGCGCTCTGCGCACATGCAGAGCCATCTTGCGGCAAACAGAAGAACACCTCCTCGCAATGTGCGGCGCTGCCCCGACACGAGGCGCGCCACTCGCCCCTGACGTTTCGCCGTGCACCCTCACGGGTTGTAGAATCAAGCGTCTTTCCTTTCTTTAGATCACTATCTTCGCTCGCCCGCTTCTCCCCTTTGGGCCGCGCGGGTACCGGTGCGAGGATGCCCCATTACCCTTGCGTTTAATAAGTTTTCTCGCTCTCTCCCCTTCCAAAATCCAGCGTGCGTCACTCGAACAGTGGTGTTTAGGCGACGCGGCTCCTCTTTCCGCTCACAGCGCGATTGCTAGGTGCAGCGTCTGATGCCGGACGCCTCTGACGTGATCGCTGCGCCGTAGCGCTTCTGCTGGGAAAGCGTCCCCTGCGATGTGGGCCGAGCTACTTCCGAGGAATCATGCTTCTGCGTGGTGCTCAGAAGTGTTGAGTATGAAAACTATGTTTTTGTGTTACTCAAGAGCATACCGAGTGAATGAGTGGGCGGTGCGAACGAGGTGCAATAACGCTATCGCGTTCCACTCTTGAAGGCGAAGCTTAAGCGTCCTCCAAATTTTTCCCTTCTTCCTACAGCCACAACAACAACAACAATACTTCGCCATTGTTAAAGAACGGTCACAGCAAGTGGACTGCGTGGTTAGGTTCCTTAGCTTATCGACGCACTGATTTATCGCATTACAATGACGACGATGACAGCTCGCCCACCGGTCGCCTATCGCCGTCGTGTGAGCTTTTGAACCCTGTGACACCAACGGAACTGATCAGCAGACGGCCACCCAGTCTGTTTTGGCCAGATCGGAGGCCGAGCGAGACCTTCACGCCCGAGGAATTAACAGCCTGAACAGTTTCGCTTGTATTGGTTTAACCGTGTTAGAAAAAACGAAAAACAAGGAGCTAAACTTTATATGTTTCCACTTATCATCAGCACGCACCTTGTCCAGAAATGTCACTCGGCGCCGAACTGCCGGCGGGTTCCGCTACGAGTATGCCTAACGCGAGTAGGCGTGGTTCGGGCCAGCATTATTGGCGATTACGGAGTTCTGCCAATTGTGACCCTAAATCGAGGACATCATAAAACATGTGCACATTGAGCGGGAAGCGTTCATATGACCCTGTCTGGCGAGCAGTACAGCGGGCAGCAGGTAGCTGTCAGCGCCGCTTGTGAATGCCCGGCGCAGGCAGGGGACGTAGCATCCTCGGCGCTTCCTACAGTGGTGTTGTCTTTTGTAAAAGCCAAGATGCAGCTGGTGTACAAAGAATCGAATATTTTTATTGCTATCTCCACGTTATTTCATTTCGTGCGAACAAGCAGTATTATTAGAAGCTATGTAAACAAACGTTTTGGGGGCGCATAGCATCCGCGAATCGGCGCTTTGAATATGCGGGAGTGTAGGGATCACACATGAAATACATGATGAATGCTCAAGTTGGAGCACTCACGAGTCATTTGCTGGACAGGCACCAGGAAAACGCAGTTAGGCTCGGGAGTCGGCCGTAGTCACGCGAGCGCGGCTGCAGGGGAGGCAAGGCGGAGACAGCGACCCCAAGCAGCACATGACGACGGTCCAACGTTGGGCCTGAGCTGGCAAACGTCGGTCCTGTGAAGGCCCCGCGTTGCCTATGTACTCCCAGCCTCGGCTAATCCATCTTTAGAAGTTGGCGTCATTGGACCAATGTCTCGGATGTTTTCCCAGCCTTGGCTCAGCCACTTTTAGAGGATGGCATTATTACACCAGTTTCTCGAATGTGTTCCCAACCTTGGATTAGCCACTTTTAAAAGATGGCATTATTGGACCAGTTTCTCGAATGTGTTCCCAGCCTTGGTTTAGCCACTTTTAGAAGATGGTATTATTGGACCAATTTATCCGATGTATCCCCTATCTTAGCACTGCCATTTTTAGAAGATGGCAATAATGGACCAGTTTCTCGGACATTCTCCCTGCCTTGGATCTGCCATTCTTTGAAGTTGGCAATAACGGACAAGTTTTTCAAAATTTTTCCCTGCACTGACTGTGCCATTTTTGGACGACGGCAGTATACTAGACAATTAATTTTCTACAATCGCTTTCCGAAGTAGGCCGCGCCGCGTTAAAACGTTTGCTACAGAGGAACATCGCTTGCTGCGTCGTTCGACTTTTTCTTACTCTGCGAGATCGACGCGATATTATTTTGCATGGCGTACATGAGCTCGCAGCTTGTGGGATATATACATGTATATCTTCTGCGTTAACTGCAGTAATTATCCATAAAAAAGGATACCTCGATCCGTATACCCATTCGATTCTCGGCAAAAGCAGGCGGACGTCAACACAAGGTAATGCAGCTGAAGTAACGTATGTCCATTTGTTACCTATCTAATCGCTTGCTATAGCGCGTATACCTGACGCCCAGTCTTCGAGACTCTCGTGGAGCTGCTGAAAAGAGTTGTGTACGGCGCGCATTGCTGTCACTTATACGCGCGCGCTGGCTGTAGGCGAAGCTACGTATGTGTACCAGCAGGTACACGCATCACATTCGCGAGCCGTTCAAAATAAAGTGTCATCTCGATCTGCTGCACCGATCGCCGAAGACTGAGCGCCGGCACAACACAAAAAGTTGTGATCTGTGTATGAAACTTCTTTGCTACTTCTTTACGTGCACGCCAAATCTCCTAGAGGCGTTTGGCGATGACCAGCAGGTGGTGGTGGAAAACATTTATATCTGATACAAATACAAGAGCTGACCATGAGCAGGCCGTCGAGGAATGTCGAGGCGAAGACGCGCTGCATCGCAATGCATGCGATTGTGTACAGCAGGTAGCGCGAATGATCGATCTGTTTCCATACGAAGCAGTTTCTCTGGCGAAATTTTCGCGTACAGCAAGCAGCTTAAACCCCTGTAGGTTCAACGTAGCGCGAGGCGATCGAGTGGCGCCCCTCAGCCGTCGTCACACTTCGGTAAATCCCCATATAAATAGCCAGAAATAAATACTACAGTTCAACGCTGCTGTCCAGCGACTTGTGTGAAGCAGTGTATACAAACGGAAGACACGCTGGTTTTCACGCACGCGCGCAGCACAAACTGACAATTTATTGGTGGCACACTCGAACTTCGAATAGGACACCAATCGCCGCATTTCGGGCAGTGTGTAGACACAAGAAAAACAGTCGCTAAAGTTACCCACCACGCGGCTCACATTTGAGCAGTTGTGTCAACTTGGTTTGTCCTATAGTTACTACCAATAGTAGATCGAAGCACATATGTGCAGCATCGTATCTGTCGTACCAAACCTATGCGAAAACCTCAGTTGATATGTCAGATATGCCGAACTTAAAATACTGACGTACCCGGGGTAAATCTTTAGGCTGGTGCGACGCATTTTTAGTTACAGCACCTAAATACAGCCGTATCTGAAAAAAAAAACGCATCAGGTTCTTGCGATGTACCTGTATCCATAGCTCCTTTAACAGTTTTTTTTTTAAGTGAAAATGCGCAAAGTTTCTTCGGAGGCATGCGAGTGCCCCCTTTTGATTGTCTCCTATTCGTCCTTTAAAGCAATGTGCAGTCATACAATTATTGAAGTGACTGTGACATGAGACTGCTCAGCAGTAACAGAAGCATATTTAGCGTGCAGGTTTGATAGAACTTCGCCTTACTGGCTATATTTCATTTTCAACAAATTCAGTCAGATATATGTCTGCAAATTATTTGCCTCCACAACTGATCTTTTGGTTCAAATTTAAATAACTAGGTACAGAAACAAGTTATAGAAGCAACTCGATTATACCGTTAGATTTGCTGTTTGGTCATGCACTTGGATATCACCAACGCTTTTGTCAGTACTTCTATGACATTAGCAAAACTGCACAAGAACACATATACATGGCAGAACTTCGGTGCCAAGACGACATAAGACAGATCGAATTTAGGAAGCAGTAAGCGATACAGCATTACATAATGTGCACTAATTGCTCCTTGATACAACTGCTGAACATGTACTTATACAAGAAAGGAGACATTGGCTTATGACAAAAGGGCCATTTGTTCAACCTAAACCAGCTACACCAGTGTAGGAAATGTCAGATACCTATAATGTATTTTTGCTGCACTGGTGCAGCAGGTGTAGATTTAAAAAAATGGCCCTAAAATGACACCAAATGAAGTGTCCATTCCGCCACACTTTAGTAGCACTTGCAACAGCTAACTTTTCTCTTCATCCTCCAGAATGTGCTACATCTTCCTTGCTATCATCTAATGCTTACATCTGCTCTTGAAGACGAGTAAGGATGGAAGTTCTATATTATTTAGAGTAGCTAACTTCCCACTGCATAATCAAAAGGAAAAAGTGTCTATAGATGTGTCATTTATTGCTGACACGTTGCAATGCTCATAACACGATTGACATTCGTGATGGCACAATTACACAAAATGAAACATCCACAAGTAATTAAGCATTTCCATTGTTTTCTGCTAGCATTGAAGTTACATAAATGCATTTACTTAAACAACATCATTTCAAAAATGGCAGGATGAGCTTGAACACAAATTTGAATGCCAGGCGACTTCCACCAACATGTACAGCTGAGGAAAGAAAAATATAAACCTTGTTTTGGCATTCACATGCTTGTTCCTTTCATGTGCAAGGAGAAAAGCAAACCAGAACCTGTAATATGCACCTAACAAATAATGTTTTCAGAGTAATAGATCACAATATTTTAACCGCTGAAAAGTTCACGCCATCTGAAACTGATGAAAGCCATAGCTCTAGTGTTCTTGAACTTGTAGTGTATTCGGTGTGCAGCAAGAAATTGTATTAGGTGCACCATCAATTTGCCTTCTTCGTACGGCACGGACAGATACATCAAGGCAGCCAATAAAATGCATTATAAAATCATGGTGTATATGCTTCCAATAAAATGCTTGATCGCACGTTCTATGCCGAGATACGCGCAGGTTACTTTGCTCGATATTCGTCAGCATTATGCACGTAGAACCCGTTGTTGCTATCAAAAAGGATGGATACTAATTTCAGATGTGTACGGTCACTGCACGCTATCTAGCAGTTTAATTGTATTCACTTCATCCATCAGATCTGATGGAACAGGGCATTACAGGAAGCTCACAACACGCCTGTGCGAATGAATGTTTACCAAGCTGTATTCTAATATAAGGCACGTTTTCATATATCTTATGTGACTCCAGTAGGTTAGGTATAGAATAACTTGGATAAACTGTATAAGGGCATACACTTGTCAGTTTTGTGATGAGTGTGAGTTGACACTTCAAATGATAAATGTCTCGCTGCAATTAGCTCATGAACACCTATCAAGTTTTTCGTTTTCATTGTAACACTGTCGTCTTGATAAGAAAATTTGCCCACTGAAGAAACTGAATGTATGTTCTTTCATTGAAATAAGTTCATGAACTTTGAATGTCTCGGACTGAGAGAGTAATGAGACGTACTGCACACTTTTATAAAAATTCACTTTTCCCACAGTACACATTTCAGATTGAATTGAGTACAGATCCAAATTGAAGGCAGCATTTATGGCTGCTTCTGAAGATATACCATCACAGACGAGAGAAGTGAATAAGTTTTGCACAGTATAGTTAAGATTCCAGGTCCACACCGATATGAAGACAAAAAGATATTTCCACGTTCTTTTATAAATTTGCCTTCATGTGCAACATTTTGTACTGTACACTGCATTTAGACTCATATGCACCAGGTTAGAGCCACCTTGAAATTCTGACCTCTAGAGCTGCACACTTGTGGAGAACTAATAAATCATTACCTTTCATTTGACATGTAGTTTTACACAGCATCCCATTGATACAAGCCTAGTAATAATACAAGATAACAGCAATCCAGTTTAACCTAGAACAAAAATTATATAGTATGACAGTTCCATATGGCTGGTTGAAATAACTAGCCTGCCTTGTTCAGAATTAGTTGTTACCAGTACAATAACTGCTCAGGACTACATTTCTAACTGATGCTCCACCTGCAGCACTGAAGCCCTCTCATAATTCTCATAATTTCATCCACATGGTAGGAACAGCTCTTCTACTAATTATGATAACCTGAACCAAATGATAGTTGTGCAATATTATCAGCACCACTGGTTCATGGCGAGTATTGCATTTGTGACCATTCAATTCTGCAAAAAAGGCAACATGGTGATTGCATGCATTAACAGCCTCACAAGGAAAATAAAAGGAAGTTAGTCTTTGGATACATCTGTGCCAAGTGACACGCAGAGGCTTGCATGTTATCATTGAAACATCTGTTGCATTCAGCAGATCCTCACTGACATTCACTGACCAATAGTGCTGGATTAAGGAAAACGGGGGCCCTAGGCTAAAGTGCATGTAACTCCCCCACCCCCCATCCCCGTGTTGTTCCTTCCTCAATCCCATACTACACTTCTGCAGTATACTCCGTTTCATTCTAACTGCACAAACATAAAAAAAAATCAAGATGTGATCCCTGTGATTAGTGCAAGAGTGGTGCGTTAGCAGCACACAGAATACAAGCGCAGTAATTAACATTCAGACATAGAAGTAACAAATACTATTCTATCCTATTCTTGGACTCATTCTGACTTTGCCTATTTTCCTCCCCTAAAGTGGCAGAAAAGAACTGAAGGAACTTCGTGAGAGATATGTAGGGTAATAGAAATGCTGGCAGTGGAAATTTTCCTTCTTATTTCCTCTATTATTCCAACTGCATTTTTTGCAGTTGGAATAATAGAGGAAATAAGAAGGAAAATTTCCACTGCCAGCATTTCTATTACCCTACATATCTCTCACGAAGTTCCTTCAGTTCTTTTCTGCCACTTTAGGGGAGGAAAATAGGCAAAGTCAGAATGAGTCCAAGAATAGGATAGAATAGTATTTGTTACTTCTATGTCTGAATGTTAATTACTGCGCTTGTATTCTGTGTGCTGCTAACGCACCACTCTTGCACTAATCACAGGGATCACATCTTGATTTTTTTTTATGTTTGTGCAGTTAGAATGAAACGGAGTATACTGCAGAAGTGTAGTATGGGATTGAGGAAGGAACAACACGGGGATGGGGGGTGGGGGAGTTACATGCACTTTAGCCTAGGGCCCCCGTTTTCCTTAATCCAGCACTATTGGTCAGTGAATGTCAGTGAGGATCTGCTGAATGCAACAGATGTTTCAATGATAACATGCAAGCCTCTGCGTGTCACTTGGCACAGATGTATCCAAAGACTAACTTCCTTTTATTTTCCTTGTGAGGCTGTTAATGCATGCAATCACCATGTTGCCTTTTTTGCAGAATTGAATGGTCACAAATGCAATACTCGCCATGAACCAGTGGTGCTGATAATATTGCACAACTATCATTTGGTTCAGGTTATCATAATTAGTAGAAGAGCTGTTCCTACCATGTGGATGAAATTATGAGAATTATGAGAGGGCTTCAGTGCTGCAGGTGGAGCATCAGTTAGAAATGTAGTCCTGAGCAGTTATTGTACTGGTAACAACTAATTCTGAACAAGGCAGGCTAGTTATTTCAACCAGCCATATGGAACTGTCATACTATATAATTTTTGTTCTAGGTTAAACTGGATTGCTGTTATCTTGTATTATTACTAGGCTTGTATCAATGGGATGCTGTGTAAAACTACATGTCAAATGAAAGGTAATGATTTATTAGTTCTCCACAAGTGTGCAGCTCTAGAGGTCAGAATTTCAAGGTGGCTCTAACCTGGTGCATATGAGTCTAAATGCAGTGTACAGTACAAAATGTTGCACATGAAGGCAAATTTATAAAAGAACGTGGAAATATCTTTTTGTCTTCATATCGGTGTGGACCTGGAATCTTAACTATACTGTGCAAAACTTATTCACTTCTCTCGTCTGTGATGGTATATCTTCAGAAGCAGCCATAAATGCTGCCTTCAATTTGGATCTGTACTCAATTCAATCTGAAATGTGTACTGTGGGAAAAGTGAATTTTTATAAAAGTGTGCAGTACGTCTCATTACTCTCTCAGTCCGAGACATTCAAAGTTCATGAACTTATTTCAATGAAAGAACATACATTCAGTTTCTTCAGTGGGCAAATTTTCTTATCAAGACGACAGTGTTACAATGAAAACGAAAAACTTGATAGGTGTTCATGAGCTAATTGCAGCGAGACATTTATCATTTGAAGTGTCAACTCACACTCATCACAAAACTGACAAGTGTATGCCCTTATACAGTTTATCCAAGTTATTCTATACCTAACCTACTGGAGTCACATAAGATATATGAAAACGTGCCTTATATTAGAATACAGCTTGGTAAACATTCATTCGCACAGGCGTGTTGTGAGCTTCCTGTAATGCCCTGTTCCATCAGATCTGATGGATGAAGTGAATACAATTAAACTGCTAGATAGCGTGCAGTGACCGTACACATCTGAAATTAGTATCCATCCTTTTTGATAGCAACAACGGGTTCTACGTGCATAATGCTGACGAATATCGAGCAAAGTAACCTGCGCGTATCTCGGCATAGAACGTGCGATCAAGCATTTTATTGGAAGCATATACACCATGATTTTATAATGCATTTTATTGGCTGCCTTGATGTATCTGTCCGTGCCGTACGAAGAAGGCAAATTGATGGTGCACCTAATACAATTTCTTGCTGCACACCGAATACACTACAAGTTCAAGAACACTAGAGCTATGGCTTTCATCAGTTTCAGATGGCGTGAACTTTTCAGCGGTTAAAATATTGTGATCTATTACTCTGAAAACATTATTTGTTAGGTGCATATTACAGGTTCTGGTTTGCTTTTCTCCTTGCACATGAAAGGAACAAGCATGTGAATGCCAAAACAAGGTTTATATTTTTCTTTCCTCAGCTGTACATGTTGGTGGAAGTCGCCTGGCATTCAAATTTGTGTTCAAGCTCATCCTGCCATTTTTGAAATGATGTTGTTTAAGTAAATGCATTTATGTAACTTCAATGCTAGCAGAAAACAATGGAAATGCTTAATTACTTGTGGATGTTTCATTTTGTGTAATTGTGCCATCACGAATGTCAATCGTGTTATGAGCATTGCAACGTGTCAGCAATAAATGACACATCTATAGACACTTTTTCCTTTTGATTATGCAGTGGGAAGTTAGCTACTCTAAATAATATAGAACTTCCATCCTTACTCGTCTTCAAGAGCAGATGTAAGCATTAGATGATAGCAAGGAAGATGTAGCACATTCTGGAGGATGAAGAGAAAAGTTAGCTCTTGCATGTGCTACTAAAGTGTGGCGGAATGGACACTTCATTTGGTGTCATTTTAGGGCCATTTTTTTAAATCTACACCTGCTGCACCAGTGCAGCAAAAATACATTATAGGTATCTGACATTTCCTACACTGGTGTAGCTGGTTTAGGTTGAACAAATGGCCCTTTTGTCATAAGCCAATGTCTCCTTTCTTGTATAAGTACATGTTCAGCTGTTGTATCAAGGAGCAATTAGTGCACATTATGTAATGCTGTATCGCTTACTGCTTCCTAAATTCGATCTGTCTTATGTCGTCTTGGCACCGAAGTTCTGCCATGTATACGTGTTCTTGTGCAGTTTTGCTAATGTCATAGAAGTACTGACAAAAGCGTTGGTGATATCCAAGTGCATGACCAAACAGCAAATCTAACGGTATAATCGAGTTGCTTCTATAACTTGTTTCTGTACCTAGTTATTTAAATTTGAACCAAAAGATCAGTTGTGGAGGCAAATAATTTGCAGACATATATCTGACTGAATTTGTTGAAAATGAAATATAGCCAGTAAGGCGAAGTTCTATCAAACCTGCACGCTAAATATGCTTCTGTTACTGCTGAGCAGTCTCATGTCACAGTCACTTCAATAATTGCATGACTACACATTGCTTTAAAGGACGAATAGGAGACAATCAAAAGGGGGCACTCGCATGCCTCCGAAGAAACTTTGCGCATTTTCACTTAAAAAAAAAAACTGTTAAAGGAGCTATGGATACAGGTACATCGCAAGGACCTGATGCGTTTTTTTTTTCAGATACGGCTGTATTTAGGTGCTGTAAATAAAAATGCGTCGCACCAGCCTAAAGATTTACCCCGGGTACGTCAGTATTTTAAGTTCGGCATATCTGACATATCAACTGAGGTTTTCGCATAGGTTTGGTACGACAGATACGATGCTGCACATATGTGCTTCGATCTACTATTGGTAGTAACTATAGGACAAACCAAGTTGACACAACTGCTCAAATGTGAGCCGCGTGGTGGGTAACTTTAGCGACTGTTTTTCTAGTGTCTACACACTGCCCGAAATGCGGCGATTGGTGTCCTATTCGAAGTTCGAGTGTGCCACCAATAAATTGTCAGTTTGTGCTGCGCGCGTGCGTGAAAACCAGCGTGTCTTCCGTTTGTATACACTGCTTCACACAAGTCGCTGGACAGCAGCGTTGAACTGTAGTATTTATTTCTGGCTATTTATATGGGGATTTACCGAAGTGTGACGACGGCTGAGGGGCGCCACTCGATCGACTCGCGCTACGTTGAACCTACAGGGGTTTAAGCTGCCTGCTGTACGCGAAAATTTCGCCAGAGAAACTGCTTCGTATGGAAACAGATCGATCATTCGCGCTACCTGCTGTATACAATCGCATGCATTGCGATGCAGCGCGTCTTCGCCTCGACATTCCTCGACGGCCTGCTCATGGTCAGCTCTTGTATTTGTATCAGATATAAATGTTTTCCACCACCACCTGCTGGTCATCGCCAAACGCCTCTAGGAGATTTGGCGTGCACGTAAAGAAGTAGCAAAGAAGTTTCATACACAGATCACAACTTTTTGTGTTGTGCCGGCGCTCAGTCTTCGGCGATCGGTGCAGCAGATCGAGATGACACTTTATTTTGAACGGCTCGCGAATGTGATGCGTGTACCTGCTGGTACACATACGTAGCTTCGCCTACAGCCAGCGCGCGCGTATAAGTGACAGCAATGCGCGCCGTACACAACTCTTTTCAGCAGCTCCACGAGAGTCTCGAAGACTGGGCGTCAGGTATACGCGCTATAGCAAGCGATTAGATAGGTAACAAATGGACATACGTTACTTCAGCTGCATTACCTTGTGTTGACGTCCGCCTGCTTTTGCCGAGAATCGAATGGGTATACGGATCGAGGTATCCTTTTTTATGGATAATTACTGCAGTTAACGCAGAAGATATACATGTATATATCCCACAAGCTGCGAGCTCATGTACGCCATGCAAAATAATATCGCGTCGATCTCGCAGAGTAAGAAAAAGTCGAACGACGCAGCAAGCGATGTTCCTCTGTAGCAAACGTTTTAACTCGGCGCGGCCTACTTCGGAAAGCGATTGTAGAAAATTAATTGTCTAGTATACTGCCGTCGTCCAAAAATGGCACAGTCAGTGCAGGGAAAAATTTTGAAAAACTTGTCCGTTATTGCCAACTTCAAAGAATGGCAGATCCAAGGCAGGGAGAATGTCCGAGAAACTGGTCCATTATTGCCATCTTCTAAAAATGGCAGTGCTAAGATAGGGGATACATCGGATAAATTGGTCCAATAATACCATCTTCTAAAAGTGGCTAAACCAAGGCTGGGAACACATTCGAGAAACTGGTCCAATAATGCCATCTTTTAAAAGTGGCTAATCCAAGGTTGGGAACACATTCGAGAAACTGGTCCAATAATGCCATCCTCTAAAAGTGGCTGAGCCAAGGCTGGGAAAACATCCGAGACATTGGTCCAATGACGCCAACTTCTAAAGATGGATTAGCCGAGGCTGGGAGTACATAGGCAACGCGGGGCCTTCACAGGACCGACGTTTGCCAGCTCAGACCCAACGTTGGACCGTCGTCATGTGCTGCTTGGGGTCGCTGTCTCCGCCTTGCCTCCCCTGCAGCCGCGCTCGCGTGACTACGGCCGACTCCCGAGCCTAACTGCGTTTTCCTGGTGCCTGTCCAGCAAATGACTCGTGAGTGCTCCAACTTGAGCATTCATCATGTATTTCATGTGTGATCCCTACACTCCCACATATTCAATGCGCCGATTCGCGGATGCTATGCGCCCCCAAAACGTTTGTTTACATAGCTTCTAATAATACTGCTTGTTCGCACGAAATGAAATAACGTGGAGATAGCAATAAAAATATTCGATTCTTTGTACACCAGCTGCATCTTGGCTTTTACAAAAGACAACACCACTGTAGGAAGCGCCGAGGATGCTACGTCCCCTGCCTGCGCCGGGCATTCACAAGCGGCGCTGACAGCTACCTGCTGCCCGCTGTACTGCTCACCAGACAGGGTCATATGAACGCTTCCCGCTCAATGTGCACATGTTTTATGATGTCCTCGATTTAGGGTCACAATTGGCAGAACTCCGTAATCGCCAATAATGCTGGCCCGAACCACGCCTACTCGCGTTAGGCATACTCGTAGCGGAACCCGCCGGCAGTTCGGCGCCGACTGACATTTCTGGACAAGGTGCGTGCTGATGACAAGTGGAAACATATAAAGTTTAGCTCCTTGTTTTTCGTTTTTGCTAACACGGTTAAACCAATACAAGCGAAACTGTTCAGGCTGTTAATTCCTCGGGCGTGAAGGTCTCGCTCGGCCTCCGATCTGGCCAAAACAGACTGGGTGGCCGTCTGCTGATCAGTTCCGTCGGTGTCACAGGGTTCAAAAGCTCACACGACGGCGATAGGCGACCGGTGGGCGAGCTGTCATCGTCGTCATTGTAATGCGATAAATCAGTGCGTCGATAAGCTAAGGAACCTAACCACGCAGTCCACTTGCTGTGACCGTTCTTTAACAATGGCGAAGTATTGTTGTTGTTGTTGTGGCTGTAGGAAGAAGGGAAAAATTTGGAGGACGCTTAAGCTTCGCCTTCAAGAGTGGAACGCGATAGCGTTATTGCACCTCGTTCGCACCGCCCACTCATTCACTCGGTATGCTCTTGAGTAACACAAAAACATAGTTTTCATACTCAACACTTCTGAGCACCACGCAGAAGCATGATTCCTCGGAAGTAGCTCGGCCCACATCGCAGGGGACGCTTTCCCAGCAGAAGCGCTACGGCGCAGCGATCACGTCAGAGGCGTCCGGCATCAGACGCTGCACCTAGCAATCGCGCTGTGAGCGGAAAGAGGAGCCGCGTCGCCTAAACACCACTGTTCGAGTGACGCACGCTGGATTTTGGAAGGGGAGAGAGCGAGAAAACTTATTAAACGCAAGGGTAATGGGGCATCCTCGCACCGGTACCCGCGCGGCCCAAAGGGGAGAAGCGGGCGAGCGAAGATAGTGATCTAAAGAAAGGAAAGACGCTTGATTCTACAACCCGTGAGGGTGCACGGCGAAACGTCAGGGGCGAGTGGCGCGCCTCGTGTCGGGGCAGCGCCGCACATTGCGAGGAGGTGTTCTTCTGTTTGCCGCAAGATGGCTCTGCATGTGCGCAGAGCGCAGAAGATTGGTTGTACAACTTTTATTTCCATCGGAAACGGGGAGTCGTGCGCCCGCGGATTAGAGGCTGGCAGGTAGCCCTTGGCCTCTTGCGGCCTCTTCCGCCAGATGGACGGTGCGGTGCTGGATCGCAGGGTCCACGCTTCTCAGCAGGGTATCCCAGGCTTCTCTACTTGTAATATTTTGCCCTATCCCTGGAGATTGTAGGCACTCCCAAATTATGTGGTCGAGGGTCCCTCTCGCCCCACAGTGTTTGCAGAGATCATTGTCCCTAAAGTCTGGTAGCGCGTGTAACGCCCAGACCGGGTTCATGAACGTATTAGTTTGTAGCCGCCTCCACGCGACAGCTTCTCTATTATTTAGCCTAACATCTGGCGGGGGTACCAGTCTACGTCCCAATTTATAATGGCCGATGATTTCCCCATAATTTTGCAGACGCTCGTCGTATGCCCAGTGTTCGGGGGGCTCGACGGCTACCCGGAAGTAGAGAGCTCGGGCTAGCTCGTGAGCCGCCTCGTTACCAGGGACGGCAGCGTGAGCGGGTGTCCAAATTAACTGAATTTTCCTACTTATTGTTCTTTGGGTGAGGATTTTGGCCGCCTCCGGCGATATCCTCCCCTTCCCAAAATTTTGAATGGCAGTTTTGCTGTCGCTAATTATGAACTTGGCTTCTGTTCCTACGCAAGCTAGCGCTATCGCAACTTCCTCCGCAGTCTCTATGTTGCGGCCTCTGATGGCTGCCGCGGATACCGGTGCCCCTCGGCCATCGACTACCGAAGCTACCGCCGCACCTGTTCTGCCACTTGCCGCATCAACATAGACTACTTCCTTTGTTCCCATGTTCTTGAACCGTCGCTCTAGAGCTTCAGCTCGTTTGGCCCTTCTTTCGACATTAAATTCTGGATGCATATTCCTAGGGAAGGGCGGGACTACCAAGGCATTCCTGATTTCACTATTAATTGTGACTTTTTTTTGAACTCCCCTGTCTGGGTTGAGGCTTACTTTTGCAAAGATTACCCTGCCCGTCTCGGTCGTGCTTAGTCTCTCTAATTGGGAGACTCGCACTGCCTCCGCCAATTCTGCCCACGTGTTATGCACCCCGAGTTCGAGCAGTCGTTCGCTCGAGGTACCCATGGGCAGTCCTAGCGCCTTCTTAACGCATCTTCGAATCAGGCAGTCTAACTTCTCTTTTTCGCCGGCCTTGATGTCCAGGTAGGGCGTGGCGTAACTGATTCTGCTTATTACGTATGCCTGGATTAGTTTTATTAAATTTCTCTCCTTGAGGCCTCTTCCTTTAGTGGCGACCCTCCTCAAGAGCCCGAGGGTTTGCATCGCGTAACTTTCTAATTTTTTCAGGACCTCTCCGTTGTGACCGTGGGATTGAATGACCATCCCCAAAATCCTGATCTGATCTACTTTTGGCACCGGTTTGCCCTCCACCTGAATATGAAACTCCCCGCTATTCTTGCAGCGGAGTTACTTTGGGTTATAAACGAACATCTCAGATTTATGCGGGGAGCACGAAAGTCCCCTTTTAGCCACGTAATCGACAATGATGTCGGTCGCTGCTTGCAGGCGTTCCTCCGTACTCGCATCGCTCCCCTGGTTAATCCAGAGGTTAATATCGTCCGCATACATGCTAAAATTTAGCCTCTTGATTTGGTTAAGTTTACCCGGGAGGCCTCTCATTGCCACGTTGAATAGAAAAGACGACAGCACTGAGCCCTGCGGTGTGCCTTTGCTTCCTAACTCTATCGTAGGAGATTCTAAATTTTGAAATATCATGCAGGCTTTTCTGCCCGATAAGAAGTCTTTTATGTAGTTGTACGTTCTCTCCCCTACTCCGAGCACTTCGAGCCCTTCGAGAATAGCCTCGTGCGTGACATTGTCGAAGGCCTTGGTGAGGTCTAGGCCCAGGATCACTTTGGCGTCTCTCGATTGCGAGTCTATGATATCATGCTTTAGTCGGAGCATTACGTCCTGCATGCACAAGTGTGGTCGGAAACCGACCATTTCATGCGGCCACAGGTTGTTTTGCTCCATGAAGCAGGTTAATCTCGTCTGTATTACGTGCTCCAGCAACTTCCCTACGCATGAGGTTAGGGAAATTGGTCTCAAATTTTCCAATTGCGGGGGTTTTCCCGGTTTGGGTATTAGTATTATGTTTGCCGTTTTCCACTGATCTGGCAACTGGCTCGTTTCCCAAACTTTTCCAATGAATTCCGTTAGTAGACTAACAGAGTCATCGTCTAGATTCCTTAGCATTTTATTGATGATCCCATCGGGGCCCGGAGCTGATTTAGTTTTTAGTCTTACAATTTCCGCCCTTACCTCTGCCTCCGTGATGGGGGCGTCAAGAGCCTCATTGGGCGTGCCACCGTAGCTCGGGAGTGGGGAACGCTGGTTGTCTGCAACGTACGTTTTCACTAACTTATTCATAAACGCCGCATCGTCACCTTCAAAGGTGTGCCTGACTTTTGCCAATCTTATTCCCGATTGAGTTTTTGAATTTGTTGGGTCCAGCAGATGCCGGAGCATGCCCCACGTTTTGGAGAGATTCATGCCTCCCTCCATTTCGTCGCATCTGCTGAGCAAGTTTTGTTCGCACAATTTGATCGCGTAGCTTTCAATTTCCTTGTTATGCCTCGCGATTCGTCTTCTAAGATTCTTGTTCCACTTTTGTTTCTTCAGCCTGCGTTCCATGCTTTGTTTAGCGTCCCACATGTGGAGCAGTCGGCTATCTGCTATACCAGGAGCGTCGTCTCCTACCAGCGTCTTTGTCGCCTCACCAACGTGGTGTTTGAGTGCCTCCGTCCATTCCTCAATGTTCTCAATTCGTTCTAATTGCGCGGTTGCCCTGATTTCTCTAAATTGATCCCATTCTGTAACGGCCGGTTGGCACGCCCTGTCCGTCTTGACACCCTCTTTGAGGACCGAAACGATAATGAAATGGTCACTGCCAAAATTTTGCTCAGAATTTTGCCAGTCTAAACCCTGTAAGTTTTTTGAAAATGTCAGGTCTGGGGATGTGTCCGCACATACGCTGTTACCCGTCCTCGTTGGATGATCGGGATCCGTATGTAGGGTGAGACCTAGCTCGTGCGTGTCCTCCCATAGCTGCCTACCTTTGGTGTCCTGTAAAGCATAGCCCCATTCTTGATGTCTGGCGTTAAAGTCACCAACAATCAGCAAGGGATTATTCCCGGCCGCCTTGATGGCTTTGCGCATAAGGGCCCTAAATCTAATTTTATTTTGCTTGGGTGAGCTATAAAGGTTAAGAAGGAATAGACTGGGATTCTTCTTTCGTCCCGTTAATATCTCGAGAAATACGTTCTCGATATCTCTCGAATTCAAATCGTGTTCTATCACCGCTACATTGCGCTTGACAAAGGTCGCCACCGTCGATTTCACGCCTCTATCGCTGTTGAACACCTGGTATCCCATTAGTTTGGCTCCCTTCCCTGTTTCCTGAAGGGCGATTGCGAGGGGGGTCTCAGTTATGAGTGGAAGGTATTGCTGCAGTAGCGCTCTCTTGCGCTGGAAGCCGCGACAGTTCCACTGCCAAATTTGGTTTTCATTTACGCGCCTGGCCATTTTGCAGCTGGGTTAGCGTTTGCTCGACATTCTGCTGCCACGTGTCGACGGCTACGAGTTCAATTCGAACTCTTTGCACTTCCCCTGCAAGTGCCTGTACCTGGCTCTGAATTTGGTTCATGAATTGGGTCATTTGGCTCATGAATGAATTCAATTTTTCGTCAAGCCTATTTTCGAGGGCTTGGAACGGGTCGGTTTCATTAATTTTGCGCTTCACCGGGGGCGGGCGAGACGCCTCAGTCGCCATTTGCTCATCCCCTTTCGCCGGTGCGCCGCTTGTGGCGGGGCGACTGGCTGAGCAGGTGGCAGCTGCTTCGCGGGAGTGGGAGGCCCTTGCTTTTCCGCATGCTGTTTCGAATTTTGATTTTGCGTTAGCTTTTTAATCACCCCCTTAAGCTCCTCAATTTCTTTTTTAAGAATTTCGACTTCCTCGCCTTTCTTATCTTTCCTAGGTTTAGCCTGGGAGGCCCCGCTGTTGAAGCTTACATTTTTCTGGTCTCCGCTGGCGTTCCGCTTGGTCAATGGGTTGGCCGCGTCCCTCGAACTCGACCGTCTCCTGGACCCAGACCTGGAGCGTCCCATGGAGCGAGAACTGGAACGCCCTCGCTGCTGCGGTGGCGTCTCGTTAGCGGTGGATTCCAACCTTGGGAAGGAGTCTTCTCTAACGCGGAAGTCTCCTCCTCCTTCTTGCTTGGCTTTCGGTCGCCCTCTGTTGTCGTCGTGCGCTGGCTTATCCTTGACTTTTCGCTCCCATTGCTTCTTCTTCACCTCGTACGGAGTCCTGAGCATTTCCTTACATTTTCGGTCACCAAGCAGGTGGCCCTTGCCGCATAGCTGGCATTTTGTCTCGCATTGGTGACCTTGCGGTGGCCTCTCCATTCCGCAGCTTCTGCACTTGAGGTTGCTCGGGTCCGGACAGACGTCCTCCCTGTGACCGAGTCTTCCGCAGGCATTGCAAACCTCATATTTTTTGCGGTAAAGTTGACACCGCTGCGCCATCGGAGTCAGGCGAACCCATCGTTCAGGCAACCCATCGTGGTACTTCTCTCTCTTCAAAGAGAATTAGTACAGTTCTGGAATTTTTGCCTAGTCTCCGCACACCCAAAACTGGCGGGTTGCCGTGGATTCTCAGCCTCTCCATGATGATCTCGTCAGTATAAGTAAGTGGCACGTCATGTACCACGCCCTTGCCGCAATCTTCCGGCGTTGCCACGTAGGCAGTCAATTCAATCTTCTCCCCCTCGAACACGAGGTGGGTTAGGCTCGCGTAGCGTCTCTTCCTTTCGGCGCTTGTAGTTGCCACGAGGATCGAGTGCTGCTTAATATTCGTCGAGATGACGTCCTCCCCGGCCTCGCCTGGGTGGATACCAGCTGCCACGATTATTGCGTCAGCCAAGATTGCGTTACCAAACTTGAGCAGACGCACGAGGCCGCCACGTGGCCTCAAAATGATTTTCTCGGCGCCATCGGGTAGGCGAGTATGCTGCTTTTCCACCGATTTCGCAGCCATTTTTCTTCCAGCATTCTTCTCAGCAGCTCGCTGCTTCTCAACTTGTTGCACGGTCTTCTCGAGCGGCACATATTTCTTCTTCTTGGTGGTATACCATTGGCCAGGCACTTGAAATTCCTCCGGATCTACCGGCGTTCCTTCGACAATTTCCATTTTTTTAAGCTTTAGTCAGCTTCACGAGGCTAGGGGTGGGTCCCCGACGGGGCCGCCGCGATCCCAGGGCGCCGCGAGACGCTAGGCCACGTTAGGCCTAGCTTCAGCACGTAGTCCACCGAACAAAGTCCTAAAAAATCGGAAACAAAGTCCCACCTCGGAAAAACTGGTATTCCTGTGGTCCTCTTGATGCGTTCCGTCGATTCGACACAAAATTCAAAAACGCCGAGCCGATGAATTGGCCAAAATAACCGAAATTGGCGGAGCCCATGAAAGGCACGTCCGCTCCTCGACCACCTGGACACCAATCTCCAGCGCAGAAGAAATGTAGCGGAAACGTACTTCGCTACTCGTGTAACTGCGACTTCTGTAACATGCTCATAATTACCGATATACACCGCAGTATAACGTTCTACGGCACGTTTCTAAGGCAACACCGCGTTCACTAGAAGCGCTTTTGTACCGTTTTCAAGCATCGAACTCGTGGCTGAGTGGTAGCGTCTCCGTCTCACACTCCGGAGACCCTGGTTCGATTCCCACCCAGCCCATCTTGGAAGTTGCTTTATATTTATGAAGTGCTTGCCGGGATTTATCGCTCACAGCCAACGCCACCGACGACACCGGCTTTTCTGCGACACGAGCTCCTTAACGCTACCGCGTTAAAAATGCACGGGCCTGCTACTGGCTCTGTAGCTGAGCCACCTCAGCTTCCTCGTGCGGACAGAAGCGAAAATAGAGAAGAAAAAAAACGAGTGAGAGAAAGACGCGCGCCGCAACAATGGCCGTCGTCCACTATCACCGAAGCGGTGGCGGGTGCAATGACGGCCTACAACAGATACAAATTCGATGGCTGGCTAGTCCCCGCCGCGATGCGGCGTTGGCCCACCGTCCCAACCCCGTAGGGCTAGGAACTGCCACCAGGACCTGCTCTCCTCCCTAAAGTAAACACACGGGATTCTATATATATATATATATATATATATATATTGTTGAGACTAGGCGATGACGATGTGAACAGTGATTGAGCGAAGAAGAAGACAGTGGAGACAGGATAAAGCAGGGCGTTCCAAGGAGCGGCCGTGTTTCTGCTTGTTCTCCTTCACAATGGCGCACACGACCAATTTCGGGCCCGATCCGGACCTTCACGACCCGCCGCTCCTCCTTCGAAGCGGCCGGGCAGTCACACGGCCGGCTCACTCGGCGCCTGGAACCCCTATTCCACGCGAGAACGGCGTCCATGTCTCCTCGGCGGATTCGGCTCTGGTGGCCCTCCTTCCCGAAGAGTTCTCCACCCTCCGGGAGGGATCCGCCACTTTCGCCGCAGCGCTTGGCCACGTCTCGATGTCCTCTGGGTGCCCAGTACCTCCAGTACCGCTTTCGGAGTTCCGTGGCTTCTCTGATGATGCCGAAGCGTGGGTAGAACTTGTCGACGCTGCTGCCAGGCGTTCCGTCTGGTCCCCAGCCACCACGCTCGCCGTCGCGGAAGACGATCTCCTTGATGCCGCCCACGCCTGGCACCAGTATGAAGGCCGCCGCTACACCACTTGGTCGGCCTGGACCTCTGCCCTCCTAGCTGCATTTACGCCTCTGGCCAGTGCGCACGATGCCAAACTCACCATGATGAGATCGCGGCGCCAGGCTCCAGATGAAGACGTCGTCCTTTATATTTATGATGAGGTCCGTCTCTTTCAGGCCTGCAACATCGAGTGGCCCGCGTCCGCAGCCAAACAGTACATTGTCAACGGGCTTCAAAATGCCACTCACGCATCGATTATGTCCACATTGGACACTGACAGCCTCCCCATCTTTGTCTAACGAGCGGCCTCCTTGCACGACACCGCCAGTCGTCGCGGGATCCTTGCTGCCGCAGGGACATCTGCAGCGGCACCACAACAACGCCGCGGTTGATTTTCGTGCAGCAACATGGCCACAAGTACAAGGATTTTCCTCATGCTATTACCCGCCCACGTATACAATTCTAAAATCACCCTCTTTCCTTCCTGCCGGTGCATGTCGACGGCATCGAGGAGTTGACCGCACTGGTTGACACCGGCTGTCAGCGAACGGCATTGCTTCAACGTCATGCACCCGGCCCGCTGAGTCAATGGACCTCATCTCCACTGCTGGGCTTGGGGGGAAGCGCCGTTCCCGTTGGTGCAGTCGATATCTGCATCCATACTGAGACTGGCAGTAAGGTCCTGGTAGGCGTCCCGGTGTTTGCGGACTTGCCTGCTGATCTCATAATGGTGCAGACTACCTCATGTCCGGGACGTGGCTCTGTCCATCGAAAACGGTAATGTGCAGCTCCGCTCGTGCCGTACCGCCTCTAGCCTGCCCGTTGACGAGCATCCTAAAAGCGAGGTTCATCATCATCATCATCAGCCTGATTATACCCACTGCAGGGCGAAGGCCTCTCCCATATTTCTCCACTTAACCCGGTTCTGTGCTAGCTGCATCCACTTGACCCCTGCGAACTTCTTAATCTCATCCGCCCACCTAAAAGCGAGGTTAACCGCATTCAACACCAACAAAAAGCGGTGGAGTACCCAAAGAAAGCCTCTGTTTCCCGAGAGCGGATGAGTGGAACTGTGAAATGGTTTAACGTGGTAGGCGGATACGGCTTCATCAACCGAGCTGACACTGGGGAGAACATTTTTGTCCACCGCACCGCGTTACAACACTCCCGTAAACTTCGCCGCATCCGGAAAGGGCAGGAAGTTGAATGTGAAGTAATTCCAGGAGAAAAAAGGCCGCACTGCGGCCAATGCCAGTGTGCTAGATGTGAAGTCCGCGCAGAAATTTCGCGAGTTCGTTGGGAAGGTAGGAGCCCACACCTACCGGCGCACTCAGGGCAGCTGTGCACGGCCCGGTGCTTCCGGTTGAAACGATGGCAGCAGTAACAAGTATTGTGGTGAAGTTTCTTCATTTATTGTCACCACTGCGGATACCTCACGAAGTCAGTTCCAGATCAGGTAAAAGCATCGAATACTGCGCAAAGAGAACAAGTCAACAGCAAATAACTGGCATTGGAGAAACATTCAGGAGCATGACTATTATCAAGGCCTCGGCAGAACGCCCAAGTGGCAACTGCCCAAAGAGTCCCGCACAGAGAGCAACGCGTCAATCGCTGAACCAGACAATAAGCCAATTAAGGACGAACGCAGTCGTGGCCGAGTGTGATGGCCTAGGCGACGACGAAGTGAACAGTGATTGAGCGAAGAAGACAGAATACAGCAGGGCGTTCCAAGGAGCGGCCGTGTCTCTGCTTGTTCTCCTTCACAATATACATATATATACACACACACACACACAGACACATATATATATATATATATATATATATATATATATATATATATATATATATATATATATATATATATATATATATATTCCGACATAGCGAATATACGTAGCCAGGGGGCTTTTATTGTAAGCTGGGGAAACAGAGTGTAGGGCTCATCAGCTTCTGCTGGCCCCGCCGGGGTGGTGCAGTGGTAAGACGCCCGACTACTGTGCCGGAGTACCCGGGTTCTAACCCGACCTCGGCGGCTGCGTTTCGATGGAGGCGAAACGAGGAGGCGTCCATGTGCTGTGCGATGTCAGCGCACGTTAAAGATTCCCAGGTGGTCGAAATTACTCCGTAGCCCTCCACTACGGCTCCTCTTTCCACTTTCACTCCCACCTTCCTCCCTTCCCTTACGGCGCGGTTGATGTGTCCGTAGAAAACAAATGAGACAGTTACCGCGCCTTTACCTTCCTATAAATCGATCAATCAATCAGTCAACTTCTGATGCAGCCAATTTTTTTCTCTTCTTCCCTTCCGAACCTTAGCACGTTACACGTTTCACTGCCCCGCCGGGGTGGTGCAGTGGTAAGAAGCCCGTCTACTGTTCCGGAGTACCAGTGTTCGACCCCGGCCACGGCGGCTGCGTTTCTATGAAGGCGATACGAAGAGGCGTCCGTGTACTGTGCGATGTCAGCGCACGTTAAAGATCCCCAGGTGGTCGAAATTATTCCGCAGCCCTCCACTACGGCTCTTCTTTCTATTTCCACTTTCACTCCCACCTTCCTTCTTTGCCTTAGGGCACGGTGCAGGTGTCCACAGAGGCAAGTGTGACAGATACTGCGCTTTTACCTCATTATTGTTCTCTCTCTCTCTACACGTTTCTCTCCCAAACTAAGCTCGCAGGGCGATTGAGACAGGTTATCTGGGATGAAATATTTTGAGCCGAGCTACATGGAACATTGGTGTCTGGTGAGCATCGCGCGCTTTTAGTGCGGCGTGGTATGAGATAGTTCATAACTCAGACGCTCCAAGATAACAAGATACCAATATGGCAGTACAGGAGCTTCTGGAATAATCCACACTTGCGCACTGGCATGCACAGCCACACTGAATTGCCAGGTACTTAGCAGACACGCGGGTGTCGTTTGTCGTAACGTTCCTTGGAGCGATCCTGTGTTTCAGTGGTGCGGAGACGAGCAAGAGAGGCGAGCTTCTTCAGCTCGACAGAGAGTAGCTGCGAGAGAAGGATCATTGTGGAATGTTAAAGGTTCAGGAGAGTATCCAGACAGCTGCGGGGAACGCGAGCGTAGAGGAGGCAGGTGGGTGGTGTAACTTTATTGACCATAAAAATGCAGATTGGGCAGAGCCCCTCTCAAGGCCGATGGGAGGAGGGTCCTCACTTACAAATGATGTGCCAGCCCCTGAAGGGCCAGCCTTTTAGTGGCACTGGTGGCCATGAGTCGCTGATTCTGTAGCAATGAGCTCGACATGAGCTGTTCCCAGTAAGCGAGTGCTACTTCTGGGGAGGGAGGATGTGGGTATGTGGAACAGGTGAGTAGCACATGAAAAAAATTGGCCGGCTTGTCGCATAGTCGGCAGGTGGCCGAGAAAAAGTCGGGGAAGCGTCCGTGTATGACTATGGGGTATGTGAGTGTATTCGTTTGTAGCCGCCGCCAGAAAACTGATTTCACGTTGGATAGCGATGGGTGAGGAGGTGCGTATATCTGCCTATTGGAGCGATATTATTCAAGAATTCTCTGAACTTTAGCAGACACTCCCCATCGAGGAAGGCGACAGGGGGCTCTCCCGCCCGAAGAGTAAGATCTTGGGCGAGGGTGTGTGCCTCTTCGTTTTCGGTAGTCCCTCATGGACTACCGAAAACTACTACCCGGAGATGAGCATTACGTTTCTGGTTGCCGTCCAGCGCCTGAGTATGGCCCTGGCGTGCGGAGAGATGCGTCCAGAGCTAAATTTTACGATGGCTGTTTGAGAGTCAGATATAGTTTTGGTGGCGTCCGAGAAAGTGGTGGCTACAGCGATATCCGCCTCCGAGGTGCAATGATTCCTGTTGTGACGGCAGCCGTCGCTGCGAACAGGCAATATTGCGTCTTTGCGCTTAATGTTTATAGCGAAGCATCAGTGTATACAACATTGGAATGCTCTTCATAAGCCTGTGCATTGCTAAGGCCCGAACCTTCATGAATTTTTTGTTGCGTTTTGAATGCATGTGTTTTGGGCGGGTGTGTGTTTTAAAGGACGTAGAACAAAATGTAGTCAGTAGTCTCATGTTTCGCGGTATTATATGCGCACATGATAAAAGGGAGCATGTAATCCCAGTTTTGATTGTCGGAATCGATGTACATAGCCAGCGTTATGGTCAGAGTGCGATTGGTGCGTTCATTTGAGGGTGGTACGGCATTGAATTACTGAAATCACTTGCACAGAGGCGAGGAAGTTCTTCGATAACATCAGCAGTAAATTGCCGTACACAATCACTAACTAGAACTCGAGGTGGGCGGTGTCAAAGAACAAGGAACCACCGAAGAAATTTGGACACATCGAAAGCAGCGCCTCACGGCAGTGCAGCGGTCTCAGAGTATAGCATGATGTGGTCGACGCACACAGTGATCGATCGGTTACCGCTGGAAGACCATAAAAAAGGATTCAAGAGGTCAGTGCCCACTTGCTCGATAGGTGAGGTCGGTGGTGCGACAGGTTCTAGCGGCCCCGGAAGGTGTGATGTAGGGAACATGCAACGCTGGCACTGCACACGACTGGCTAGATAGCGTTGAATGGCATGACCAGTAAAATGTTTCCTGTGTCCTGTGAAGGGTCCGGTCAAAACTCAAGTGGCCAGAAGTGGCACTGTCGCGCATCGTTTCAAGAATTGGAATTCGGAGATTTTAGGCGACGACGAGAAGAAAACGCGCACCTCCGGGGTTGAAATTCCGCTTGTAAAGTAAACCAATGTGAACGCAAAAACAGGCATCCGGTGAATTACGAGCAGCTTCGAAGAGCGTTCCCAAAATCATGTCGTTGCCCTGTTCATTTCGGAAGTGGTGAAGGTCAGGGAACGGCCGTGGTGATATAGGCGCGAGGTAGTCTTCAAAGCTATCGCCATCGCAACCAGTAGTCGGGAGCGGCAAGTGCGAGAGGCAGTCAGCATCGGCGTGTTGACTGCTGCTTTTGTACATCACAGTGAAGGTGAACTGTTGGAAGCGCAAAGCCCATCGCACGATAGGGCCGCAGGGATCATGAAGGTTTACAACACGCGAACGGTAGTCGGTGACGATAGTAAAATAATGTCCATACAGATAAGAACGAAATGTTTGCCCAGCAAAAACTACTGCAAGGCACTGTTGCTCAGTCACTCAATAATTGCGTTCCGACTTGCTCAGCGAGCGACTTGTATAAGCTAGTACATGCTGTGCTCCACCATGGCGCTGTATGTGCACAGCGCCAACGCCGGCACCACTAGTGTCGGTGTGAACTTCGATTCGACATCTACTCTTCGATGTAGATGTCGAATGTTTTGAGGACGGGTTCTCGCAAGTAATATATTGTTACGGGGGTAGTTCAGCTTGCGGTTACAGAGAGCGTAGACAGGAGACAAGGCTTTCACACATGCTGATAGTCAAGTTCAATTCGGCGAAGGCTGGCATTTATATCCGGCCCCTAGCTACCACTGCATGCGTCGCGCCTTTTCTTCCTCTCGTTTTATCTTTCTTTTTCCAAAGCTCTCCAATATATTCTCAAGCCGAGAATAAACACGTTCTCATTCACCGGGCGACGCTGTCTGCGGTGGTTGCTTATTGACGCTGTGGCCAGTGGGCCATACGTGTAACAGTGGTGACGAGTACGGAACTGAAGGAAGACCCAGCACATGACAGCGGGAAAGATAGAAGCCCGGCCCCAGCAATGAGCCACAATCTACCTGAGTTCGACGATAAGAAAGATAAGTCGCGACAGTACCTCGTCAAAGTGGAAGCTTACTTTGAGGCCATCAGTGATGACAAACAGAAAAGGGCATTGCTCATAGCATCTCTAGGCACAAAGATCGTCGCTGTGTTATACTGAAAAGTTTCACCGTTAAGGCCAAATTCCCTAAACTATGAAGACGTAGTAAATACTTTAAACAGCTACTACAACCCAACGTCCCATGAAATCTCGGAGAGTTAGAAGTTCGTCAACCGGTCTCAAAAGGCGGAGGAGTTAGTGCAGGAATTTTATAATTGCCATAAGAAAAATAGCGCAAAACTGCAATTTCTCATCAATGTTGCACAGAATGATCAGAGACCGTATTGTGTGCGGCGTCAGGCCGAAGAACGTACAAAAGCAGCTGCTGGCGAAGAAAGACCTTATTTTAAAAGAAGCAGAGGCTCTCGCATTAGCTGCAGAAAGTGCGGAAGTCGATGCCCAATGCATGGCTTGCAACCCCGAAGAAGGGAAAGTAAACGGTCGTTCAACGCAGTGAGCCTAATATGAAGAAACAGACCCTTGGTGCATAGAAACAATAGCGATGTTGTGGAAACTACGGACACAAGCGAGGCTTGCTACTTTAAAAGGCGTCGGTGCTTTCATTGTGGGCAACAAGTCCCTCTGGCAAAAATGTGCCTGTCAAAAGACCGTGTTCTGAGAACAATGACAGTAAAAGCTCAAACCTTGGACGGCGAAGACAGCGATAGCAGCGCATCCCAGATTCGGTCCTTGAGTACAGCGCTGTCGCTCGTGCCACCCATTCAGCAGAACTTCGCGTGGAATGGCGTGAACTTAAAGATGGATATTGATACTTGATAGCCGGCCTGCGTGATTCCAAAAGCAATCTTTGCTTTTGCAGTGCTGGCCGCCTCTTGAGAAGGCAGGGATAAAGTTATCTTGTTACCTTGACCCATTGCCGGTACTGGGTGTCCTCAATATGGAAGTTTCTTATCAGGCTCAAAGGCCCAAGCCTTTGTGGGCGATATTTATTACAGAAGCTGAAGGACAGAGGCCGAGCTGTGCTACACCCTCAAATAGAAAGCGTGGCGTCCCAAACGGCGCGCCAACTGCATCGACACTACTGCAGCAGCACGTGCACCTGTTCTCAGAAGGTACCGGACTCATTAAAGGCCCGCCGGCACGGATACATCTGAGATGCGGAGCGATTCCAAAATTTTGCAAGGCAAGAAAGGTTCCTTTTGCTCTTCGCGAAAGTCTCGCAGGAGCTGGACAGGCTCCAAGCTGCTGGTATAATATCCTCGGTACCTTACTCGGAATGGGCTACGCCTATGGTTCCTGTCCTAAAAAGGATGGCTCAGTGCGCATCTACGGAGATTTCAAAGTCACGCTAAACTCGATGTGCGAGATCGAACAGTAGACTTTTTCGCCAGCTTAGCCGGAGGAGAGCAGTTTAGTATTTTAGACCTTCGGGACGCCTATAATCAAGCCGCGCTGGACAGCGACTCTCGCATGCTGACAGTCATTAACACATGCAAGGGGCTGTTCTGTTATAAAAGGGCATAATTTTGGCACCGCTTCAGCGCCAGCCATATTCCAACGAAAAGTAGAATCCGTCCTGCAAGGGCTGAGGGGGATGCAAGCATATTTCGATGATGTGCTGATAGCGGACAAGAAGAACAATGATTCGAATTCGCAGGCAGCCCTGCGGCGCTTCAGTGAAAGTGGCATCAAGCTGCGCACGGATAAATGTCATGTAAGCCAGGAAGCGGTACAGTACCTCGGTCACCGCATTGATGGACGCCAATTGCAGCCACTGGAAAAAAATATTGATGCAGTCAGGCTGGCACATGCACCTCAAAATGTTACTGAGTTGCGAGCCTTCCTTGGCCAAATTTCATTCTACAACACGTTCTTGCCCAACATATCCATGATACTGGTTCTTTTGTATAGGCTCTTGGCGAAAGGAGCTAAGTGGGTGTGGGGTGCGGCAGAAGAGGCATCAATTAACCGCGCAGAGTTGTTGGTGCGCGACACCTGTACTCATTTATTTTGATCCGTGGTGTGAATTGCTGTTGGAATGCGACGCTTCGCCTCATGGTATCGGCACCATACTTTTTCACTGCATACACGGTGAAAACAGACCCATTGGATTTCGCTCTAGAGAACTGAACGCTGCAGAAAGAGGGTAATCGCAGATCGAGCGGGAAGCCTTAGCCTTGGTGTACGGCGTACCGCGCTTCCGCGACTACCTCCTCGGCGGGGAGTTCACGTTGGTGACGGACCATCGGCCCTTGCTTCGCTTCCTGAAACCGGAATGCCAGACTCCCGTAATGGCCGCCGCACGGATTCAAAGATGGGCACCCCTTCTGGGGGCCTACAAATACAAGCTGCTCTGTAGGCCAGGCAAAATGATGCTAAACTCGGATGCACTAAGTGGATTGCCTGAATAGTTGCAGCAAACGGAAGCCGACCCTAAAGGAGACCCCGAATTTATCCTGGCAATCGACGAATGGGATAAGCTGGCGGTTTCCCGAAATGAGTTGCAGGAGCTCACTGCAAAATACGACGTGCTGTCCAGGACCTGCACGTGTGTCATTGAGGGTTGGCCAGCACCCGTTCGCATCGAAGGCTGGAAATGAACCATTAGTACAAAAAGTGTCTGGAGCTGTCGGTTGAGGCGAGACTATTACGGTAGGTGCATCGAGTGGTAGTGCCGAAGGAGGCAAGGGGCCGATTCCTGAACTTACTGCACGAGGCCCGCCAGGGTATCGCAACTATGAAGAAAGTTGCGAGGTCAAACTTTTGCTGCCCGGCTATCGACCAAGACATCTACCGGGTTGAGTCAGAATGTCGAAACTGTGTCCAGGCTTTACCAATGCCTACTGCGCGCCAGTCAGCTGACCTGCTATCAATGAAAGGTGGTCACGACTTGATATTGATTTCGCCGGACCAGTTAAAGAAAAAATGTTACTGATTGTTGTAGACTCGCACAATAAATTGATAAACGCTATTTCGTTCTCTCAAACCACGTCGAGCAGCACGGTAGAAGCTTTGCGTATTTTATTTAGCCAGTTTGGCCTGCCTCATACGGTAGTTTCAGACAACGGCACACCATTTACTAGTTTCGAGTTTTCTCGTTTTATAAAACGGAATGGCATAGTGCATATTCGCACGCCACCATATCATCCTCAAAGTAAGGGCTTGCAGTAATGGGCAATTAGGATGGCCTGAAGAAAATGCCTGGCGTACATCTAGCAGCCGCCCTCGCTAGGGTACTGTGCAAATACAGAAATGCTCCGTAGCAATCCGGACAGTGTTCTTCATAACTGCTTTTAAGGTATCGACTGCGCACGAGAATTGAGTCTTTTCCTCCCAGGAAACAGACCCCACAGCACGAACGATCTAAGGACGAAAATGGCTGGAGTTCCACCTCAGGAGATACCGTTTTCTTTCGGAACTACGATGTTGGTGACAAATTGACACCAGGCAAGGTGAAGTCCACTGCAGGCCCACGGCTAGCATCTGTCGAGACGGCAGGTCATCAGATGGTTCGCCGACATGTTGACCAAGTACGCAAACATTAAAGAGAAGAACCGGTTGCGTCAGAGGCCGGAACATCTGGGTTGTCACCTGGTCCAAGCCACAGCGCACCAGAGTCGGAAATTCAGGAAGACGACACAGGCCCGGAGCCCGTGCTGCGTTGGTCCACCCGTGTAAAGAAACCAGTGCTTCGTTACGGTTACTAGGGGGAAGGAATGCTGACAGTCAAGTCGGCTCTGCAAATGCTGGCATTGATATCCGGCCCCCAGCTACCGGCGCATGCGTCGCGCCTTTTTCCTTCTCTCGTTTTATCTTTCTTCTTTTCAATGCTTTCTTATATATTCTCCAAGGTAGATATACAATGATAGCGAAGGCTCCATAGACGCCCATTGGTCCAAAAAATGGCGGCTCATGGACACCGCCATATTGGGGGGCAACTACGTATGAGTGACGTTGAATGACGTCACGCATGCGTATATTTTTAGCGCGAATTTTAAAGTGGTCTTTTTATAGAACCCGCATTTTCAAGCCGGTATCTCATGAAGGTTGCCTTTCAGTGCGCACCAACCTCTACCAGTCAAATGTGCTCGAGTTCCTGCTAGTTATGGCCTTGTTAATGTGCAATTCGCAACCCAATGAAAGTGACTGGTAAAGAAGGCAGCATAGAAAGGCAGCAACACTTTCAGACGCTGGGTTACCTTGGCTGGCTAAGCATGCAATCATGCATGATTCGTCGTAGAAACCTTGGTGGAAATACTGGTGCTAGTACTTTTGAGTGCAAGGTATGATGCACAAAGCACAGGCTCAAGTGCACAGTTTGCAATACAGTGTACGGCAAGTATGGTTTTCATATTCATGGTTTATTACAGCCACCAAACAAATACAGTGACAAAGTACACCAACAAAAAATACGCGTCACAGGCAGCTCAAGCAGTAGTTTCTTTAAGCTGGCTATTCATCTCAATGGTCACAGTGCGGATAGAAAAAAGCCCTGCAGTTCCACGAACGTTGCCAGGTAGGAAATTTAAAAGCATAGACGAGTGAGACAGCTTCAATTGAGGCAAACATGACATAACATAAGTAGGCGCATCAACACGGGTCGCAGCCTTTTTGACGACAGATACGCAGACGGTTCAAAGTGCTTGGAACAAACCCGCAAGTCACGCAGCTACCATGGCGTCTTCTCCAGGCTGACGTTGTGCCAGAACTGCACCCATGCTGGGCACCTGGACGTGATGCAACGTGCACATTATTCACAATTGCACCGTAAGGAATACAGCATACACCAAACGCCAATGCGTCATTATCCCTGTCAATGCTAACTGCAGTAAAATATGCTTCCATTACATCTGAACTATGGTAGTAAATGCTCGCCCCAAGCTCTCAGCGCCCAAGAGTGCGGTTACGTACGCTCGTCCTCATGCCATGCGGGTAGCTATACTTTTCTATGGTTAAGATTGACGAGTATGAAGTGCGTTTAAAGTTATCCTAACTGTCATGCACATGCAGAATAGCAGTAACAAGACAGGCAGTAACTCCTGCTGAGTGAATTCAGTTAACGCACCCTCAAGGCCGCGCATATACACGTGGCTGAATTTCGATACTACCAGTTGCGAGGGTCAAATTGGCTTCGCGGTTTTGGAAAACTAAACAGTGTTGTGCTCAGATTTGTCAGGCAGCACAATTGGTTTTAAATTGGCCTTCCGATCAGTAGCATGCGCGTGGTTGCTCCTGAGAGCCCAGAATCAAGTTAACGCTGGTGATAGCCGGCTGCATGCAACTCACCATAAATCAGACAAATGGTGGGCCTCTTTCGCACAGCTTAGCACTTAAAGTGTGTGCCCTGTAGTGTAGTACATAAATATCCCCGAAAAAATGAAGCCACGTGCGCACGAACTGGTTACAGAAACAGAAGCGAACAGCCAAACGAAAGCATTCGGAGCATACCTAGAGCAGACGCCTTGTAGCAGACGACACTGACAAGAGCTCACCTGTGAAAGTCCAGCGGGATGCGGTGTAGCTTGACACCGACGGTACTGTCCATGCTGTCGCAATGTGCCACGGCGCATTGTTTTTTCACACGCCGCAAGCTCATCTTGAAATAAAGCGCTAAGCACTTCAAAAGAACTGCACGAAGCGTGCAAAGACGGAAAAGGACTTCGCACTGGCCGCACGTCGAAGGAAACGACAAAACCGAGAAAACTGCCGCAGCGGTGCGGCGGGGTACAAATTTTACAAAACGGTGACAGAGAAGCGACGCGTATACTTCGCAATAGGGGCATTTCGAGACCGGCGAGCTAAATATATAAGCTTAACAGGCGCGCTATTGCAGACAGCTGGCGATAAGAAACCGATTCGTGAGCTCCCGCAGCCACTGTGGCCGGGTGCCGAAACAAGGCCTGCAAAGTCAAGCTGCAAATGCACCGCACACTCATCAACAGGGGGCGTAACAAGAACGTGGCAAAAAATTAAAAATGCGGCGTGATGTTTTGCTGAAATAGTTTAGCTATTTTATAAAACGTGGCATTAAAATATTTATTTCTTTACACTGTTTTATAGCGTTTTTTTGTGCTTTTGAATTTACATACATGTAACAACACAACAGGCCTTTCCTGCAGGCACCAGCCGACACTGCTCGAACGTCGTCGTCGTATTTACCAAAACTCCCGAGATTCTGCTTTTTCCTTCTTATGCGCATATCAGTGCATGCACCGTCTAACGTAACACTACCCCGCCGGCTGAAAAGCAGCGTCCTGATGCGTACCAGCGTCCAAACCAGGGTCCGTGTAGTACGGCTTTAGGCTTGCTACATGGGCCGTCTTGGTGCGTATGTCATGCGGGATGCAAGGAAGCAATTTCTTATGTCACTGGAGTCTTTTTTTTGTACGCAAACTTGTCATAAGGCATATTATATAAACTCATGTAAATGGTTTTCCGTGAGGAACCGGAGCAGGCTCCCGCTCTTAGCGTTGTCGGTGAGCCATTTAGAAAAGTCCTCTTCCCTTGTTGTGGTTAGACCCACTTCGCGCAGAATCTGTGTCCTTGATTCCCTTGTCCCTGCACAAGTCCATAGCAGGTGGCCAACATCCACTTCTGCAGCTGGTGTGGAACACTTTGGGCATGTGGTTGGTCCGATGCCAGCTTGCGATTCCCATCGGCATTTTACCGACGGGGTAAGGGCCGCCCCAGCTCTTATCCTTCTAAGGGAAACCTCCTCCAATCTCGTTAATTTACGAGGGAGTGGGAATGTACACGGGGGAATGAGGGCACGTGTACTTTTCCTTAAAGAGGATGCTAAAATGGAAACAGTGGAGCGGGCATCGAAAGGGAGCCTGGTGGGGGGCGCATTAGTGTATGGAACTTCGTGTGTGAGGTGGTCAACGTTTCACTGCTCAGCGTTCTCAGCATTGTCTTGTGTCCAATGTATCTGGATGCTTATCTTTGATTTTTTATTGAGTGTGTGGATTTCCTGGGTAACACATAGCGTCTTCGTCACTTTCTTCAGTTGTTTTATGGCGGCTGAGTCTGTATAGATGTGGGCTTCTGGTATCGAATCTACTTTATTTATGGCCTCCATAGCATCGCGGATTGCATAGAGTTCCATCACAAGCGGGTCCGGGTATTCTAAAAATATTCTTTATGTACCTTTAGTTCGCTGTATGTTGGACTAGTAGCTGCTGTTCTACCGCCATTTTCTATAATTGATGCGTCCGTATAGGCAATGTCACTGGAGTCACTTGTCATAAAATACAGTAGGGTGCTGTATAACGGGGCAAAAGTTTTTCTGAGAGGCCAACGCGGCGAGCTGGGGTCCACAGCAGCACGAGAGAGCCGCAAGAATTCTGGCTGTTGCGATGACATGAATCATAGCGACGATTCTGAGAGTGCTGGGAGGCTGTGAGTCGGTTGCGAGCAACAACGCGGGCAGCATCAGCTCGGGCTATGACGTCACGAGCATACTGAGACTCGTGAGATGGCAGTGGCGACAGAAGGAAGCAGGCTGTCAAAAGAGAGCAGGGGTTCACGTCGGTATAGATGATAGAAGGGGGAGTAGCCGGTAGTGTCGTGACGCGACGAATTGCACGCAAATGTCACAATCGGTAGCGTTATGCCCCAGTCGCGGTGGTCATCAGAAACGTATATAGACAGCATGTCATTCAGTGTCCGGTTAAGGCGTTCGGTAAGCCCGTTCGTCTGTGGACGGTAGGCAGTCCTGAAAGAATGACGAACGTTGCACAACCGTAGGATCTCGTCGACTATATGCGCAAGAAACAAACGACCACGGTCGGTGAGCAGTTGGCGGGGAGCTCCATGGACGAGTATAACGTCGTAGAGGATAAAAGCAGCGATATCAGTTGCACAACTGTTTGGTATTGCTCGTGTGACCGCGTAGCGTGTGGTGTAATCAGTGGCCACTGCAATCCATTTGTTCCCCGATGCGGCCGGTGCAAAAGACCCTAAAAGATCCATACCCACTCGAGAAAGTGGGTCTAGGGGGATATCAGTCGCCTGCAGAAGTCCACCTGGTAAAACAGATGGCTTTTTCCGGCGTTGACAGCGGTCACAAGCAGCCACGTAGCGGCGGACTGCGCGGTATAGGCCTGGTGGAAAGAACCGACGGCACACATGGTCGTATATGCGAGAGACGCCTAGATGACCCGCTGTGGGAACGTCGTGAAGCTGTTCAAGGACGGCTGCGCGTAGGGGCTGAGGGACTACTAGTAGAAGGTCGGGGCTATCAGTTCGCATATTGTGCCGGTATTATGTGCCGTTGTGGAGCACAAACAAACGAAGGAAAGGGTCATGGCGATCGGCGCTGAGGCGATTGATAATTCCACGAAGTTGAGGGTCCTGGCGTTGCTCACGGCGAATGATGGAAATGTCAGAAATAACATGCAAGCGTCATTTTCACATTCAGTTTGGCTTGGCGGGTCGGCAGGATTACGGGACAGGCAATCGGCGTCTCGATGCAATTGGCTGGACTTATAGACCACTGAAAAATTGTACTCCTGAAGGCGCAAGGCCCAACATCCAAGGCGGCCAGTAGGGTCTTTGAGTGTAGGAAGACAACACAATGCGTGGTGGTCAGTGACTACAGTGAATGGCCGGCGATACACGTAAGGACGGAACTTCGTAATGGCCCAAACTAGGGCTAAGTCCTCACGTTCTGTTACGGAATAATTCTGTTCGGCCGCAGACTGGAGTCGGCTGCAATAGACGATGAAGCTAGGGGAACCGAACTGACGTTGTGCGAGAATGGCAGCTATTTCACTACCACTTGCGTCGGTGCGTACTTCTGTGGGCGCTGCCGGATTGAAGTGAGCGAACACTGGCGGACCGGTGAGGTGGCCAATAAGAGCGGCGAAGGCGGCCGATCGTTCGTAGCCCTAGGAAAAGGCGACCTCTTTTCTCAGACGCTATGTAAGTGGACGGGCGATTTCCGCGAAGTTTGGTACAAATCGCCGGAAATATGAGCAATGTCCGAGGAAGTTACGCACGTCGCTGCGAGATATCGGTATATCAAAACCACTTAGAGCGCGAATTTTGTCGGGGTCCGGCTGGATGCCATATGTGTTGACCAATTGTCCTAGGACCTTGAGTTCCAGGCGACGAAAGCTACACTTCTTTGAGTTCAACTGAATGCCAGCTCATCAGAAGATGTCAAGAATAGCCGAAACATGGTGGATGCGGCCCTCAAAGGTTGATGAAAATAGGATGACGTCATCGAGGTAACACAGACATGTGGTCCATTTGAACCCGCGTAGTAAGGAGTCCATCATGCGCTCGAAGGTCGCAGGGGTGTTACATAAGCCGAAAGGCATCACCTTGAATTGGTAGAGGCCATTCGGGGTGACAAAAGCTGTTTTTCACGGTCTCTTTCGTCAACAGAGATCTGCCAATATCCAGAATGGAGATTGATGGAGAAGTATTTGGCACCATGCTGGCAGTCGAGGGCGTCATCGATTCTTGGAAGAGGGTACACGTCTTTCTTTGTTACCTTGTTTAGGTGTCGATAATCTACGCAAAACCTCCAGCGGTTGTCTTTCTTTTTGACGAGTACGACCGGAGACGCCCAGGGGCTGCTCGACGGCTGAATAATGTTGCTGGCCAACATTTTCTATACTTTTTCCTGAATGATCAGGCGTACCGAAAGAGCAACTCTGTAAGGCCGTCGGTGAGTAGGGCGGGCATCTCCAGTAGTGATGCGATGTGTGACAACGGACGTTTGGCCCAGGGATCCGTGACCGAAATCAAAAATACCGCTGCATGACCGCAAAATGCCGGCAAGGGCATTGGCATGTTCAGGATGCAAGTCAGAGGCAACCACAGCTGAGACGCGGTCCTCCGGACTATGTGACAGGACAGGTTGGACATCTCGACGTGACGCCGCAACAAGCCAAGGGCTACCTGCCAGCTTCTAATGCGCGGGCGCACGACTCCCGTTTCCGATGGAATTAAAATAGGTGCAACCAACCAACCAATCTCGGCGTGACGGACGGACACCACTGCAGATATAGTTGAGCTGGACAAAGGTAACAGCTCGGCATGAAAAATGCCCTGCGGGTAAACTTGCGAAGACATGCTGAAGTTTAGTACGAGAATGTAGGTGACATTATTCTCGACGTGTAGACTGTTATGAGGTAGGACGATGTTGCGGTGTAGTGTCGTCGGTGATGGGGTTGACAACATAGTCGCCGTCAGGAAGGGAAGGAAAAGGTGACATGGGCACGTATACTGCCTCCTCGGGAGGTAGGCGTGTAAATATACTGGAGCGGAGGCGAGGCTGGGAGTGGTCAGCACTAGGGTCGTGATCACAATGGGGCAGGGCTAGGCGCAGAAGTCCAAAGGAACAGTCAATGAGAGCGGAATGGGCAGTTTAAAAGTCCAGGCCTAAAATGACGTCTTGAGGACAAGTAGTAAGGACAGCGAAGAGCACAGGGACGTGGTGGCCGGCTATGCTAACGCGCCCAGTGGACATTCCGATGATGGTAGCAGTGTTGCCATCATCAACACGAACTGTAGAGGTGTTAGTGGGCGTAAGAACGTTTTTGAGGCGCTGGCGGAACGACGAAATAAGGACTGAAATATGGGCTCCAGTGTCACTGAGAGCGGGCACAGGAATCTATCTACAAGGACATTGATCAGGTTGCGCCGTGTTGCGATGGTCGATACACAGTTTGCTGTCCGGGTTGGTAATGCAGCGTCACGTCCGGGTGCTGGGTTGCCTAGTTTCCCGAGTAGGGGCCTTGGTACGTTGTGGACAAGCTGCGGCGAGGAGTAGGCGATCGGGAACGGTGGGCTTGAGGCGATGGCGAATGGCCAGCACGACGGGCTTGCTCAATGTTCATGGTACGAAGCTGTGCTGGGGTGACAGAAACGCGCCGTGGTGCATAGTAATCATGGCGGACAGGACTGTAATAGGGGCGAGATGGGGGAACAGAGCGGCTGCGTCAATAACGGGACGTATGGGCAGCCCGACAGCAGACGAAGCAAATAGGCCTATCGTCATATACTCCGAAGGATTGCGGGTAGGGTAGCGCGGTGTGTAGGGCGAGCTTGTGGCAGCAGCAGCAACCACTGGTATTGGCTGTGGTGCAGGGGGTGGCGTGGTAGGATTGGAGACGAGGCCCGCAAGCGCGAATTCGTGGCGGTCGACAGCTTGTATCAAAGCTATTGTTGCCTCTGGAGAAGGTGATGTAAGTGAAACAGGAGTCAAGGCCTCGATTTCCATGCGGACGATGGTAGTGAGGTTATTCTGTCTTAAATTCTGCTGCAAAGTGGGCACATCGTCACGTGAGGATGCAGTCGCGGTGTTGGGAAGGCGCGAAAACCGATAGACGATGCGGCGTTGTTTCACCTGTTGGAAACAGCGACAGACGTAAAGGACTGAGTGCACCGTACAGCAGTCTTTGCAGAGAAGTATGTTAAATGCATCATCAGCGATACCCTTAAGTATATGGCCCACTTTATCATCTTCGGTCATGGAGGTTTTCACCTTCGACACAGGGCGAGAACGTCCAATATGTAGGCGAGGTGTGATTCGGTTGACGATTGAGCACGAGTAGCCAAGGCTTTTTTGGCTGCTAGAGCTCGCCCAATCAGCTTGCCGAACATATCCTGATGTTACTGTATGCGAGTCCACTATGCCACGTTCAAATTTTGCTTCGAGCGCTGAGATTTCGGATAGGTTCTTGTTTATCTCGATTCATTCTGGTCGCAGTTTGAACATATTGCTGGACTTTTCCCGTGACTTGTGACAATTTCTCACGTTGCACAATTTTGCGTGTTTTCTGTAGATCTATTCCTAGTTTTGAACGAACGCTCCTGGATACCACAGCATTTTCCAAGACGAAAAACAGAACTGTAATGTACGCATGATCACGTTAGCTCGTCATCGTCAATAACTTCGTGACAAGATGGACACTGTTCACTACCAGCTGAGCTAAGGACTAACCATGAAAGAGCAGTTCATCAAGGAGAACGGCAGCAGCGGTAAGACTATGACAAAAAAATAGTAATAAGTAATTCAACTTTCACTCACCTGTAACATTTTGAAAATACATTTAAAGCTGGACATGCAGATCCGTGTCACTGCAAGTGTTGTGCCTAAAATATAAAAGCCGGTGCTGCTTGTCCCTCCTTTTGTAGGTTACGGATTGCGAGGCTGGGACACGTGGTTTCCAGAGCTTTTCCCTAGCAGTCAAAGGTGATAATTTTGATGCTGTCTTTTTTTTTGTGCTTGTACGATGACCGATTCTGTAACACTGTAGAAATAGGTTTAAAGCCGGGCATGTAGATTCGTGTGAAAACTTCTGCTGGTGTCCAAAATAAAATGAAGTTTCATTTGAGTTGGCGTTAAGGTTGATGACATCGTACAGAGCTATGGAACAGAAAATGGTAGCTGTAACGTTGAGATTGAAAGCGTATAGAGAGATAACACGCAACATGCATTCTATTGGATACCAAAACAACTGGGCATCGGCAAGACTTGTAGTCCGGAGAGAAAATAACTGATGGTCTCTAAAGGTTATAAAGTGGATAATTAAGGGAAAGAAAGCGCCGCATGGGGAAGCAGAGCGTTATGTGAGCGAATGAGGTGAAGACGTTTGCAGGGTGAAGTAGGTGCCGCTTGCACAGCAATGGGTTATTTGAAGCTGTATGGGAGATGCTTGCATGGGTAATGACGATGAGTGTAGAATGAAGTCGCAGTAGTCCGCTGTCATACAAATTCGTATTTGGAGGTATTTCGTTTTGACATGCCTAGTGACCGAAGTAGGTATCCCTAGCAAATTATGAAAATAAGGAGGCGCGGATTGTGAGCGCCGCTGCACTAGCACAATCAGATCTGTTTGAGTTAGCATTGCTTTTAAATGAACGCTACGCCATCTTATGAAGATCGAGGAAACCGGTCCATTAGAACAATCGAGGGGATATGACATCTGCCAGACAGCAAAACAGTGGTCTTCATAAAAGCATTAGACTAGTCATGTTAAGCTTTGCTTATGGGAGGAAAGAATGTATCGTCATACGTACGTACTACTAACAACGTTCCAGTGAGATTCGCTCCGATAATGTTGCCGTCAAATGTAATTATCCAAAGAGAACATGCGTCTGGAGGAGCAGGAATAACTTTATTTTATGCCCGACGGGGTTTAACGCAACCAGGCCTAGGTCTACCACGTGGGAAACTCTAGATCTTGTCTCTTCGCCATCATAAGGGCCTCCTGTATGACCCAGAGTTGGTCGCTGAAGCTGGGGCTGCGAAGAGCGGCTAACCAGCTCGACGAGAGGGTTTAAGGATTAACGCCTTACAATCGTGCTTTGCACTCCCAGAGTATGTGCTTCTGTGTTGCTATGTTTGTCTTGCATACCTTGCATGTGTTGGTGTCATATATTTTAGGGTAAATTCTGTTGTACTGAAAAGGGTTCAGATATATATTTGTTTGTGCATGCCTCCACATGACTGCCTGAATCTGTATAGTTTGCTGCTAGGCGGAGGGAAGGTCCGGCGGGGCTAGGTAGCAGGCTTTGGTTAAGTTAATAAAGCTCATCATTTTCTCGCTCTCCCCTTCTTCGCCATGACTCACTCCGGCACGGTAAGCGAGACTTCGTGCTACGGAGTGAGCGACTTCGTTGAAGTTGGTGATATGCGGAGAGGCATTCCCCATACGTACCGTGAACCAAACTAGCTTGACCTCGTTGCTCGGTGATAGTTTCCAGTTCTTGATTATTGGGCAGGCTTCCATGGATATTATCCCCTCGGCATAAATCTTTATTGCCGTGCGCGAGTCGCTGACAACCATCCCGCAATCGGGATCAGATATGGCAAGTCGATGGCTAATTCTTCGGCCACTTCAGCGTCTCGGGCCTTTATGCTGACGGAGTGGACAAGCGTTCCGGCAGTGTCAACGACCGCGACAGCGTATCGTTGATCGTCTAGATATCCGGCAGCATCCATGAAGCACGCTTCCCTCGCTGTTTGAAATCTCCGCAGCAGGGCCGCGGCTTTAGCCATTCTCCTGCCTTGATTATGCGTCGGGTGTACATTTCTCGGAACTTTTGCGACTCGAATGCCCTCCCTTACGTTCCGCGGGATTACTTATCTCCCCCGTGTTGACAGTGGTAGCCAATGCTCAGCCGCTCTAGTATGTGTCGTCGAGCTGCGGTGGTCGTCAGTCTTTATAGCTTCGATATGTTCTGCGATTTTTGTGAGTTCGTCCAAAGTGTTGTGGATTATTAGTTGTAGCAGGAACTTGGTTCTAGTCGAATCTGGCAGTCCATGCGCCGTCTTGTATACCCTGCGTACATTTACGTCTATTTTGTTCTTCTCCGCCTTGTACCAGTTGTGAAAGGTAGCTATAGGTTATGTGGCATATGACAAAGGATTGCACGAGTCGTATCAGGTTCTCCTCCCTCATGCCAGTTCTCGTATTGGTGACTCTCTTTAGTAATCTCATTGCATCGGTAGTCTTGTGTGTAGGCTTATTGACCGTCTCACAATTTCCGCCGTTGGATTTTATTATCATGCCTAGAGCTTTGATTCTGTTACGATAGGGATCGTTCCGCCGTCACTCTTGTTTTACCTGGTTTCTTCGTATTCTGTCTTCTTTGATCCCCTGGGCGGTCGTCCCTTCTGCTTGGGGTGGTATAGCAGGAGCTCAGACTTCTTGGGGAGCCCCGTTTTATTACTCAGATATTTTTATACGACGTCTATCGCTTCCTGCAGCGAAGATTCGAGCTAGCCGTCACTGCCACGGTTGACTTGGATCGTGATATCATCCGCGTATATTGTGTGATATGCATTTTCTACTTCGAGCTTCTTCGCACTAGAAAAGGTAACGAGTCTTTGTCAAGCTGAAACCAAAAGGTGTGATTGTAGGCAAAATTGTCAAAAAATGTTTTATCAATTTTGATTCTAAATTAGTATATCTCAAAACGTGCTTGAAATTACATGCGCAAATGAGATGGTCATGTGAGAATTCCCAATAGGTTTCAGTATAAACTAAATTGCTCGGACAAATTTGTAACATCACTTCCAGTACTTTTCTAAACAAGGCGCTATTCGGTTCATTACCACTTTACCAACCAAATTGTACAAGATGCGAAGATAAAATGCCAAAACACTGGAGCATGGCTGCTCAGTATTTCTCCTCACATGGCTGGTATTCTAAACCCCCCGCAGGGGGCATCTGTTAAAGCAGGTGTTTGTGTGTTTTGTGCGACACCACGGACCCCGAGCACCCACGCTTAGCCGTGCGTGGCATCGTCGTGTCCGGGGAAAAGGGGATCCTGGTGGTTGAGCCGATGCCAAAAGTTTGGACCCTTAGGGCCCCTCGGCGGAGGCAACACACCACTTTGGTCCACGCTTCCCATAGACGGCACCTTCGGGCTGACCCACCCGGTGGAAATCGGCAGTCGCCTTTTCCTATCCTCCCCTCCATCTTTCACTTTGCTATTTTCTTTCTCAGAACTTTCCTGTCTTCTCTCTTCTCGTTTTTTCATTTTTCCTGGCGGCGAGGGTTAACCTTGTGTGGCTAACCACCCTGCGTTACGCCGTATTTGGTTATAGTCAGAGTGTACAGCTGATGTGGCCAGGACTCTTTGTACAAACTCCTTTCCCGTCCCCTTGTTGGGCTCCATGGTGGGTGGCTGCCCCTTTGGCCGAAAAATAACACATTTTATGGCTGCTTCTATTTCTGGAACTGATCACCCTCTCAAAAGAGGGCGGACCGATGTAACCCATGAATTTTTCCAAGAAACAACAGTTTTCCCAAAGTACTATGTGATACATACTGAAGAAGAGCAAAAATCAGCCAGAATTACCTCCCCATTCATAGTTGAGAAATCACTGACAAGTGCACTAGGTGCAGGTTACAGGGGGAAAAAACTGGCAAGTGGAGACCTACTGCTAGCATTGAAAGACTACGTGCAATACTCGAAACTGTCCAACCTTGAGTCTATAGGGGACATACCTCTCGATCACTGCTCATCGATCACTGAATACTGTCCGAGGTGTGATTTCAGAAAATGATTTCATACACTTGACAGAAAAAGAACTGTTAGAAGGACTTGCTGATCAGAACGTTCTAAATGTCCACAGGATTAAGATAAGAAAAGAAAACAAAGAAATCCCGACGAAGCACATTGTCCTTACATTTGCTTCCAGTGCTCTCCCTGACACCCTTGAAGTAGGCTACCTGAAGATAAGTGTAATACATTATATACCAAATCCTAGACGATGCTTCAAATGCCAGAAATTCGACCACGGCGCACAGAGTTGTCGCGGTCACCGAACTTTTGCGAAATGCGCTTCAAAAGAACACTCAACTGATAAAAGCACCGAAACCACATTGCAGTGTGCTAACTGTGAAGGAGAACACCCTGCTTATTCAAGGTCTTGCCCCACGTGGAAAACTGAAAAAGAAGTAATCACTATCAAAACAAAAGAAAACTTGTCATATAAAGAAGCGCGACAAAAACTGGCTACTACTCCTGCTTTTCAGTTCACTGCAAAACCAACTTATTCTGGTATGGCACAACGGTGCGGGATGGTGGTGGTGGTGGAAACGTTTATTGGTTAATTGGAGTTTGGGAGTGCCACACCAGCATTTAGCACCTGCCCAGGCCACACAGAGTGAGCCTCGGGCAGGGCTACCCGCGCTCCAGGTGGAAGTGCCTCATGCTGCTCCCGCACCTCCATCTCAAAAGAAGGCTATGTAGTCCTCCGGGTTGACAGGCCTGAAGGTCTCTCCTCATGAGGCGAGGCCTAACACGAAAGAACACTTATCTGGGGCGCGCTCCTCCGCTGCCTCTGAAGAGGAGGCAATGGACACGAGCCCTGGTAGGGCTGTGCATTAGACGTCAGACGGACGGCGGCACAGCTTAGACCGTCAAAAAAAAAAGACAGGCTCCGAGTCGTTGGGCCAAAAAAAAAAAAACCTAAGCTAGTTTTAACATTTTCATAAAATAAGATGTCGTGTATAATACATTGGAATTGTAGAGGACTACTAAATAATTAAAGCGACATAAAGGACATCCTGAATACATTCTCCCCATTGGCTTTATGTCTCCAGGAAACCAACTTAGGTCCTCAGAACAAAAATTTCCTTAAGAATTATAAAATCATCCGCCAGGACCGGGAGCTGTCCAGCAGACCCTCGGGTGGTGCAGCCATCGTAGTGAAAACTGGAGTCGCTGCTCAGGAGCTGACTCTTAATACCAGACTTGAAGCGGTAGCAGCCACATTATTAACACATAAAACCCTCACAGTATGTTCAGTATACCTCCAACCACACCTCAAGATAGAACTAGATGATTTAAAAGACCTTTTACAACAGCTTCCCGAGCCATATCTTTTATTTGGTGATTTTAATGGTCATTCATGTCTTTGAGGCAGCGAGCAAACAGATACTCGTGGTCAGCTTAAAGAAGATTTTATTTTATGCAGCAATGTGTGTCTCCTAAACTCTTGCAATCCAACATACTACTCCCCAGCCACAGGCAAAGCGAGTGGTTTAGATCTGTCTTTTAGTTGACCGTCTATTTTTACCGATTTTAAATGGGAAGTTTTAAATAATCCATACGGAAGCGACCATTTTCCTGTCATGATAAGCTTATCATTCTCACCATCAGTCATCCCAACAAACCCCAGGCGGTGGAAACTGCATTTAGCTGACTGGACTTTGTTCAGACAACAAGCCAGTCTAAATGAAATAGCTTTAGATAAAAGTGATATAGACAAAATGAATTAAATGTTTACAGTATGCATTCTTGTGGCAGCACGTCTATCTATTCCCCAATCCCCAGGAGTAGTGCACCAAAACCACAAAGTCGACACAGGACTGTAAAGAGGCCAACAAAGAACAAAATAAAGCCTGGGGTATTTTTCGGAGATACCCAACCCATGAAAGTCTGACAGTTTTTAAAAAAGCAAGAGCTAAAGCTCCATATATTCGTCGTAATGCCGAAAACAAATCATGGCAGAAGTATGTCACATCTATAAACAGCTCCACAACATAAAAAAAAACGTGGGAACAAATTCATAAACTAAATGGCAGCTTCTCCCCATTCACAATTCCAATCCTCAGAGCTCCTAATACACAGACAAGCATCGAAGAGCAAGTTAATATACTAGGGGAGCATTTGCACAAAATTTCGAGTTCTGCACACTATGCAGAAACATTCTTAAAGTACAAGGACAGGGTTGAAAAATATAGGCTTCCGACGAGGGGCAGCACGAACACACCATACAATAGGTTGATTACGCTGCAAGAATTGAAGGATGTTCTCGCTCGCGGTAAAAAAACTGCACCTGGTCCTGATGAGATTCATTATGAGATGCTCGCCCATCTATAAGAAGCGTCTGTAGAAGCGCTTCTGAGGTTTTTAACAAAATCTGGGTACTAGCTAAAATACCGGAGGCTTGGAAAAGAGCCATAATTGTGCCGTTCCTAAAACCCGGCAAGCCGCCGACCTGTCCTGGGAGTTACAGGCCTATAGCCCTAACTAGTTGTTTAGCAAAAGTTTTTGAAAGTATTTTAAACACTAGATTAACCTTTATTTTAGAATCATGTAAACTTCTTAATATTCATCAGTGCGGTTTTAAAAAAGGATGCTCAACTACAGACTACTTAGTGCGCCTCGAAAACACTGTCCGCGAATCGTTTATACATAGACAGCATTGTCTCGCTGTTTTCTTCGATCTAGAAAAGGCATATGATACAACTTGGAGATTCGGCATCCTACGTGATCTAGCAGCTTTGGCATCCGTGGTCGAATGCTCAGTGTTTTAAAAGACTTTTTTTCACATCGTTCATTCCAAGTGTGCCTCGGTACCACCTTGTCAAGAAGCTTCATTCAGGAGAATGGGGTACCTCAGTGGTGCATTGTAAGCACAAAGCTTTTTGTCGTAAAAATCAATTCTATTACCAATGAAATCCCAAATTGCATTATGTGTTCACTTTTCGTAGATGGCCTCCAGATAGCCTACACCTCTTCCAATATATCAACATGCGAGAGACAAATACAAATAACAATAAATAAACTAGTGGCATGGGCCGACACAAATGGGGTTCAGTTTTCCCCACACAAGACGGTGGCAGTTATGTTTTCACTCAAACGGGGTATTCAGAACAACCCTGTCTTGCACTTAAATAGAACCGAATTACCAGTAAAAAAAGAGCACAAATTCCTAGGCATTACTTTCGATAAAAAACTCACATTTCTACCTCGCATAAACACACTAAAAAAGAAAGCCTCAAAATCTCTTAACATACTGAAAGTTCTTTCGCGGAAACATTGGGGTTCAGACAGGGCAAGTTTTTTACATGTATACCGTTCTGTTGTACGCTCCCGCGTGGACTATGGGAGTATAGTGTACGGCTCAGCTAGGCCTTCCTATCTAAAAAAACTGGACCCTGTACATAACTTAGGCCTGCGCCTTGCATGAGGGGCATACAGAACATCCCCTATAAGCAGCCTGTATGAAGAAACAAATGAGCCTTCACTGGAAGGCAGACGAATAGCCCTCACATGTGCTTACATTCTAAGAATAAGGTCACAGAAAAAGAAAAAAAGCACCTCTGTTATCCAGTTGTCACAACTTGCCCCTCTCAATTAATTTTCACAAATAAACCCAAAGCAGCAAGGCCAGTGATCATGCGCAGTGAGCTGCAGATCCTGGACACCTTGCCTGATGTCGCACAGAACAACAGCCGTCTACCTCCATGGTACAGTCTTCCTGCAATCTGTGACAGACACAGTTTCCAAAACCTCACACAGTTTCCAAAAACTAAAACCCCACAAGAGCACATCATTCAGGAATTCCTAAATATGCAGGAAAAGTGCAAAAACTACACAGACGTTTATACCGATGGATCTAAAACTGCTGTGTACACTGGAAGTGCAGTTGTGCAAGGACATTCTGTGGAAATCATAAGACTTCCACACTGTGCATCTATTTTCCCTGCTGAAACCCATGCCATTTCTGTTGCCGTAGAGAAAATATTAAAAGAGAATGTCATAAACAGCATTATATTTACAGACTCCCTAAGTGTTCTCACAGCTCTAAATTTCAGAAATGCAGCCGCTCCTTTACTTGGCAACATAATACACACTATAACAACAGCCATATCTCGAGGCCTGTACAACCTTCAGTTTATACCACTTAATAAGCCTAATTACGATGCCTGCCACCCTCTTATCAATACTATAGAATTCATCTATATTACCCGCTATATACTTATTGTCAAGGAAACCTGCTCCTAGTTGTCGCCTCGCTGGTAAACCTAAATAACACAGTACATGCCCATCCTTCAGTACAGTATATGCCTCATTCGGCCTTCTAACCTCACTAAGCCCCATGACATCCCATTTCATACCCTCTAGTTCCTCTAACAGCACTGCTAAACTAGCTTCACTAGCTAGGGTTCTAGCATTAAACGTTACCAGGGTCAGTTTCCAATGGCGGCCTGTCCAGCGGAACCAGAGATTCTTAGCACCCCCTGCTGCGTCACAGGTCTGACCTCCGCCGTGGTCAGTTGTTCGGCAGCCGCTGGTGACTGAGGGCCGGGGTTCTGTGGAGCTTATCATGAGAGGTTGCGGCCAATTACTGCACTAGGGTGGCCAACTCGTCACCACCTTTCCACCTGCGCTTTCCTGGCCACCAGCATGGCCAGGAGTGCGCAGCAGGGGGCGGCAGAAAGTTAGGTGGGCGTATGAGATTAAGAAGTTCGCAGGGGTAAAGTGGATGCAACCAGCACAGAACCGGGTTAAGTGGAGAAATATGAGAGAGGCCTTCGCCCTACAGTGGGTATAGTCAGGCTGATGATGGTGATGATAGGTCAAGGAAACAACGTAAAATTCTGCTGGGTCCCGAGTCACGTGGGCATTAAAGGGAATGAGAGAGCAGACACATGTGCTGCTAAAGCCCGCGACATGCAAATAAAGAGTATAAGCATTCGTTACAAAGACTGTACGAGACTTGTACATCTCAAATTAAAAGAAAAATGGCAGTCTGCCTGGGACAGTGAAGTGGGAAATAAACTACACTTAGTAAAGCCCATTTTGAGAGAATGGAGGTCGTGCCGGCATCAGGAACGTTTTATAGAAGTAATCCTATGCCGTCTACGCATTGGACACACACACCTGACACACAAGTTTTGTTGAAAAAAGAAGAGAAACCACGATGCGAAAAATGCGTAGAGGAACTAACTATTAACCCCATTTTATTCACATGCGCAAGTCTTGAAAGGATTATAAAAAAACTTTTTGCAAAATTTTGCAAAGAATACATTCCTTTTGACCCTAAACTGATTTTAAAAGGTGATGGACTTGTTGATTTATCTTGTGTTTTCAGTTTCATAAGGGAAGCAAATGATTTACGCAAACCGTAGAAAAAGGAAACATACTTCACTAAGAGAAACTGAAACCTTGTGCTAGGCACATCATGGTGTTTGCAGCTTAAGCGCCATTGAATCTAACACAACCCAAGTTTTTAAAAGGAGACTTTTTAACCAAATTAGTTTTTAACACACTCATTTTCCCATTTTTTGCAAAACTGATAGACTTAGTTTGCTTATGGGCCGAAAAACCCAAGACAACTACAACAACATTCTAAACCCGAGCCATATTTGGCAGAGCAGCGCGTTTGTAGGCGCTAACGTCGAAAATAGGCATATTGCCGCCAAACCTTCTAAATTTTACTTGTTGTTTTCTAACAGCCGCCGGCACACGGCCTTATCACTCTGGCTGAATCGCGTATCAGTTCTGTATTCTTTGTTTGTTAATGCTCGATGTCGCGCGAGTCGCACCTTTATCAGTTCCGTTTAGCGGAAGACGCACCGAAATCTGTCTCGAAGATTCCGGCCGCTCGTGTGTCTTTCTACTATGTTTCAGCTTGTGCTGGCAGCAGTTTGCGACGTTTTCTAGATTGTTCTGAGCCGCCTTTAAATTGAGCGTTGACTAGAATGACGGGCAATCTTTGTTCGACAATCGACGGGCACGTTTGTTGCTATCGCCGCCGCCGAGTTGTTTAGTTCGTTTGCGAGCGTAAGTCAGCCCAATAAAGAGTTTCTTCACTACAATCACCGGCTCTTCATTTGTGTCAGCGACCTTGGTCACCACCACGTGACATCTGGTGGCTGTTCTTGATCCTTCAGGCGAAGACCTCAGCCTTTTTCAATCGCCCTGGAAGACCAGCCTACAGACCACCGAGCCAGCCGCCGACTCCAAGGCCTACAACCCGAACACGGTCTGCTGCCTGACCCCGTTCGACTCCGGAAGACATCAACTTTGGAAATGGCCTAGTCAACAGCACCAGTCTTCTTCGTGCAGCCCCGGGAGCCCCCATCTTCCAAGGACTGCCCAGTGAAGATGCGGAAGACTGGATGGACCTTCTCAACCATGTGGTACAAATCAACGGCTGGAATGACGCCGCGAAACTCTGGCAAGTCTACTTTGTTCTTCAAGGACATGCCCGAGTTTGGTTGGAAAATCATGAGGAAACTATGAAGGATCGGGGGATTTTCAAGAAAACGTTTTTGATTGCCTTTGCAAGTTCTGTCTGAAAGCAAAGAGCTCAGGCCCTCAATCAAGACTTCAATTCCCAACCGAGCCCGTCCGTGTCTACATAGAGGAGAGGAAGCGCCTCTTTCGCCTCGCCAACCCTAACATGACCGAAGGTGAGAGAGTCAAATTTTTAATGCGAGGCGTTAAGGAATCGCTTTTTGCAGGTGTCCGAAACTAGTCAAAAACCGTGGTGGAATTTGAAACGGAAGCGTCTACCATCGAGAAGACGTTGGACACCCGGATGCGCCATTACGAGCGACCGCTTCAGCCAGACTACTCAAGCTACTACCCCAGCGCATCTGAAAGCGGAGAGAACCTTCGGGACCTCATCCGGGAGATCGTACGAAAGGAGCTCCGCCGATTGATGCCATCATCGCAACAACCCTAGGTGGCGACGTTCGCGGACGTCGTCCGTGAAGAAGTCCAGCAGGCGCTGAGCGTTCCTCAAGCGACGACTGCGACTGTTCCAGCACAAGAGGCAACAGTGACAAACTACGCTGCTGCATTACGTCGCCCTGCGCTCCGACGTGATGACTTTCCAAGCCCTCGCCGCTACCGTCCTGAACCTGAAAGCCGCCCTTTGGCCCCCGCCCGCCAAGCCTACCAACGACCCCCAAGCCCCAGGAAGTGCAACGCCTGGAGGACAGCAAACAACCGGCCATTATGCTTCCACTGCGGTGAGGCCGGCTACATTCTGCGCCACTGCCCGTAGCGACGAATCGGTCTCCGCGGATTTGCAGTCGATGTTCCACGACCACGTCCAGGTGAACGACCGCAAGAAATCGACAACTATTTGACTAGCGGTGAGATTGCGCCACCAAGCGGTCGGTTCAGGTCTCCATCGCCGTACAGGGCCCGCTTTGCGCCGCCAAGCCGTAACTACGATGAGAGTGTGCGCGGAAGGTCTGTGAGCGGCGGAGGAGAAATTGATTAGAGCAACCTTTGGAGGTGAGGTTGCTCAACGGCGAAAAGACGAACATCCTCGCCCCCGACGACCACTAACGACGACACAGCCCTTTCACCGCCGCTCTACACGATGACGTCGACGACAACACGACCAGAGTGCAAGTCGACACCGCCGCCTAGCGAAGTAACAACGGTATGCCCAGGCCATGACCTGAAGAAACGATGGAGCCGAGATCGAACGCCAAGGCCCACGTGCAAGCGAGGACGCGAACAAGTGATCTTGAAGTTGATGTCGACGGTCACAGAGTCACTGCCCTAGTAGACACCGGAGCTGACTATTCAGTCATGAGTGGACCGTTAGCCTCGCATCTCAGGAAAGTTACAACGGCTCGGGATGACCCGCTGATTCTCACCGCAGGTCGCCACCTGATTACTCCATCGGGACGATGTACTGCAAGAATAACCGTAAATGGGCGCACTGACCCCACCAGCTTTGTGGTCTTGCAGCAGTGCTCCCGCGACGTGATTTTAGGCATGGACTTCCAAAATGAACATAGGGCTGTCATCCACCTCCGATCCAAGCTCATTAAACTCTCTGCAGACAAAGCCATTTCTGCTACGACGACTTCGACGCGACACATCGTTCTAAACGTCCTCGATGAAGAATTGACCGTACCACCTCGATCAAGCGTCGCAGTCTGCGTAGGTAGCGCAAACATCGAAACCGCTGAGGGCATCGTCGAAGGAAATAACCAATTGCTCTTGGAACGAGGTGTCGGCATCGCAAGAGGCATTGCAAAATTCCGGAGAGGTCAAACTCAGGTGATGGTAACAATGTTCACCGAAGAATACCGGCATCTCAACAAGGGCACGACGATCGCTTTTCTCGACGAATTAGCGGACCTCAAATATGTATTCGCCTTCCAAGACCAAACCCTGGAAGACCCACCGGACCAATTCCGTCAGCCCACATTTGACATCAACCCGGCATTGACGCACAGCAGGAAAGACGAGATTCTCAACCTTCTTCTCAGATGCTCATTCATAGAAAGACCACGATCTTTAACCGTTCTCAGGAGCGACCATTTTTTGCCGAGTAGTTAGGCGCCGCACTGCCTTTTACTTGGGGACTGCAGAGCTGCGGCATCTTTATGGCCGCGCCATCAGGGTAACTACGATTAGACAATCTTCGAGCGCTAGAGAATATTGCGAAATATATCCTGACCGAACTTTTGATTTGGAGCAAGTTTATCTGCAAGGTCTTAGAGTTACAGTTAACGCGCAATTTATGCAACTTACCTTGAACGTCACTTAAATTGTGCTGACCCTCAGCACCCAGCCTGCGCTATTGCTGTCCCTTCGGCACGCTACAGCCGAGAGAACGTTTTTGAACAATTACGAGCATCACTATTGTTTACGGCTCACATATAATTCCACTCCCAATGTGCTTTTAATCACTACGGCGAGCCAGAACAAACCTCATCGTTTACTTTGTGTTGTCGCCTGCCTGGTGGTGCGCCTGTGACATAAAACAATTATCGCTCTCTGGGTATCTGAGTTGCTTAGATTACATCAGGAAAGTTTTGTTGCGCTTTATTTAAAAACACCGCCGTAATATGATCGTTCCTTTTAATGCCTGAAATATCATAGCGACTGTAAAACTTTCACCCCTGTATATCACGCATGAAACATCGTTTTAAATCCAACACGTACTTGTCGTACATGCCAAAGAACTAGCAGTATCGGAATGCTGAGCATAACAATCCAGTTTCCATATGGAGTATTGGGTTTGGAGCACCAAAGTGGCATCAAATTCGAGGTAGCCGTAACGAAGTGGTCCAAAAACTTCAGCCATCTGGGCTTCTTTAACATGCGCTGACATCGCAAACTACACGGGTGCCCTTCGCTTCGTCTTCGTGAAGAGCCGTAACCACTAAGCAACCAGTGCGGGACACAACAAACCATTTCGCTATTTGTATGAAAACTAGAATAAAGCACACTAGTCAGCTATCGCGACTTCTGCACCCAGAAGACGAGTATCTTTTATTTTGAAGCTGTTAGTAAGTGTGAAATCGCTGCGCAGCCGTTTGGGTCATTGTCATGTTATGTGACAAAATCATCTTTATTTCATGCGTCTTTGTTAGATATGGCACTCAACCGTTTAGCACGCTAACGTCGCTTTGAAATACGAAAACAATTTGAATTGCTGGTATCTTGTTTACATTGCCGTAAAGGAACGATAAAGGAAGGCAAAGCCGAAACACGTTTTTTCTAGGCAACCTTCAGAGCGAAGCTCGCCGCTCCGTTACGTCTCACTGTATGGAGGCAGAAAAAAATATGTATTCTCATGAACAAAATAAAAAGTCAGAAACTTGCTATATGCTAGATTTAAAGGGTGTCACCGCCGAAAAATAGAATTCGACGAATTTCTGTGTATAAACAGTGATTTCTAGTTGGTAACCTACGTGGTTTACAATCCTCGGATATCGCATCAACGAGGAAGCATCATCATCATCATCATAATCATCATCATCAGCCTGTTATTACCCACTGCAGGGCGAAGGCCGCTCCCATATTTCTCCAATTAACCCGGTTCTGTGCTAGCTGCATCCATTTGACCCCTGTGAACTTCCTAACTTCATCCGCCCACCTAACTTTCTGCCGCCCCCTGCTACGCTTTCCTTTCCTTGGAATCCAGTTTATTACCCTAAGCGACCATCCGTTATCCTCTCTTCGCACTACATGACCTGCCCATGCCCACTTCTTCTTAATTTTCACTAGAATGTCAGTAACTTGAGTTATTTCTCTGACCCACTCTGCACACTTCATATCTCTTAATGTTACCTCTACCATTTTTCGTTCCATAGCCCTCTGAGTTGTCCTCAACTTAAGTAGACCCCCTTGGTTAGCCTCCAAGTTTCAGCCCCATAGGTGAGTACAGGTAAGATGCAACTGTTGTATACTTTCCTTTTAAGCGATACCGGTAAGCTGCTAGTCATAATCTGCGAGTGCTTGCCAAATGCGCTCCATCCCAATCTTGTTCTTCTTGTTATTTCCTTTTCATGGTCCGGATCTGCTGTTACTACCTGTCCTAAGTAGACATATTCGCCTACTACTTCCAGTGCTTCGCTACCTAACGTAAGCTGCTGTTCCTTCCTGAGGCTGTTGAACATTACCTTAGTCTTCTGCATATTGATTTTTAAGCCTACCTTTCTACTTTCTACTTTTCCTGTCTAGGTCATCAATCATTATTTGCAGTTCATCCCTCGAGTTGCGCAGCAAGGCAATGTCATCAGCAAACTGCAAATTGCTGAGGTATTCTCCATCTAACCTTATCCCTAACTGCTTCCATTCTAGATCTCTGAATACTTTCTCTAATCAAGCTGTGAATAGTACTGGGGAGATTGCGTCTTCTTGCCTAACACCTTTCTTTATTTGAATTTTGTTACTTTCTTTATGCAGAACTATGGTTGCTGTGCAGCCACTATATATATCTCCCAGCACTTTCACGTACGGCTCGTCTACCCCCTGACTTCGCAACGCCCGCATCACAGCCGAAGTTTCAACTGAGTCAAATGCTTTTTCGTAATCAATGAATGCTATGTAAAGAATTTATAAAGAAAGAGAAGAAATACCGAGCTCTTGCTCCCGAAAGAGCAGCCAGCAAAGGTCAGCGCGTTCCTAGGTATAGGCATGGTCCACTTTCCCGGAACGACCGGGGAACGCGCGATTGGGAACAAGGGTCGGCGTGGCACCCCGCTGAGGAGAAGGAGGGGCCTGGGCCGGCGACGAGGAGGCTGTGCGCACGTGCAGGGTGCGAGTGCTGCTGGGAACGACTGGCGGAGAGAAGAGGGGACGAGAGAGTGTGGAACGCACCCTTCGTCGGAGAAAGACGCGTGTAAACTTTGCTGAATATATCGTTTTTGTTACCGTTAAACAGTTTTTGTCCGCGTGTGATTTCTTCACTTTTATTCGAATCCCCTAAAGTTCAAAGTTGTAGTTACAAAGTTCAGTCTAATATCAAATCAACAACTACTACATGGTGCCGAAACCCGGGATGAGAAGATAGTGGCGAAATCCGAAAAGACCGCGACGGTCCAAAATGGAAAATCTCAAAGCGAAGAGGCGAAGTCGACGAGGGCAGAACACGATTATCATCAACGAGGCCACAACAGCACTGCCGACAGCCAACGTCCAACAGTTGACAGCTCTGCTTCACAGACTGGAAGTGAGCAACGATGAGCTGCGGAAGATCAACGACGAGTTGAACTATCTACCGGAGGAAGCGTTCGAGACCGAGTTTACAGAAAGCGTCGAATACGACGACCGGGCCATCAACCTCATCGGCCAACTGAGGGCTCGAATCGCAGCTTCACAACAGACTGCGTCTGAACAGAACGCCGAATCGACGCAAACGTCCGTGCCGACGCCCAGACTCACTGCAATCAGGCTTCCGAAGCTGCAGCTCCAGTCTTTCAAAGTTGAGCTTGCTAACCGGCAATCGTTTTGGGAATGTTTCCGCGAAGCGGTGCATGATAATCAGGCCCTGTCCAAAGCGGAGAAATTTCATTACTTAAAGAGCCTCCTCACTGGGCCTGCCGCGTCGGAAGTTGAAGGGTTATAAGCGACTGAGGCCTGCTATGAAGACGCTATACAGATACTGCAGCGCTGTTTCGGAGACAAGGGGCTAATCGAACAAGAACACCTGACCGAATTAAGGACGCTACCGCCCGTGTCGTCATCAGGAGATGTCAGAGGACTCCGCCTGCTCTACGATCATGTTCAAGCCCACATTTGCGGGTTAACGGCTCTCGGAGTGACCAAGCATGCTTACTGCGCAATGCTTGGCGATATTATCCTGACGGCGCTGCCGCGAGACATGGTGGTGGAGTTTCTCCGCCTGGTAAGCCGAGCGACCAAGACAGATGTATTGTCGCCGCCCGATAGTAGTCCCGCGTCACCAGCGCAGCAGTCCTCCGCCTCGACGCAGGCAGCAGACAGATCAGAGAGAAGGCTAGAGGAGGTATTACATTTTCTGCTGGTAGAAACCGAGTGTCGAGAGCGATGTAGGCAAGGTCCCGCCTTTGAGACGCCTTCTTACAAGGAAAACCTCGGCAAACGCGCCAGGCAGCCGACTCCGAGTGCCGCTGTTCTTTATGCACAATCAGAGAAGGCAGAAAAATCGATTCGAACAGGCACGATACAGAGATCTGTACGGCTGCACTGACGAGCAAAGAAAAAATCGAAAAACTTGCCAGGACGAAAAGGTGCTTTCGATGCACAAGGTGGGGACACCGAGCAAAAGACTGCAGACGAAAGATAAAATGCGGGAATTGTGAGAAAAGGCACGCTACCTCAATGTGAAACCCCAACTGGGCAGCGATCAAAACTGACGTACCAACAAAGATCACCGCCACTAATGTGCATGCAGACGCCAAAACAGAAGAAACGCAAGAGGCGGCACTGCAGACTTTCCGTGCCTTTGCGTTGGGGAGCACCAAATACGGCTACATCCGGGGCGTAATGGACGGTGGAAGTCAAAAAACGTTCATTCGAGCAGATATCTCAAAAGCACTTGATTTGAAGGTATTAGGAAAGGCCGACTTTCGCCTAAACACTTTTGGTGCTGCGGCCGCGCAAGTCCAAAGCTGCCGGCTGGTAGAAGTTCGCCTCCGAAGCCAATACGGAGATCACGAAATAGTAATAGAGGCTATTGAGGTGCCCTTCATATGCAAGGACGTCAAGCAGGTGCCCACAGATCACAGTTTTGTGCAAAATATGGAAGTTCGAGGAGCACTGCTCGCAGACAGACCGATCCATCCGGGCATGTCTTCAGTGCCAGGTATTGGATTACTAATTGGAGCCGGCCACCTTTGGAAATTTCAAACGGGAGAGGGGCGAAGATGCAACGAAAATAAAGGATTAGCAGCGGTGAATACAAAGTTTGGTTGGACGATTCAGGGACCGTTCAGTGCGACTTCAAGCCTCGCAATCGCAAACAATGTTTGCATTCTAAGAATAGGCTTGGAAACTGCAGACAAGGTCCACACTACGCTGCAGAATTTCCAGGAACTAGACGCCATCGGCATAAAAGATTCCCCAGAGACACACGACGAAAGAGCACTGAGCAAGGTAAAGTTGGAAAAGAAAGGTCAGCGCTATGAAGTTGCCTTGCCATGGAAAGACGCATCCAAAGAACTCAACGACAACAAAAATATGGCAATTCGGCGACTCGACAACCTGACAAAGCGACTATGCCGCAATCCAGAACTCGCTTAGCAATACGACGGCGCCATCAGGAGTTATTTCGAGGCAGGGCATGCGGAGCGGGTGACCGAAGAAGTAGCGTCTGGGAAAGTTTATTACATGCCACATCAGCCAGTCGTACGTAGTGAGGCAACTACAACGAAGCTGCGTGTCGTGTTCGGCGCATCATCACACGCTCCGAAGAAACGGTCACTAAACGACCACTTGGAAAAAGGACCTAACCTCGTCAGTGATTTGGTGCATATTCTCTTGCGGTTCCGCCTACACAAGGTCGCTCTCGTAGCAGACATCGAAAAAGCATTTCTGCAGATAAGCGTGCGGCCTGAGGATAAAGACGCCCTGCGGTCCTTCTGGTACAGTAGCCCGCCGCTTGACTCGTCAGCATTGCCGGATATCGAAGAATGGAGAATGACTCGGCTACCGTTCGGTACAACAACCAGCCCGTATTTGCTGACCGCTGCCCTCCTCCACCACCTTGAATGCACGACAAAGGAAGTTTCGAAAACGGCGAGCCTCATGAAGGACTCCTTTTACGTGGACGATCTAGTGACGGGGGCGGCTACAGTAAACGAGGCGTTGAAAATGGCCACTGAAGCCATCGACATAATGAGCGACGCCGGCATACGCTTAAGGAAATGGTCCTCGAATTCCGATGCAGTCCGCGCGGCGTTTGGGGACGACGAAAGTACATCTTCGAACGGTGAACAGAAGATCCTGGGAATTAAATTGAACGCAGCTAACAAGATGGCAATATCCCTGGCCAGTGTGATCAGCTCATTAACTAGCGGAGCCGCGTCGAAGCGCGTAGTGCTTGCAGACGTCGAGGCTACGATTAATTCTCGGCCACTAGCCTACGTCTCCTCAGCACCAGAAGAAACATCGGTTCTCACGTCTTCCCATCTGCTCACTGGGAAACGGTTGATCGCCTTGCCCGAAGCGAAAGCAGCCTCCGTTCCTTCGGCCAGTGCAATTGACTTAGGTCGAAGGTGTAAATACCGACAAACGGTCATGGACTCGTTTTGGAAGCGATGGCTGAAGGAGTACCTGCTTCAGTTACGCTCGGTCCACTTGTCCGCTTCCAGCCCTGCGAGTGCGATCACAGTAGACGACTTGGTTATCGTGCATCAAGAAAAGGCGCCGAAGCATATGTGGCAGACTGCTCGCGTGGTAGAGGTCTTTAATGGACGAGATGGACATGTGCGTTCGTGCACAGTTAAGATGCCATCCGGGGCCATCATAAGGCGACCGGTTCAGCTCCTCTATCCCTTGGAGACGCGCATAAAATGAGTTGCACTCATTTTGGGGGGGAGGATTAAAGAATTTATAAAGAAAGAGAAGAAATACTGAGCTCTTGCTTCCGAAAGAGCAGCCAGCAAAATTCAGCGCGTTCCTAGGTATAGGCATGGTCCACTTTCCCGGAACGACTGGGGAACGCGCGATTCGGAACAAGGGTCGGCGTGGCACCCCGCTGAGGAGAAGGAGGGGCCTGGGCCGGCGACGAGGAAGCTGTGCGCACGTGCGGGGTGCGAGTGCTGCTGGCAACGACTGACGCAGAGAAGAGGGGACGAGAGAGTGTGGAACGCACCCTTCGTCGGAGAAAGACGCGTGCAATCTTTGCTGAATATATCGTGTTTTTGTTACCGTTAAACAGTTTTTGTCCGCGTGTGATTTCTTCACTTTTATTCGAATCCCCTAAAGTTCAAAGTTGTAGTTACAAATTTCAGTCAAATATCAAATCAACAACTACTACATGCTATGTATAAGGGCAGGTTATATTCCGAGCATTTTTCTATCACTTGGTTAATGGCATAGATATGATCGATAGTAGAGTACCGTTTCCGAAGACCTGCTTGATCCTTTGCTTGATTGCAGTCTAAGGTTGTCCTGATCCTATGAGCGATTACTTTAGTAAATACCTTATACGTAACAGACAGTAAGCTGATTGGTCTGTAATGTTTAAGGTCCTTAGAGTCCCCTTTCTTATGAATGAGGATAATGTTTGCATTCTTCCATGGTTCGGGTACCGTGGATGGCACCAGGCATTGCGTATACAGTGTGGCCAGTTTTCTAGCATGATATCCCCTCCGTCCTTTAACAAATCTGTAGTTATCTGATCCTCTTCAGCTGATTTCCCCCTTTTCATAGTTTCTAATGCTTTCTTGACCTCGTTCTTTGTCACTGGTGGAACGTCTGACTGTTTTTCCCTACCGCCTATCTCATTACGGTCCTGACAACTTTGGCTGCTGTAGAAATGTTTATAGAACTCCTCGGCTACTTTGACTATCTTGTCCATATTCGTGATAACGTTGCCCGCCTTGTCCCTTATCGCTTACATCTGGCTTTTGCCTATGCCCAATTTCCTCTTTACCGCTTTAAGGCTTCCCCCGTTCTTTACAGCATGCTCAATTTTCTCCATGTTATACTTCCTTATATCGGCCACCGTCGCTTATTGATTAGCTTTGATATCTCGGCCAATTCTATCTGGTATGTATCTTTAGAGAGCTTACCGGTATCCTGTCTAACTATCCTACCGCCTACTTCTACAGCGCACTCAGTAATGATATGTCTGAAATTATTGTTCACAGGGAACAATAATTCAGAGAATTATTGACAACGAGGGAACAGTCAGCTTCAAATTGCTGTAGTAATCTCTGGAACAGAAAAAAAAATCTAAGCAGCGATGTACACCATATATATGCGTGAATAGGTAGTAGAGTGCGTTAACGACAGCGATGACGAATATTTGCTCATAGACACATGTATTCTACGTGAGACGCCCTTTCTACCCCCTGTGTCCAGGTCGTGGGCGCCTGACATCAGATGGCGTACGGTGCTGAGAGAAGGAACCCAGGCAGCACATTTCATCGGCCCAATAATGGGGATTGATTGGGGATTACCGGCCCACAAGTGGCCCAATGGTGCCATTGAGCTACCAATAATGTGCAGCCACGCTATACCATAATCATTATTGGCCCAGTGAACTTCACCCATATCCGTTATTGGCATTCAATCGGCTAAGAGCGGTCAATAATGCCCATTCATATTGAACAGTTTGCCATTATTGTATACACAATGAGGCAGCCTGGTCATTATTGGCCAACCAGCTGCAATTATTTGCCAATATTTTCCACACCATGGTATAACCTGGTAAATATTGTCCGGTCAATACCAACGGCTTCTCAGTATTGAATATATCTAGGCATACAGTGGTCAATAATGTCCAACCAACTTTGGCGGCTTCCTAACATTGTAATATCTTGGTTTCTAGTGGTCGATATTGTCTAATGAGGTCTGATGGCTGACCAGCATTGCACATATCATGGCATAGCTTGGCTAATATTGTCCGGCCATTATGGTTGCCTCGTCAACATTGAATATATCTTGGCATACATTGGTCAATATTGCCCCACCAGCTTTGGTGGCATCCTAACATTGTATATATCTTGGATTATAGCGGTCTATATTGCCTAATGAGGTCTGATGGCTGGCCAGCATTGCATATATAATAGCATAAATAGGTTAATATTGTCCGGTCATTATCGTTGTCTTGTCAGCAATAAATAAATCATGGCATATATTGGTCAATAGTGGCCCGCCTTTCATGGCGGCCTGCCAGCAATGTATACATATGCATTATATTGTTCAATATTGTTCGATGGACTGTGATGGTTAGCCAAGATTGCACCCTAATGGCATAGGTTGGGCAATAATGTTCTGCCAATATGGATGGCTTGTCAACATTGCATATATCTTGACATAGATTGGTCAATATTGTCCCATCAGCTTTGATGGCATCCCAACATTGTATATATCATGGTTTCTAGTGGTCGATATTGTCTAACGAGCTTTGATGGCTGGCCACCTTTGCACATTTCAGGCTGCGGCGGCGCTAAAAAAACAGTAGAAGCAGCTCTGACCGACAGAGACATTTCTAATGCTTGCATCTCAATATGACAGTGTGTTGGGGCTAATTTCGTCGCAACTAAATTTTTCACTGGCCCGGACATCAGTTTACGTTCAACTGTAGAACATATTCATACGCCATACGTAATTTGGGCCACCATATATATAATGTTTATTGGGATTAATGTATAGATTGTCCTAAAATTGTTTGACTGAGCTGACCAGACAAAATGAACAGAAGTGCCCATCACGGAAAATGTAGAACATATTTTACTGAATACATTTTTCGTGATTCGCTAATTGTTGTGGATGACCTGCGATTATACTTGACAATTTTGGTAGCGAACTCTTTTATTTACGACTGTAGGCACGATTAATTGTTATGTAAAATTGCGCATATAATATCTTCGAGACAATTCCTGCAGACTAGAGGCCCGGATGTCGATCACGCGTGGACGTAGCTAACACAGATAGTGTTCCAAACTTTAGCCAAGTGTTGAAAAAATTCTGACAGCACGTGGAATCTACACTGCAGAAATTAGCGAAGGCGAGATTAATGCTACTGCGTACGGTGCATTACGTATCATTATCGTTATCAACTAAACGCAGCGTCATTACCATTGATTCTGTCATCATTGTCATTATCACTAATTACAGCGTCATTCTCGTCGCTATCCTCACGGTACAAAATGAGAATTACGTATGGGGCTAGTTTCGCGATCCAGGGTTTAGCGCAGTTGGTTAAAGCGTTAACTAGGCTAGGAATTCGATTCCCGGTGGAGACGATTTGTTTTTCTGATCTCGTCAAATCAGGATGATTGAAAGTGATTGACACATCAGTGCACAGATCCGATGCACAGATATATCCATGCACAGATCTCGAACACATCTCGCGCACAACTCTCGCGCACGGGATTTCGTTCCATGGGCCTATTTATACGCATACGTGAGTACAAGCATGCGCACGCTCGAGCACACATCCGATCTGACAGGCAAATGTTTAATAGATGCGTGTCCGCGAAAAAAATCCTGCCCAGTAAAGAAACGCAAGGTACTCAAATGCAAAGAACGCAACAGAACATGTGTGTCGCTTGAACAAACACCAGGGGTTACGTTTGAATAGTAAACGCAGAAACGATCGAATATATCCGGTGAATCCACATCCTGTAAACGTTTGTCCATGATTGGAAACACGCACGCGTAGCATCATTATTTCCGCCTTTTTTTTACGTGATGGAAAGAAAACCAACATGTTCAAGCTAAGCAAAGGTGGGAGAGATCGATCGCGCTAGCCAATCAAACACGCACTGCATGATTCGCCATTACCCTAGCTGTTTCCGGCATTCAGCATAAGCACCGACTATACCACGCCTCAGTACTAGCTGTTCTTATAGACAGATATGTTGGGCTGCTTTCAGGGCCTTCGAGTTCTAATATCTACTAAACACAAATTTGTACTGTACTCTTTTGCGCTCTGCTGTGGGCTTCAGCAACAAAGACTGAACGACTTTGGCCATCGGTGCAGCTGCGCATAAAATATTTCAGCTCAAAGAAAAAATACAAGCAACATATATTCTACGTTATGTCTAGCTAATTCACTTGACAAGAAAACAAATCTGAACTGTCCTGGAATGGTTCGTATTCTAATGCGACGTAAATCGCACACTGCCAAAAAGTAGTGTACGTGTAAAAGATAATAAAAAAAATCAACAGCACTGCATGGGGCAAGGCAAACGAAAAAAAATAAAAACTTAAAACAATTACCTACAGTGTAATGAATGCGCGCACATGTGTCGCCAGCATATATGGTAACAAAATTGAAATTGCATACGATGTTCTTTACGGAAGTTATTTTTGTTCGAAAGCTGTAATATATGGCTCATAATGATGCATTTGACCACAGCGTTTGACAGCGCTCTCCTAAGCATTGTTCAGAAACTATTCTTCAAACATTCATTGCCTTATTATCCAACCATATAATCACCGCACCGAAGGCGTTTCCCTTCAGAGAACTAAATAATTCTATCCCATCATGTCAATCAGGCAGCTATTTGCAATTCATATATATTAAAAGTAATGCGAGTGCATTACTTTAGCAGTTTTGAGGCATTTTTAGAGAACACCACTCTCGAAGAATTTAACACATGATTGAGAATTAGGGTTGCTTTGTGAAATATTCTGCCGCTTTCACAAGCGCTGCTTCCGCGGGCTGAAAGATTATACCGCGCTTCTTTCTGAGGACAACCTTGTCACAAGTTCGTAGATATAGTTTCAATGTTGACCCTTGCTTTCTTTCTATTTTTTCTTTACTGCCAATTTGGTGCTTCAGATCTTAGCTCGTCGAGTATTTTGTATTCCTTGCTGCTTTATATGCCCACGCTTAGTTCTACGCGCATTTATTCTTGCTCTAAATGTCCACCTGATTTGAAAAAAAAAATAAAAATGAATAACATGGGAATTTTTAACCTTGAAGTACTCGTAGTTATGGTCGTTTTCGCTTTTCTTTTCCTTAATAGGAATACAGCAAGTATACGGGCTGTTGCATCACTCAGTTGCGCGTGATGACGTTTCAAGAGCACTCCGTCATGAACAGCGACCTGCGTGCCATCTTTAATAAAAAAAATATGTCCATTTGTTCGAACCGAGGACGATTCCGTGAAAACTGAAGATTGTTTTACGTATGTGATTATTATTTGAAACTATGAGGTAAAACGTATTTTGCATTAACAAAAAAATATAGCAAAATTATCATTCCACTGAAAATGTTACCGAGCCAACAGTCGAGGCGACCAAAGAGCTCCGAACGCACTCCTCGTTGTTTTAACGAAGCCAAGGGCAAAACTCTGCGCATTCCTCCTCACAAGCTTGGCGCAAAGAACATATGGTTTCCATTCTCTCGTCCTTTTGTCGCCTCTCCGCCCGAGGGCCTTGACTAAAGCAATTCTCCAAACCGCTTTCAACTTCCGGTCTTGTAGCCTTTTCTCCCCGTGAAGCAGTCATCGCGGAAGGACAGCGACCTTCACTGCCCTCTCTTTCCTCCCGGCTAGGCAGGCGTTGCTCACAATGCCCCCCACTCTACTCCCCCTCACTCTTCCCTTCCTTCCCGCCAACTTTCCTGGCCGGCAGCCTTCTGGGCTCACGTGGTCCGGCGGGACCTCTTTCATTTCTCTCACTCCCTTTCGAGCTTTATGCCTACTCTTTCGACAGATCTCAAGCAAAAAAAAGAGAGAGAGAGAAAACACAACCATCCTTCTGCCCCCTTCCAACCGTGCCTCAAAACTCGACACAAGGCGTCTGGTCGGCCACGCAATCCCCACCCGCTCGAGCTGCTTGAGCTCCCGCAGCTTTGGACAGCAGAACCGAAAAACCAAGCCTTGTGAAAGTTCCGATTCGTTTTATGGCCATGCCTGAAAGAGGAAATTTGTGAGTACCACCAGCATTTTAAGTTATTTGTTCATAACTGAGCTCTCTGAGATTATTTCTTGCTGTGTCTCCTTGTAAGATCGCTACTTTTTCTTACCAGGTGTATAAAGCATCAGATCCCTGGGATGTACGTTGCGTGGCAGCATTCATTTTGGATTGTTGCAACTGAGGTCTGCAAATGTGCGCTAGCCGTATGGTAAGATACTTTTTTTTTGCATTATTTGGTGCAGTATGTTGTCAGCCTTGATCATCATGTCAATAACCGATATGCTTGCGAGAACGGAAAGTCATTTATTTCGACCGCACCACGCCAGTCAGTTCTGAACTGTATTTTCAGCGCACTATTTTGTATGCATAAACTCTGGTCATAATGACAAAATTTACGGCGCAGAGGTGGCCAATTTGTATTGCAAAAGAAAAACGTGGTCCTGTAAAACATGACGCGTGTTTTGTGTGATTTTCAGGTTACAACTTCATCGCGCGTGTGTTGTGTGTCTGAAGTGGTCAGTTTCTTTTACAAACTATATTCAACACTCAGAGTTAAGTCTAGCTTTCTGGGAGATGATTTTTAGTTGCGAGCGAATATTTAATATTGTAATTTGCCGTTATGAATGCGCTATTGGAATGGTCTAAACGACGCGTAGCTTATTCACGTGTTTGATCTTTCTCTTGCGCTAATTCCGAGTAGTAGAAGTCTCATAAAATAGCCGCTTAAAATAGGTTATTTACAGTGATGCTAAGTTAGAGATTTCTTTATTTTTTAGTTCGAGTGTATCATACAAACCCCAAAGCATCTGTGTCGTACGTTGTTTTGGCTGCAGCTTTGACAATTTTTAAAACGTTCTGTTTGCAGTAATGATGCGGTGCCCACTAAATTTAGCAGCCGCGGTCGGAGTGCGACTGCCATTTTTTGTGTCTGTTTTTTTTTCCTCTGTAGTTTCTTTTTAGTTCTTGCGGCAATCTATTCAAAGGAAAGCTATTGATTTGAAGCTTCCAGTTATGACGACGTCTTTCTTCTACAGGTGTTCGATCACAAAGGCACTACAAGTATAAGGGGGCAAGCACTGACTACCGTTTAACGAATAGATAACGGCAAATATCATTTTGTTTTATGTATCCAGCGTCAACAACACATCCACATTGGAAGCCGTGCACTGCCAGATGTCGCAACCAATATAACCAAGTTAATATGGCCGGCCTCACTGAGCATGCCACTTATTTCAATCTGAATAAATCAGACAAGAAAGTTGCCTGAGGGCCAGCAGGTAGTGCCTTATTTTGCATTTTTACTCCACGGTCTAGCTGCACTTCTACTTTCCAAAAGTTTTCTGTCTTAATGGGATTTATGAATGTTGCTTTTATTTCCAGGTGCCATCTGCGAAAGGAAATACATTGTTATGCACGCTGCTCAAGTCCATATCTTTAAAGGCTGCATGGAGCTGCTGCCCCTACAACCGACCGCAAAAGAAGCTGCGATGAACGCGGCGCCTTCCTCCAACCTGGGACCTGAGAACACCTTGCCAAGGGACGAAAAGACAGGAGGAGCACTGTAGTCTAAGAGTTCTGCCTAAATGTTTCCATGCCCTGTAACACGTGCACACCTAATAAATCACCATGCAATGAACCTTTCAGCTGTATTATTTTCTGTGCATGGATATCCTCAGCATGCTTTATTTAAATAAAAAGCGGCATGAAAAATATCTGCACTGCATAAGTAGGGGATGGCTTTGCAGGTGCCTATTAGTCATAGCACGAAAAAGCAACTAGCCGGATTGCCAATTGCTCTGGCTGGATGCCAATAATGCAAAACCACTGGGCAAGATTGGATTGGAAATATTGGGTAGCCGATAAATCTGGCTGGATGCCAGTTGTGAATATCCAGTGAATAAGCATGAATACAAGATATTGGATGGCCAGTGGGCTTGGCGGGATGGCCGTGATATAACAACCAGTGAGTGAGCTTGGGTGGAAGATATTGAGTCGCCATTGAGTGCCGTTGAATGCCAGTAAACAAGGTAGTATGCCAATACTGGTTTTGATAGGAGAGCCGATCAAATTGGTTGGCATATATCTTGGCTCTTTGTGCGCCCCAATCAGACGCCAATATTGACCAATATTGGGACCAATATATCCCAATATTGGACCATTGGCGGTCCATTGACGGCGTGCTGCTTGGGAACGCGTTAGCAGCCTGCGCGTGTCGGTAAAAAAACTTGCCGAAAAGTACTACCGCCTAAAATATGAATATATAGGCAGTATAAAACTGCTAATAAATACACTGGGTACACGTAATTCGTGCTTATATAAGCAAATGGCGTACCTACGATGCGCTAAAAAAGCAATTGCCTAAAATCCGGTCTCTAATTATTAATAATCACGTATTGCTTTCTATATGATGACTGAAGATGTGGCCAATGCTACCAGTCTAAAATAATTTTAGAGGGCGCTTTACACAACTAAGTGCGATGAGGCGAAAGCCTTTTAAGGTGACAGGTGGCTGTTCCTGGCCCTATGGAGCTTGAACTAGTAGGTCAACACCGCTTGCGGCGCGGGCTAGCCGGCCACCGAATTTTTATGTTGTACCCCGCCATTGCACCTGCAACCGCTTAGGTGGTGGACGACGGCCGTTGCGGCGCACGTCTTTCTCTCCCTCTTCTTTTTCTTTCTTCTCTATTTTCTCTGATGTCCGCACGAGGCAGCGAAGGTGGCAAAGCTACAGAGCCTGTAGCAGGCCCGTGCATTTTCTTTTCCTTCTTCCTAAAGCCACAACAACAACAAAGCCTTTTAGCGTGGTACGCGATTGCCCTCCACTACGACAGTTCTTTCGCTCGCTCCGCCGGAGTGGCGCAGTGGTTACGGCGCTCGACTATAGTTCCAAAGGATGCGGGATCGCATCCTGCCTTCGGCAGTCGCTTTTCGATGGAGGCGAAAAGCAAGGCACCCGAGTGATGTGCGATGTCAGTGGGTTTTGGCTGTTCCTGGCCCTACGGGGCTGGGACGGTAGGCTAATGCCGCTGGCGGCGGGGGATAGCCAGCCACCGCATTTTTATCCGTTGTAGGCCGTCATTGCAACCGCCACCGCTTAGGTGGTGGACGACGGCTGTTGCGGCGCGCATCTTTTTCTCCCTCTTCTTTCATGTCTATGTCTATAATTTGCTTCTGTCCGCCCCGCCGGGGTGGTGCAGTGGTAAGACGCCCGACTACTGTGCCGAAGTACCCGGGTTCGAACCCGACCTCGGCGGGTGCGTTTCGATGGATGGAAAACGAAGAGGCGTCATGTGCTGTGCGATGTCAGCGCACGTTAAAGATCCCCAGGTGGTCGAAGTTACTCCGTAGCCCTCCACTACGGCTTCTCTTTCTCTCTTTCCACTTTCATTCCCACCTTCCTCCCTTCCCTTACGGCGCGGTTGCTGTGTCCACAGAAAACAAGTGAGACAGTTACCGCGCCTTTCCCTTCCTATAAATAAATCAGTTAAACCTGTCCGCACGAGGCAGCGGAGGTGGCTCAGCTACAGAGCCAGTAGCAGGCCCGTGCATTTTCTTTTCCTTCTTCCTACAGCCCCAACAACAACATGTCAGTGCACGCTAAAGAACCCTCGTAGGATAGGTATTCCCCTGATGGGGCTGTGGTAGCTAGGTCACCGCTGCTTGCGGCTGGGGCTAGCCTGCCACGGAACTTTTATCTGTTGTAGGCCTTCATTGCCCCGCCACCATTTCGATGGTGGACGACGCCTGTTGTTGCGGTGCGCGTCTTTCTTCCCCTGTTCTTTTTCTTTCTTCTCTATTTTCTCTTCTGTCTGCACGAGGCAGCGGAGACGGCTCAGCTACAAAGCCAGTAGCAGGCCCGTGTATTTTCTTTTCCTTCTTCCTACAGCCACAACAACAACAACAACCCCAGATCAAAGTTTCCGAACTCCTCCACTACGGCGTCTCTAATAGCCGAAGTCGCTTCGGAACGTTGAATTCTACAAAGCAAACAACAAAGAAACCTATTTCTCTCTTTCTCCTCTCAATCCCACCTTCCTCATTTTCTTTATAGCTAAATTTTAGATGTTCGCGGAGCTTTATGACAGGAACTGCGCCTTTTCATTCCTGTAGAGCAATTTTAGAACGACGAAGCCAGCCCATGGCAGGCTTATTATATCAATGTCTTGTGTGTGTTTGTTTGTCTTGCAAAATTCAGGCAATAAAGAAAAAAAAGAAACAGTGGTGCAGTGGTTAAGCTGTCCGATTACAGTGTGGGGTACCTGGGTTCAATCCCGACAGCCGGCGGTTGTGTTTCGATGGAGGCGAAACGAAGAGCTGTCCATGGGCGTGCGATGTCAGCGTGGTCTTGTGTCAGCGCCACGGTGCAAGAATACTGAGGTGTTGACACTGCGGCCGCGGGAGCGTCCAGATAATGCTCGGCCGCGGCCACGGTGCAAATATTCTTGCACCGTGGCCGCGGCGGAGCGCGCCTTGCAGTTCGGCTGCAAGTCGACAGATGGCGCGGATGCCAGCGGGCCCAGTTGAGCGGGTCTGGCGCCTTGTGATTCCGGTGCCCAAACTTGATTTTCGCTTTGCTGGCGTAGTTTGAATTCAAAACGCTAAGTAAATTCGTTGCTTGAAATTAAAATCAGCAGTGTGCCAGTCTTAAAACTTTGTTGGAAATTATCTTTGTAAAGCAGTTAATGATATGAACACGGTCGAGCAGCACTTGAATCCCATTCAAGTTTCTCTTCCGCGCTCAATTCTTGTTTCCAACAATTTAATCACACATTTATGCATAATAAATATAAATGGGGGTCCTCGTGTTCCCTTCCTTGCGCTTAAAATGGTTGAAAATTATTGCACAGGAATTTTTTTGCTTCACGCTTATCGTTGCTTCTTCACTCTGTATGAAGACCGTTCAAACATCGTTTCGTTGAGTGGGACAATATTCAAGGCGCAGCGCACTAGTATAGAGCGGCTTTTTACGACTTAAGTTGTGAAGAGGCTGCGTCTTAGGTAAAAACTTTCTCACGCGGGAAATGTGTCACAGGGATGAAAGGGCGCGTCGGATGGACCCAGCAACATGGACCCAACACGAAAACTTAAACGGCATTTTTATTCCGATACAAATTATCATAACGGGTATAATTTTCAATAAGCTCGTTTCTACTGGAGGCTAAATGTATTTTGAAGGACTCAAGTGTGCAGGGCTCAGCGTTCAGCCAAGAACGCTTTCTTGATAAAAAGAAGCCAAAGAAAAAACAAATGCGGTGGCCTTCCGGTAGAGCCTCCGCCTCGCATTCGGGAGGTACCAGGTTCGATCCCCGTTACCGCCGGGTACCCACCGGTTTTTAATGGGTACAAGCTTTGCCCTGGTCTGGTGCTAGGCTCTTAGGTGTGAAATGCTTGGAAAAAGGGTCATAGGCCCAAATAGTTGGGCCGTTGTGACAGAGATCCGTTGTGACCGAGATCCGTTCCGCCATCGGACAACAATAAGTCCGCCTTGCGCGGCAAACGCCCGTTATGTGGCCCTTTTTTATTCTTGAACCAACATTTTTTATTTGTGGCCCCTTTTCCCAAGCATTTCACCCCAGAACAGCCGACAACCAGGCCGGGGGAAATCTTGTACCCATTGCAAACCGGTGGGTGCCCGGCGGCACCGGCGATCGAATCCCGTACCTGCCGAATGAGAGGCGGGTGCTCTCTTTTTTTTTTTTTTTCATTATGAGCCTACACCAACTCGCCCAATTTTCGGCACTACTTAAGTACGTTTTCAAAGTGAACAATGGAGTGAAAAAATACAAGGGAAGCACCACTTCACAAAATTAAACTGTCATGTACTCCCACAATTAAAAGAAACGAAATGAAAACTTACAGAACTTTATTACACACCATATGCCCAGTGCAAACAAAAAATGCAGTCACTGGGCGAAATGTTCAAAATATACACAGCGTCACTGGGCGATAGCAGCAGTTTTTTATCTAATGTACCCAAGAAAAGTCGCAAGAACTGTGGCACATAGGAGCATATAAATAAAAATTGCGACTAAGAGGAACAAAGCTCAGCCATTTTCTTTTTTTCTTGAGCCTCCTTTTTCATGGTCATGTTCATCATCATCATCAGCCTGATTATACCCACTGCAAAATGGCTGACGAGTTCATTGAGGCGACCTTTCTAGACCAGCACCAACGGCTCTCACTAACTTCCGCATGCCGCTCTATTCTCGAACAATTCGCATCGCTTCCCTCTTTACGCAATCCTCGGTAGTCAGTCTCCGACTTGCCATCAGGACCAACTACATGACTCTCTCTCTCTCCCTCGCAACATGCATCCAATTCATCATCAAGATCGCAAAGAAACTCGGCCCACGTCACTCGTGAAACGATATACTGGCCGACTTTGACTGCTGCAACAGAGGTTGCCACACGTGAGAACATGGCTCTTCATGCCTCCTGTTCGTATGCACTTCACACATTACTACAGCGAAGTAGCTATTGCTCGCGCTCTCCACTTTTAAAGCTAAAGTAGTGATAAGTGACTCACAGCGCGCCATTCCTAATTTTACGCATGGACGTATTTCAGTCGAAGCGTTTCGCGTACTCATGTCAAATCCTCCTAAAGCAACCCTCCCGATATGAGCTCCAGCCAATATGGGTCTCAACGGTAATGAAGGAGCACTTGAGCGCGAGGACTCACTTTCCGAGCAGCTTTCCCGCCCCCAACATGCCCGTATTGGTCAGGAAGGACACCATATTCACTTCATGCTACCTGCTCCAACACTATCGCCTTTCTCGCCAACTCTATCCAGGTCCGTACCAAGAACTTACAAGGACAAAGGCCATCATATGGCGCCATCTCCGGACGGACACTTTCCCAATCCGAAAAGATTTAATATATTTCCTGAACGGTATACGCCGCTGTGTGAACACTGCAATATCCCAGCAGACCTCCTTCATATGATCTGGACGTGTCCACGACAACACTCGCCAACACCCACACAACGTACCTGGGAGGCTCGTCTATGCAGCTCTACCTGGACGACGAACGAGCTCTCATAAATCTCGCTCTAGAGGCTGCCAGATTCCAAGGAGTCTTGGCCGTCCCTAAGATCTGGGCCTTCGGCCCCTTGGCTGTTTTTAATAAATGTTTACCAATCAACAAAATCTGCGATTAAGCATGGCGTTGCGCCACAGAAGCCGATCGCGGCGTCGACGTTGCGTGTCAACTCTGCCAGCTATAGTCCTCACCGCTTCCAGACAGAGTCAGCGTTTCATGAAATTCCGGATAGCAGTTTAGCTTCCGTTCCGACGCAATACAGAGACGGCCGCTCCAAGGCCGTCTCTGTGGTGCGGCTGTAAATAGTGGCTGCCGACTTGGAGGCTCCTAGTCATTGACTATTGAAGCATCCGCCCAGCCTGATTTTCCTACAAGCAGTGTGATTCTAGGCGACCTCTTTTTGTCTCATTTTCCGAAGCGTTTAGTAAGCGCTTCCGCTCTTATCTCTGCTCTCGGTAATATGCTCTTCGGGAGTGAGAGTATCATTATTTTCTTCCTGTATTTAGGGGGAGGGGTGTTAGTTTCACGGTGCAGCACACTGCCAGTCTGAAAGCCTGCCATATGCTGGATGGATCTACCCATGGTGGTGTTGCTAAGTCTCTCTAGGTAAAACATGCGAACTGTCACTGCGTATTCTCAGTTCTTATGCAACCTCATGGAGAGGAGTTTCTCCACATAGGTCCACGTAGGGAGTCCTGGGGCTCTATTGATACATCTTCGTATGAGAGGGTCTAATTTCCTCTTAATCTGCTTTAAGAGCTAGGAATTGTGTGGCATGGCACACTCGGTTAAAGACGTAAGCCTGTGATAATCTCAGCATGCTTTTCTATTTTAAGGCCTCTGCCCCTAAGGGATATTTTCCTTAAGATGCCCAGAAATTGCGGCACGTATTCGTCGAAATTTTTTATGACACTGTCATTTTATCCGTTTTTCTTTATAAATATTCCCAGGATTCTTATTTGCACTACTTTAGGAATGGCTGACCCAGTTTAATTTCGAATTTTGAGTCATTGGTTTGAATCGCCTGGAATCGTCATGACCTGTCGTGACGTCATTACCATGCGCTGCTTTTTGATTTAAGGTCATCCTGGCGTCCCTTCTGGTTATTAGACATGAGCGGCTATGAGGCTCAGAGGTTGAGGAGTCATGAGCCACTTAAGGTTTTCGCTTTAACAATCTAGCAATTTTGGCTCACGATATGCGGTTAAGAAATGGGTGCCAACAGCATGTGATCAGGACTATTTCCACAGACGCTCGAAAGCCACGGCTATCTCACCGATCAACAGTGACCCCCGTCCGTTGAATAGCTGGACAAAGGACTTGTAAAAGCACCCTTGGAGAGTAACAAAATTACCACTTGTGTTAGACGAAGGCGCCGCAAGAATGCTAATGTGACCGAATGTGAGTTCGACCGTAGATAAGCGAAACTCACCTGAACACAACAACGCCCTGGAGAACAGAGCATTAGCCACTTTGCTGTTCCATTTTCCACTTCCAACCGTAGACGCGAGCGCACGATTCGACGTGATGAAATTTTTGGGACGCGAATATATTTAGGAGGGCATAGGCTTTGCCTTTATGCTCTGCAACGGGTCCCTTAAACGCGCGGAGCTGCAGCGACATCTTCCTAATTTAATTCGAATCTTTTACCTCCTTGCTGTACCGCTTCTAAGATGGGAGCCGCGGGAGAAGCATAGAGCTGGTAAAAATTATTAGAGATGCTATTGTGCAATCGCGTGTGACCGACCACCGCCGGTCTCAATGCGGGCGCTAGCGCGCGCATTGAGACCGGCCGTGGACCGACACAAGAGACTACGAGCTGTCGGCGCTGTTTCTGCAGAGCGCCGTTGTCGGGGCCGCAGCTATCCGTGACGTCATCATATGAAGCCACGTGACTCTAGATGCGGGAACGCTTAGTGGCCAGAGGTGCCTATGGGAAAGTCTACTTTGTTCGGAGCGGGGGTGGTGGTGGGGTCTAATCAGTCGAATCTCAGCGCTCGGCATAATGAGTCGCTCGAGCATATCCGGTTCAGCGGGCGCGCGTGCATTCGTTTTCGATAACGCTTTGCTGCCACTTGACTGTACTCCAGCAGCTTCGCTGTACCATTTCTGACGTCGCTCGCCCCGGAAAATGCCTTCTATTGCTCTTCCGTGCTGCTCGTCCCGAAAGCCTTCCACCTGGACGTTCTGCTGCAATCTGGAATCTAGGCGCGCCGCCGGCAATGGCGGTATGAAACTCTCCTGCGGTCGTCTTCTGCTGCCGCCTGACTGAGTCACCGCATTTCTCTTACGCTCCACAGGAGCCCCATTCTAGGCCCCCTGGCTGCTGCTCACCAGGCTGTCCCGGCTCCCTTCAGAAGTGGAGAAGTGCAAGCAAGCCGAGCCGGGCTCGCGGTGATTGCAGTAGGCAGCGTTGTGCCGGTCCAGAAGGGTTACAGTTTTGGAACTCATCCTTGGAATCCTGCCCCAAATCATCCATATTCGCCGTGTCAACGCGTTTCTCTGAGGTGCGCCGAGGCCACCATACGTCTCAACCAGACATAGAGTTTCTTACTCTTACCTAGAGGGAAAGCTGTGCTGCCGTCTATGGGCGTTTACATGGAGTTTCCAGACGGCCAGTTCAGCCACCATGGGCGCTCAAAGCATCATGGGCCGGTGAGCTACCGAGTGCAGAACTAAAACTTTTGGCCAAAACTAATGCAAAGATAAACGTTGTTCTACCGTAAATAATCTCCTAAGATTGAATATTGTGACTATAAATTACAAAAAGAGAGAGAAACAGAATGCCAGTGTGAGATTTATCCAATATAAGCGATGGCCCTTTCTCCTATTGGCTTAGTTTTGAGCAGCACAAATACCAATATTTCGCACTTAATAGACAAACTTTGAAATAAAAAAATGTTATGAAAATATTTATCGTTGTGCAATCACTTAAGGAAGTTTTTAGTGACATTTCGGGAAACAGAAACCATTTATTGGCGCCGTCTGCTTTTGCGCTTTCGCTACTATGGCTTTGGCGGGCTATGTACGCACCTTCAGACGATGATGATAACAAAAAATAAACATTGCAGTAACGCCACTCCACGTACCCGAGAAAAACCGACTGTCCCGCAACAAGTAGCACACCGGCCCATGATTCTTAGCGCTCCCATGGTGGCTGAAGTGCAGCGCCCTCAGCTTTCCCTCTAGTTAGTGTAAGGAACTCTATGCGACCAGGTAGCATCCGCCCTTAAGGATACCCCATATATTCTACCGCCACCACTGCTTTGAGCTACCGATCCTTATCTCATCGTTGAAACCTTTTTGTTGTGACTCTTCTGTGTTTATCTTGTGCGGACGTCCCCAGAACGTAGGAGCAAGTATATTTCGATAGCATAGTGCGGAAAGTATGCATCCGGAAAATTTCGCATCATTGATGTACAGGGTGGTCCACTCTAAGTGCGAACACGGCTCCGCGTGGCCGCGCTCCGCGGAGCGCCAGCGGATCCGGCGGCGTATATCCGATCCCAACAAACGGATGCGGCGCGAGGGGAAAAACGAAGATGGAGGGGGAGAAGAGGCCTTCGGCTGGCTGTTACGAGCTGCGGCCGGCACCCCCATTCCACGCTAGCGACTCAAGGCATGGGCCTCGGCGCTCGTGTTGTTGTGGCAGCGTGCGATGCGCGTTGTTGCGTGGATGTGTGTGCGCGCTCTCGTGCTATACTTGTGCCGCGAGTCTTCTCCAAAGACCGCATGAGGCTAGTCGTCTTGTCTTGCCCCGGATGAACTAAATGTGATTTGTGCATTGATTCAATCGCTGGCGCACGGCCGCTCCACGAAGCCCTTCGTGGCTCAGACGCAGGTTTGTTACATACCGCTTACATGCAAATCGGCCCCGAAATGCGATCTATTTTATGAGGGAACGCAAGCCTTGTATTTCCGCAAGATCCCTTGTGCTGACTGCTAGAGTTTGTTCTAGTAACGTTGCTGCTAGCCGTTGGTTGTGCGTGCGTGATGTGCCGCGAGACTACCCCAAAGACTGCATGAGGCTAGTGCTCTAGTGGCTAGTCTTGCCACGAATCAATTAAATGCGGTTTGTTTGTGCATGTATTCAATCGCTGGCGCACGACCGCGTCATGAAACCCGTCGTGGCGCTCAGACGCAGGTTTGTGTTACATATCGTTAACATATGCAAATCGGCTCCGAAATGCTATCGCACGCCTTGTATTTATGTGAGAACCCCACCTAAACCGTCCAGTGAAGCAAAGGCCTGCATCAAAAAAAGAAAAAAGGTGACCGTCCGTAGCTGTGCTTCAACCCCAAAAGCTGATACATTACTTTTCTGAGTGCCTGTACTGCGTGCAAACACCTTCCGCCGTGCATGTAGTGAAAATGATTTGTGTATTTTGCAAGTGGCTTTAAACAGCTCGTGCAGCTGTTGCTTAGGTATTGCTGTTGCTTAGGTATTAGCTGTTCAAAGCTATCTTGTTTGCTTCTTAGTTTCGCAGGGTAGTAGATAAGAGTGAAAGGGTGCTCACAGTGTCATAAATGGCAATATAGCATCAACAAAACCTGCAGATGTCGCCCTTCATCAACAATTTTCCTTCTAGAGGTTTACTTTCAGATTAAAACAAGCATTCATTGAATATCCATGCTCAGGTGGAAATTGCCACCACCAGCTGCTGCCTCTGAATACACTTTCTTTCCTTCAACATCAGGGTTAAAGGCCAGGGCAATCGCGAGTTTCGTTTCTTTTTCACTTATTTGGTCAGTAAAGAAAGTGTTGTTCCTTATTCGGTGTGGTATATGGTGTTTAACTTCCATAAGTGATATAGAAAAACTGCCTATAAGAGACGTCATAGTGGACAGCTCTGCATTAATGCCATTGATTTGAGGTTCTTCGTGTGCACTGGCATTGCAAGTGTGTCTTGCATTTCACCTTCATTGATATGTAACGACCACTATGGCTGGAACTGAACCCAGGTCCTCGGCCTAGCATGTCTTAATATGAGTACTATTTTCTTTTGCAAATGTAATCCTTAGAAATGTAGTTTGTTGATTGCAGACAGCAGCAGAAACAAAGCCTAGCACAAACACAGACTAGAAATCACTTTTTTCACTGGTACACACTATGTTACTTTATCTGTGTCAATGGGATGTGGGCATTAACAAAGTCAGCCTTGCATGTTACACACATATGCAAAAATGTTTTTTTTTTCTTGCTAACAAAGTGGTAAAAGTTTAATAATAATTTATTGGTACAATATATTAATCCATTTATTTCTGCTACCAGCTCGAAGTGCAATGTCTGGTGAAGGTATGTGTCTAATACTGATCAGTTAAACGAGGCAAAATGCATGAAACAAAGTCTATTACTGTTTTCACATAGAGGAGAAGTAATTCATTTGTAGTCGGTGTGCACGAAGCAAGAAAAGTATTAACTTTGGCATGTTGCGCTCTTGCTGCCCATGCAGTCATGAGGGAGCTGCACTAGTTGCTACTGTTATCATATGGGCAAACTGTCCCGATGAACTAAAATGCTGGCAGGGGCATGTCGCTGTAGGTCGCTGTATGTGAGCAATTCTTCCATTTCAAGTTCCTCGGCATTAGGTCTCACCGCTCGGCCGACAAAACCTCGAGCGTGTTGATGAGCAGCCGCATTGCCTCGGTACCCTAAGTGGGCAGGTGGTTCTATCTCTCTGTCGAGTCTGATATCCGCGAGGTTGTTTCTGGCAGTATTTGATATTTTGCAACGCGAGAAGTTACGTATGGCAGTTTTTGAATCAGTGACAATTATGTCCGCATCTGCTGTAGTGATGGCTAAAGCGATTGCGGCTTCTTCCTCCTGGTCCGAGTAGCGGACTTTGACCGAAGCAGCTGATACGCATTTACTTACTGTACTGCTTAATTACAAAGATAGCAACGGCACCGTCAGCCATATAGTAATCCAAGGCGTCGGTATGCACCACCCCATCGTGATTTCGGTATTTTCTGTTTAGGGCCCTAGCTCTAGCTTTCCTCCTGCCTTCATGGAAGGAGGGATGCATGTTTTTGGGCACAGGTTTGGAGATAATTTTGTCGCCAGCTCCTCTTGGTAGTGGTCCTAGTGGTTGGCTAGTGGTTCGGCATTAATTCTCATGCGGTTGAGAATTTGCCTGCCTGCTTTAGAGTTTGTTAGTCTTTGTAGCTGCAATCAGGTCCTCTACATTGTTGTCTATCCCAAGTGAGAGAAGTATTTCGGTTGCAGTGTTTCTGGGTAGACCTAGCCCAACCTTGTAGGTGCTTCTAATGAGTGACTAATTTCTCCTTGTCAGATTGAATGAGGCGGAGATAAGGGACAGAGTATGTGAATCAACTTAGTACAAATGCATGGATAAGACGACAAATGCCAGCCTCTTTCTTGCCGTTACTCTGTGTATCAGTCTAGTGATTTATCGCACAGTCATTTCCAGCCTGTTGATAGTAACATTGTTCTTCCTATTGCTCTGGATGTAGAGCCCGAGCACTCTAATAGTATCGACTGTGGGTATGGGTAGTCCGTGCAGGCAGACTTTTATCTCTACTTTGTCTTGCGTTTTCCTTCTCACTGCTAGTAGTTCAGACTTATGTTGTGAGCATTTCAGCCCAATCTGGTTAGTGCATGACTGGACTACATTCACTGCTTCTTGAAGCGTTTCCTCTATGTGAGCGTCCGAACCTTTTGCTACCCACAAGGTGCCATCGTCAGCATATAGGGAGTGTTGAAGATCTTGGATTTCTTCAAGTTTGGGAGGCAGACCTATCATTGCTAGGTTGAACAAGAGAGAGAGGACTGATCCTTGCGGGGTTCCTCTGTCTCCTATTGCTATTTTGTCCGATGAAAGTCCTGCGATACTTAGCTCCGCCCGCAGTCCTTCCCGAGAGAAAGGAAGGAATGTAATTAAAGGTTTTGTTCCCTGCGTTTATGTTGGCGAGGGTTTGGAGAATGGCTTCATGAGAGACATTGTCGAAGGCTTTTTCCAGATCCAAGGCAAAAATCGCTTTGGTTCCGGTTTTGTTAGGGGGATCTATCACTTCTGCATGCAACTGAAGCATTACGTCCTGAGTAGAGAGTTGAGTTTTGAACCCAATCATTGAGCTGGGCAGAAGGTCATTCTCTTCTGCGTAGTTCTAAAGCCTATTTAGAATAACATGTTCCATAAGTTTACCTAAGCACGACGTAAGAGAGATGGGCCTTAAGTTCTCTATGCTTAGTTTCTTTTTGTGTTTAGGAATAAAGACAACCTTCACGTGTTTCCACATCTGCGAAAGTTCACCTTAGTTCGAATATTCATTCATTAAGTCGTTAATTGCTGAGAGGTAGTATGTAAATGGCCAATTGCGGCCCAAATTTCCGCTTCCGCGATCTCTCTGTCGAAGTCTTCATTAGGAACCCCTTTGTACTCATAGGTAGCATTGGGGTTGCTACCGGTATTGAGATATCTGCTTCGGAGTTCGCTTAGCAGATCTACATCTGTACTTGGGTATTCGTGTATGATTTGATTCATAATAGCATAATAATAACATATTAGCAGCGAAATGGCTGAACACAATCACTATAATATTTGGCTTCTGCTGTGCCTTGGTTGTATAGTCCTTCCCCTTAGCAATAGCAACACACTTTCACCACTAGTGCAGTCGTCGGCACGTCTACAATGCTGGAGAGGTGTGCTGCGGAGCGAACAAAGTGAAATTTTGTCTGGGCTGCTCTATTAGTGGTAAAGTGTAGCTGTCAGTGCAAGTAGTATGCCTATGCACCTTCAGTATAGCGCCATTATTGTTCCTAGAATTGGGCCTCTGCTCAAAAATTTCATTTTCTTTGTGCGACAGGTTGGTGTTCGAGCACTCCGGGCAGACTTGCTGACGTCTGTACATCAGTCTGTACGTCAAAAGTTGCTGGTTTACCTCGTGCCCCCCACAGTACCAACCTTGTGCCATTGAACTTCTAGCTGCTTCCTAGAATAAATTTAATCATCAAATGCTGTTCACTGATAGTTTAGTCAACAGATGCATCAGTCACAGTTAGCGTGCTGCCACCAGTGAAAACTGAATCAAAATGTGTGAAGTAGGACTGAGCTCATTTCTAAGCGTTATTTTAAATGTAAATTCTTTCAGTTCCATCATGTAATGAGTTACAGGACAAAAAGCAAAACGTTTTTTAATGCACACTGTATTAGGAACAAAAGTGTTCCTGTGACACAAACAGCCAGTGGTTAATAAAGCCATTCGGAGCTGCCTAGCTGTGTCATCGTGCGGAAGAGCTAGACTTTTTTCTATGGCTACAGTGGAGAATATGATGAGCTTTCGAGTTTTTCCTCCTCAGCTAATTATATCTCTCATTTTTTTTGTTTACACCTTAGTGAATTTACGTCCTACGAAAACTGCAGATTGCAAACTTTTTATGGCTGCAACGTGCAACAACAATGGCTTTGCAAAATGAGTACATTTCTCACACCTTATAAAAGTTTAAACACCTAATCTTTTCGGCACAATGAAAAACTACTTCTAAGGTAATCATTCCATGAAATTTTTGTTAGAAATGCTGTAGAAAAGTTTTTACCAAGAATATTTTCATCAGTTGATGTTACTGATGTCTTTTGTTTGTATGAAGAAGCTGGAAACCATGATAAATGAGCAAAATGTCAATCACAGGCGGGCAAAAAGGATGTATTGAAAGCTAATATAAAAAGAAAGCTCTGCTGCCAGACATTCATCTTTTTTTACAGAAGAGGATAATATATATATGAGTTCCCGCACCCGGCCGTTATGGCACTTTGACAAACGCCTAAGTCTATGCAAGCATTAAATGACCGTGGTCGCCATTGCAGCCAAGAAATGCAAAACATTGTGGTTTCACTGAGTGACAGAAGCTAGACGCACTTCACTGGCGAAGTGAAGGGAGCATTTATAATCAGCAGAGTGATTGCCAGAGAGTGCATAAACTAAAATAGAACATGAACACTCGTGAAAGAAAAAGAAAAATCATGTGCACTCTAATACTTCACCGAGATGTGGCCATATGGTGGGATGCACCGGTAACGGCAAGGTTTCACAGCAATGTAACACTCTAGCTCATTTGATAAGATTTTCGGTGATAAATGAATCCTTTTGCTTCCTGTACTGCTGTCCTCAATTGCAAGGCAAGAGCTTTCCATTTCAATCATAATTTATTACACATTTTGGTCTGTTAGTCTCTTGAATGTGAATGGGAAGAAACCACCTACACATATTTCCGCCACTTTGTGATTCTGCCAAAAACAAATTCCTAAATGAAGATTACAATCAGTTTGCCACTGCGTTTAAGATAGTTAGTGTATAGTGAGAACTCGGTATTTTTCTGTATTTCTACCCAAGCATGCTTCGTGAATGTGCGGACAAACCCAATCATTATCCGAAACTTATCTACATCAACTCAGCTGCGTTTTCAACTGTTGAGGACAGTATAAAAAAAAATTCGGAGTGAAAAAAGCATAACAGAGAGATTGCTGGCAACACTCCCAGGCTTTCCACATTAGGTGTACTGTAGATGCAAGATGTGTAGTGCTGAATGACCCTATAATTCGTCTCTTGTGCTTGATTGTACAAGTGCAGAACTAAAGGAAGTGCGAGTTGCTTTAAGGTCACTCACAAGGCAAAGCCACTTGCCTATGTCGCAAGGAACCCATCACAGAAAGAGCACAATACAGGAGCCTCGAGGCACAACATACACTGACACGTGACCAAGATGATGATGATGATGGACTGATTTTTTATGGCGCAAGGGCATCTTTGGCCAAAGAGCGCCAAAACACAAGCTGAAGTCACAACTGAATTTAATAAAATGTCCGAGGTGAGGTGTTTAATGAAGTACTTAAATACGATAGTGTATAGGGCCTAAAAGTTTTCCGGAGTGTGTAGTCTAAAAGCAGTGGTGTATAGGGCCTAAAAACATTGAGTTGAGGTGTTTAGTGGTCTGAGTAAAACTGCAAAGGGTGAAAAGTACGTGTTAAAAGAATAAGTTGCCTCAGCAACAATTTCTTTAAAAGAAAGCCATTTAATTAAAAGAAATGGGCTGCCGCCCATGTTGATAAATGACTCCGTATAAAAAGCCTACTTTTAATAAATATTTAAAAAGTCTTTCTAAAGGAAACATTGGATGGTCGCCAAGAAAGATGGATGGATGTGGCGGTATTTGTTTCGTGTGTAATTCAGGGAAGTGACGTCTCCTATGCTGTTCCAGTCTTTGACATTCAATTAAAATATGGAGTACTGTGAGCCGGCAACCACATCTCGAACAACGTGGTGCAGGAGAGTTTGTTAAAATGTATGAATGTGTCGTGTATGTGTGACCTATTCTCATCCTGCACAGAGCTACTTCTTTGAATCTGTTTTGTTTTTCTGTGGTGTATCTGCCTATCCTTGGTTTTATTGTGTGTAGTTTATTCTCCGTTGCCATGTCCCACTCCTCTTGCCATTGTTGTCTGATCGTGTTTTTGATGTGAGGCTTGAGATCCTGATATGATATGTTGTCAGTGTCTGTAGTGTTTCGAAGGGCAGCTGATGCAGCAAGCCTATCTGCTGCCTCGTTTCCTGGTATACAGCGGTGGCCTGGCACCCAACACAGTGTAATAGTAAGTTCTAGTTTATGGGCAAACATAAGGGAGTTATAAAGGGAATTCAGGACTGGGTTCTTATTGTGCCACTTTAGAAAGGATAGGGACATTAAAACACTGAGGGAGTCTGTGTAGATGATCGATGTCTGTATTTTCTTTTCTATAATGTGTCTCACAGCTAGCAGGATTCCATGGCATTCAGCGGTAAATATACTTGTATGTCTGTTCAGTGTTTTTGAAAGTGAAAAGTGTGGTCCATGTTCTGCACAGGACACTTGAACAGACTTCGAAGCATCGGTGTAATATTCATCACAAGTGTACTTCGCCTGAAATAACATGAAGTGCCGCTGTATGGCAATAGAGGATGCGTGCTTCCCCACTGCAAGAAACGACAGGACACAATTAACAGCATGCATTTCCCAAGGGGCAATTAAGTCTTTTGGTGAAGTTGTATGAAGGCTGTTAATCGGAATGTCAAGTTGTTCAATATGCGTGGCAACTCTGACTGGATATGGCGGTGTTAGAGATGGTTTTCTTGAGAAGAGTGCTGTGCTAGTTTTGTCAAGCAGGAGGCGGCGACATGGATGGTTCAGTTGGCATAGTACCTTCATAGCATAAGTTAGAGAACTAAATTGTCTCCTTCGTTGCAGTGACCATCGGTTCGCCTCGACATAAAGGCTAGCAATTGGGCTAGTTCGAAAAGCGCCCGTAGCGAGGCGAAGGCCGAGGTGGTGCACTGGATCGAGTAATTTTAGTGCAGAGGATGATGCTGACCCATAGACCATTGAGCCATAGTCTATGCGTGATAGAACTACACTATTCAGAAGGCTCAGAAGGCAGTCGCGATCTGTACCCCATGACCGGTGAGAGAGAATTTTTAGCAGATTCATTGCTTTGAGACACTTCAGTCGCAACTGTTTTATGTGGGCAATGAAGGAGAGTTTTTCGTCAACAACTACGCCAAGAAATTTATGTTCCTTTTTAAAGGCAAGGCTCTGACCATTCAGTGTAATGTTGGGGTCAGGTCTGACGCCACGCTGCTTAGAGAAAAGTACACAAACACTTTTTTCAGAGTTAAATTTAAACCCATTGTCATCAGCCCACCTGGACAGTTTGTTAACACCTAGCTGAATCTGTCTTTCACAGATGGCCAAGTTGCAAGATTTGAAGCTTATCTGGATGTCATCAACATATACAGAGCAAGAAATGGTTTTTGGCAACACACTTTTTAAAGAGTTCATTTTGACTATAAAAAGTGTGCAACTGAGAACACCACCTTGAGGGACACCATTTTCCTGTATGTACTGCTTTGAGTATGCATTGCCAACACGAACTTTGAAGGCCCGCTCAGACAAGTAACTTCGAATTGTATTCAACATGTTCCCTGTGATGCCACGAGAGTAGAGGTCGCGGATGATACCATAGCGCCAAGTGGTATCATATGCTTTTTCGAGATCGAAAAAGACAGATAAACAATGCTGTTTATGTACAAAAGCATCCCTTGCGTAAGACTCGAATGCAATGAGCTGATCAGCAGTTGACCGCCCAGCTCTAAAACCAGCTTGGTTTGGATGAAGAAGACCATTGTATTCAAGGAAATGTAGGAGGCGGCGATTTACCATTTTTTTCAAAAAGCTTGCATAAGCAGCTGGTTAGAGCAATAGGCCGATAACTGGCAGCAAGAGTGGGTTCTTTTCCGGGTTTTAATATCGGGATAATGATCGCTTCCTTCCATGCTTTAGGAAAGCGTCCTGTGGCCCATATTTTATTATACAGGCAAAGTAGGGTTTCAAGCGTGCCCGTATGCAGGTGTTTAAGCATTCCATATGTGACCCTGTCAGGACCTGGTGCTGTGTTCCCACATGTGCCAAGTGCAATCTTCAGCTCCTGCATGGTGAAAGGGCTATTGTACCCTCCTGTGCACGTTCTTTTATCACATATAGGCTTCCTCTCCTCAGTTACCTTGTGCCGCAAAAAAGAATCTGTATAGTGCGCTGAGCTGAATACATATTCGAAGTGTTGCCCTAGTGTGTCTGCTTGGTGTTCAAGAGAGTCACCACTAGTGCTGACAAGGGGTGTTGGGAGAGTGTTATTTCCTTTGAGTGCTCTTATTCTGTTGTATACTTTGTGAGAATCAGAATAAGAGTTCACAGAAGAAAGGAATGATGACCAGCTTTCTCGCTTGGAGATGCGTCGAACACGTTTGCCATTTGCCTTTGCGCGCTTAAATTCTATTAGGTTTTCAGCCGTGGGGTATCGGCGTAACTTCGACCATGCCTTGTTTTGCGTTTCACGTGCAGTTTTACATTCTGCATTCCACCACGGCCTTCGTTTGTTTCGTGGCTTACTTGATGTTTGTGGAATGTGTTTTTCTGCAGCATCTATAATGTGCAGCGCGATCAAGAGTTGAGATTCGTCAACGCCTAAGCCAGTAACTGATGAACAGGGCAGAGCTGAGTGTTCCCTGAACATCTCCCAGTTGGCCACATATTCTTTAAATTTCCTGGGACTAGATGCATTTACATTTTTATTCCCTGTGTACTTCACAGAGATGGGAAAATGGTCGCTTCCATATAGATTGTCAATAACAACCCACTCTGTAGCTGCCAAGAGCATCGGAGAGCCAATGGCTAAGTCAATGGCTGTGTACGTATTATGAGCTGAGCTGTAGTATGTTGGCTGTTTTGAGTTGAGTAAACATGATCCTGAGGACAACAAGAACTTTTCAATTAGTGCACCTCGGAAGTCCGTTCTTGTGCATCCCCATAATGGGTGGTGGGCATTAAAGTCTCCGACCAGCAGCCATGGTTCTGGGAGTTGATCAATCAGCTTTTCAAAATTTTTGTTGCATAGCCTATGATCTGGCGGAATATACAGCGAACATACCGTTGTTATTTTACCGAATATTAAGGCTTGTATTGCCACTGCCTCTAAGTCTGTGTTAATCGAGATGTTTCGACAAGCGATTGACTTTTGTGTTATAATGGCAACGCCACCGGAGGGGTGAGTACTGCCTTTCCTATCTTTCCTGAATATACGATACTGTTTGAGAAAACTTGTGTCTGTTGGTTTCAGATGCGTTTCTTGCAGACGAACTATGTTTGGTTGGTGTTCGGCGAGGATTTCATATACGTCATCCAGGTTTTTTAGGAGTCCTCGACAGTTCCAATAAATGATACTCTCGGTAGTCATTTTGGTAGGTGTGGAAGGAATATAGAGTAGGGTTAGGACTCGCCGCCCTTATCAGGGGGCTTAACTGGTGTATGTTTTTTTGATTTGAGACGGTCCAGCAGGCCCCGCCTCTCATTGGCGGACTCCCTAGGCGCCGCTGACGCTGCGGAGTCCGTGCTCACCTCCATCGCCTCTGGTGAAGGCACGGAGGCAGGAGGTTTTTCAAGAGGAACAAAGTCCCTCTCAGATGTCTTTGGTGTCCCGGACGTCTGGGGGAAAGTGACCTCCGGGATTGCAAAGATTGGTGCAGCCGGTGGCTGCTTAGTGAGGAGCCGTGGTGGGAGCACGTCAGCAGCATTGCACTGCGTGCCCACCGTTACTAGACGCGGCCTGGCCCCTCTGCGGGCTGCGTTAGCATAGGGAGCTGAGGAAAGCATTCTGTGCTTTTTTCGGGCCTCTCCGTATGTTATCTTCTCAGTTATCTGTATATTGATTACTTCTTTTTCGGCCTGAAAGGCTGCACAGGACCGTGAGTATGCAGGGTGGGTGCCCTCACAGTTCACACATTTGTAGTCAGTTGCACTGCATTTATCGGTTGCATGGTCATGCGCGCTGCATTTTGCACAGGTAAGGCGTCCTCGACATGTCTGGCTACCATGCCCGTACCGCTGACACTTGAAGCACCTGCGGGGGCTTGGTATGTACGGGCTAACTTTGCATCGGATAAATTCCACATTGACAAATTCAGGAAGTGTGCTTCGGTTGAAGGTGAGAACAATATAGGGAACCCAAGCTCAAGTTTCGCCGCGCTACGGCAGCGCCGCATTCCTGGCGTGGTGGCGAAATGTGAAACTATGGGGCTTCGCCGGAGCAGACGCTCCGCTAGATTCCTGTGCACGCGCGGCGATCGCGTTGCGCCTGGCGGTTATTTGGCGATACAAAAACGCTTCCGCTGATGCGGAACGGATGTACTAAGTAGCATTGTGCCATGGGAAGCCACAATAGTAGGCGAAGCACCCAAATTCGAGGCTCACATGTGAAACTTTGCAGATTCCTTTGGAAGCGTGTCCGCAAGACCTGTTTTCCAACCCCATGACAGCGTTCTGAGAAGTCTCGCGTTCTTTGTGGAAACGAAAAGAGCCAATTTCCCCTTTCTTCGTAAACTCAGAAATGTTGACAGTTGACAAAGACGGCTTGGAGAGCCATCAAAAAAGTACAGTGGTTAAACACCATGCATAAAGAGTGAAGAGGATGGAAGATTATCCTTCTCTTCACTCCCCGCGTGTCTAGTTTTGCCGATTTTTTGTGCTATCTCCCTGCTTTGTGAGTGCTCTGAAAGCAACCAAATTAACAGATGTGACGTCCGCAATCGAGACTGATGTGTAAATGTGCTCTAAGTGTCCACAGCTGCCTTTTCATTTTTAGATTGACCAAGAAAATATCTAGGAACGAGGCCTTTTTTTTTTTCTGGGGTGGGGCGGCGTTGGAAAACATGCCTTGCTGAGACGCTTTTACAGATTTTCGCAAATTGGCCAATACGTGAACCAATTATTATAATTATTATTATTATTATTATTATTATTATTATTATTATTATTATTATTATTATTATTATTATTATTATTATTATTATTATTATTGTTATTATTATTATTATTATTATATTTAACGAAGATACGTCGGAAGTGCAGTACAAAAGTGATCCTAGCTATGGCTCGACTAACACTACTCGCAAGGAGCACCCCATTCGCGTCACAGGGTTCGTGAGTGCAAACCAAATATCATAAATGAAGCGCAACCATTTAATAAGAACCGAAATAAAACACTGTGTAGTACAAGCTTGGATTTCACCTGCCTTCCGAGCCAGCTAGCCGGTTATATCGCGTGTAGCGCACGGAGCACGCATGTGCTTATGAGATTGCTAGCGTTCTTGTATTTGAAGAAACACCTCCTTCGAACTATATACTTATTCTTCTACTGCGAAATTTCCTTTGGTAACGTCGTGATAATAAAAAAACAAATCCGTATATAGATCGCATGCTACAGGCCAAAACGATGGTCAACGAGCGGGCCACTTTATTCCATAGTACGGATGATACTTTAGCAGTTTTTAAAGATATTATGTACGACAATATAATTACATAGCAGACTTACCTCGAGATGCATTCCTACCTTTTTGCTAACGTGGGACGCATTCACAATCAATATTTACTCATCCCCGTCTGTTGTCTGCTCTACAGTGCAGACGTGAATAAAAAGTTTCCCGTTTATAATAAAGTATTCTTCATGGAAGTACGCGTCAGGTTGCCCAATCAAGACGGAATGCGGGTTGCATGTCGCGGTGCACCTGCGGGGGCGCATCAATGCGCGTGCTCGTGCGAGAGAAAGCGCACGGCACGGCGCACGCCTTGAAGGCAGCGAGCGAGCCGGCGGCGTCCAGTGAGTGCCCGCGCGACAAAGCAGCGCGAGACGTCTGCACGTACGCAGAAGCGAGCGAGCGAAAGGAGAAAACTTGCACGGGATGCCTAAGTGGTGCCGCCGCGTTTATCCCCAGTTTCTATTTTTCTGTCAGAGATGGCGCTTCCTGTCAGGAGCAGCAGCGCCGCTCGACGGTGCTTTGGAAGCCTATGTTTCGTTTTTATTTCCTCGTTCTTTCGCCTGATTGTTATTCTTCGTACTGCTGTTACACCTTGGTTCTGTAGGCCCTCAAGGAGATCTGATTCTGTTTCGTTTAGGAGGTCTCGCTCAGAGACAACTCCCTGGCAGCTGTTAAGACTGCGGTGGGGTGATACCTGAACGTCAAGGTGAGCAAACGTTTTTGTTATGAGAAGGTTGTCAGATTGACTTTTGTCTGATACCTCTATTAGCAGGTCACCAGATCCTAGTTTTTTCGCTTTGTAGTTTGCCCCAATGATGGCCTTCAGAGAGTTGGCAATCAGAAAGACTGACAGTTCATTTACTGGTTGAGATTCTGTTACAGAGTGCAAGACAAGAAATTTCGGAAAGTTCTCAGTTGGTGTACTGACTTTTTGCGTCACTTCGGTGCGACTCCTTTTCGGGGGTCGATCAGGTTTTTTTAAAGGTAGTTTTTCCATGCAGTATGGATTGTTTTAAGGGGTCCTAATATATGTCGCCTCTGGTTCACCCTTATACGCAGAGGAAGGTCCCGGAGCCCCTCGCCTGGTGGACAGGCGAGGAGCCCATCGGCCGAGGCTTGACCATGGCCTCGACCGCCACCGTTCAAGGTTTCTTCCCTTCACCTCTCAACCTATCGCCACGGTACGGATTACAGCTTCGGTATGGGGGCTCAGGGTCCGTGGTGGCACCAAGCACCAACACCTAGTTTACACAAGGTGCCCTTGCGGGGGACACGTGACCAAGAGAAGATGGTTTGTACTTATCGTGTTAATACAGTTCTTTACAGCTTTTCCTTAACAAAACTTTTCAGAGTTGTATATAAGTCCTCATTAAAAACTACCTAGCACTAGTTTTAAGGAAAGTTCACACTTTTACAACCATCTTCTACAAAATATAACTTGCCAGTACAATAATCTCAAAGCAGTGCACAAAACAGCTTTTGATAACTGCATCTCCCGAATGCAATTTCAGCGATTTCAGAGAAAGTTGCAAATTCCCTGCAGTATACCTTTAACAGTGGCTCTGGCTAGAACCCTTTGGTGCTCCTAGAGGAGGACTAAAGGGTTTTGGTACAGCTGCTACTCTCACCACTCAATCGCATTCCAAGTGGCACCTGTGGTATTAGACCTATTGCCGCATTGGTTTGGGGTGACCCTTGTGAGCAATCTCAATATTCGGCTATGCACAACCGAATTAGTATACTCGGACGAACAAGGTTTAACAGCCACTTCTGTAGCTTTGGATATCTCTATTTACATATAGTTGCCGTCTCTCCTACTTCCACCGTAATCTTTCAGGTAAAAAACGATTAAAGTAATAATTTTCCATTGAATATCCTGTGAAACAACAATAATAAAAATTTCCATATGCTTTACTTGATTTCAATCACTTTTGGCTTTTTTCATATGCATGTCGTCACGAGCCATTCATTTTCCTACTCTTGTCTGTGCACGAAAGGAATGAAGTTGTTATAAAACTGCTGCATGGAAACCACAACAAAGAAGGAACAAATAGATGAAAGCAAAGCTGCATACATTTTTGTGATAATGAACGAACTAGTTCAGCTCGATTAAAGGAACAATGAAAATGTATTTGCTGTGGCTAGAAAAGGTGCACTAACGATTAGTATTTCATCACTCATTTCCACGACACAAATTTTTAAGCTGGTTTTACTAACGCAGATGGAGGTAAAAAATAATGCCCCTCCTTTCCCTTCAACTCGACACATGCCGAGTAGAAAAGTAAAGAAAATGTCGCAACCATTCCTCACTGTGGCCCATTTCGCCTGCATCATTTGGTCCCAGATGGCCAAGTTTATGTCAGTAGGGGGCAGCTAAAAGTAGGCCGTGAGATGATGTCCAAATAGACTGCGAAAAGCAATTTTGAGAAATTTGTAAATTAAAGGGGGTATGCAGAGACATTTCAAATTTGACTTGAATACCAACAAAAAAAATCCTAGAAGTGTACTGCATTACAATGACAATAATTACCTTTATAGGTTCCTTTTAGCATACTTTCTCAAAAATAAAAAAAAATCAAACCTTAAAAAAACGCAAGAAAAGAGGAAAAAACTGGAAGACATCAGCCCTAATGCGATAGTTTTAATGGCTTCCCCTGCAGATCCTCATTACTTTACAACTCGCTGAATCACCAATTCCTGAATTTGTGACACTATCATCCCACACCTACTCATTAGCTTATACTCGTGAGCTACCACATTACGTGAAACACCAACAGCCATAGCTAAAAAGACCTGCTTCAACCAAGAACGTGCCTGCATGACATAGGAGTAATGTGCTTGACTCGTTATCTGTTTCATGCCTGTTTAGTACGGATGAATTACTCGAGCAGTTTTTAAATGGGCATAACAGGTTCAACTAGTCTAGGCTACACAGGTGTGGGCCTGCTGTGTTGCAGCTAGAGAAGAGATGCCATGTAACGTCAGTTGTCTGCTCTGTGTGAGGAGGGAGACAACGGCTGCCAACCACTCCACTCGGCGCACGGCACTCGGTTGGGGCTCCCAGCTGGCTGCTCCGATCGATGAGGATACGATACATCGCTGTTGTAGCTTGCGCTATCAATGGGAGATTCTTGTTACAGTATAGAAAGCTTCCGGTGGGTCCGATTCTCATTTCCCCCTCCATCTCAAAGAAGCTGCTTGAGTCAGGAGTTCCAAGTCGGCCATGTCTTGTGGCTTCGTGGCGACAGACAACCTGCTGACCAGTCAGTGCACGGCTTCTCAACTGCCAACTGCTACCTGCCAGAGGCATGCCCATGATTTTTCGCTCACATCAATGTTGCTGCTGTTGCTGGATTTTCTGGAAAACGAAGTCTTTAAGCAATCATATCAAAACAGTGCCGCAGAAGCTAAATGCTACTTGGGCTCGAGGCAAGGCTGGCATTATGCAAAAAGGAACAGGGGCCGAATACATTGTAGGCTGAAGACCTCAGGAGCGAAGGACGAGACAGCTGATAAGGATCTAGGCTAGAACAGACCAGCCAACTGTGGTTTCAAGTGCCACTGCCAGCCGGCATCCTTTTTCATTTTTCCAGCGGCCATGCTTTGGCCGCAGTCTTTGCGCAGCCAGGGGAAGGCGCTACACCATGAAACTGTTTGCTTTGGAACTGGCTCGCTTTGCCGCAATGTCATTTTGACATTGGCATAGGTGAGCAAACATTTTGGTAGGACGAAAAGGCAACAGCAGCCAATCGGCCATCGAGCGAGCTTTATTCTGCACTCACGAGAAGGTACCACTCAACTGAATTTGCGTGGGAAGCCTGTAAAACTTTTAACATAACAAAATTTTTGCAGTGTTTTGCAGAAAATTTGCTGTCAGCGTTATGGATTGTGTCAGCATCATGAGCGAAAAATCACATGCCATTACCAGAAAAAAATATGCATCTCAGTGCAAAAAACACAGGAAGAAGAAAGGAGACAGACGCAGGGCAAATGCTTCAAAGGATGCAGGGCGAAGCGTTCATCCTGCGCCTGTCTCCTTCCTTCATCCCGTGTTTTTGTACCCGCAGTCGTCACACCAATACCAACTAGCCCGTCTTTCCACTTTAACTTTGTCAGAAAGTAGTTGGCAGCTGTCATGGCCGGGCGCTTACTGGGTATCAGGTTGTCTTTATGGCAGAAGACTATACGGCATGGCCGCTTTTGGCAAGTGCTGGAAACTCAGACTTTGCCTTTGAGATAAGAGGGTGAGATCGGAATCCAGCCCTCCAAGACCCTTGGATCTTGATTAGGACACACTGCTTCTAGGCCCAGGTAGGACAAAGGTCTCTCCCATATTTCTCGAATTAACCAGGTCATGCACTAGTTGAATCCACTTGACCCCTGCAAATGTCTTAGCTTCATCAGTCCACTTAAGGGCAATGCTTGGCATCCGTTGGAAAAAGAAATTGTTACCTTTGCAAGCGGAAAGGACTATTCCAGTTAATGCAAGAAGGAAATGACCCCGAACTAAACATTGTCTCCGTTATGTCAGGCCCGCTGTTATGGTTATACTGTGTGGAAGTGGTGCTGTTGAACACAAGTGTGATGTGAGTGGTGCCCTAGGAGACCTAGCATATCATTGAAAAATGGGGGTAAATGTGCGTCAGTGCTTGAGAAAGTAGGTTTTGACATGTGGCAAACGCAACGACAATCAGGAAAATTTGTGAAGCATTTAACACAGCCCAGAAAGGCATTTTCATAGGTCCTTTATGACTATCATTCAGCAGGAAAGAATTCATGTTCATTGCGGGCACAGGCAAGCAAAAGAATGAAACAGATGGACATGCTCAGAGGTATCGTCGCACCCCTCACAAAGCTTCAAGAATTGCTTGATTAAGCTAGTACAGTCACAGTCTATAAAGTTGTCCTACCTGCTTGAAGCTGATAAACATGCTGAGCTGATGAGTGCTTCAATGGTAATATTCTAATGCAAGAAGTTCATGGAGGTGGTCTTTCTGAGCACTCAAGTAAAATTTCAAAGCTTTGCAGATAATGTTTAAAAAGTGCTCCTGGCAACTGCTCGCAATCAAATAACGTGACGCCTCTCGTGCGCTCACTCTTCAATGATGTTATTGGGGTCTGCTGGGTGCACAAAATAACTGGACACTCCCAGGTGATGCAGGCAGGCAGGCGGGACAGGGCATGGTGGCATGCGCTGAGTTGATGGGGACAAGAGTAATTTTTTGCACCGATACGATCAGCGCTAATGCAGGTAGCTTGAAAATGTTTGCATTGCAGAGGTACTGATTGCTTGCACGCATTTTCTAGTTTTAATAAATGGCTTTTAGTGGGCCCTTTCAGTAACAATTCTACAGCAATTATGTGCGAGACGAGACTCTTATTTAACAAACACAGTTCCACTGTAAAGATATAAGAATGTAGCCTATACCATGTTTTGTCATAACTCACTAGGCACGTCAAGGTGTTAAATCATTTGCATGAAATGTCAACCACGATATTGCTCTTGAAATAACTGAACAATTGACTGCTACAAACTTGGCTTGACACTGCATTTAATCTTTGTTTCATCAAGATTTCTGATAGCAGGAAACTTTTTATGAGGCCGTTTGAGTCTAGAATCAATGTGTACCTGTTAGCAAGGTATGACTAATTGTACTGGTGTTATAAAATGCTTTGGAAGCAATAACGGGCACACAATGCATGCTCATAACTGGGAGGTGAAAGAAGCTTGCTTGTGAGAATTTTATGCAAAACTGTGCAAAATATGAGCGACCGTTGCATTTGTGCAGTTGTGGAAGATGGTGGCTTAATTATTTCTTCCTTGTCCCTACATTTCACGCAATTACCTTTGAATCAAGATTGCTGAATAATTGAGCTATAATTCAGTTTGCAGCATGAAGTTCAGACTTACCTAGAGAGCATGTACTATGGTTGCATTATCTAGCTCTCTTATTTTGCACATTTTGAAATGCAGGTTTTGAAAGTTTTCACAAAGCCATGGCAGCACTCGCGCATCGTCAGAGTATCACCAACGAAACAGCCGCAGGCATCTGAAAAAAGCTGCAGTACGATAGTCGTTTTAGGACAGCAGGCCCCGTCTCAAATATTAGGTTGTTTACAGCCTTGCCAGAGATGTGTGCTTCGGAATAAGCCCTGAGCTGCGTTCTAGCTACAACACCCGTATGGAGTCCTAAACGAAGGGTCATCTTTTAGTTATCACTGCATGGAACACACCGCGCCTACGCTGCTCGTCGTCCTCGGGTCTCCGTCCGCTGGTCCGAACCATGATCCACTGCCGAAGTTTACAACGTTCCTGATGATGAAAGCTCTATGGCTCCACTTTGATGATGTCCAAATTCAAAACCACCGTGTACAAGTTTCTTCCCGTGCTACGCCACAATGCGCCATGCTGCTAATGTCGGTGTGGTTGCGTTGTGTTGCTACGCTGCTACCTATTGACTGCCTGAAATACTGCTTCTGTTCACATACAATCATGTGCCTTTAGACACATTACAAATTATTTTGTTTACTCGTCATAACACAAAATACAATATAATTCACTACTTTGCGTGCATGTTTTGGAACAGTTAAATGTGGCTATATTTGACACATTTTGTTTTTTCTCTTAGTGTCATTGATGTTATTTTGCAAGATGGCTGCGCCCAGTATAGCGAGCTCGCTATCTCCTCAGAATATCTCAGAGGTTTGTTTTGTTCCTCCCGGTTTGCAAAGCATTTCTTTTGAAATTAACCTTAAACGAGTGTGGAAACAGTTGCGCTGCAAGTTCACATTTTTTCCCAGCAATAGTGCTGAAGATGTTGGTTTTCTAATGAACACTTCAGGCACCGTCTGCTTCCACATTAAGCCGGATTTTAAACTATTGGCTTTCGTGAATTGTCTTGTGCTTACGGAAATGCACTACAGATATTTATGTTCTTAATGTATGCGGTTTTCACGGACGCCGTCCGCTGTTACCATAGGGTGTCTACGGCTGTTGCCGCATGTGTTGCCCGCAAGTACTTGGTTCTGGCTAGTAGCATAATGTTGATCCGAGTTTTAAAGCGTCTGCCTGTCTGGTTTGACTGCACTGGCGCTAGATCCATATAGTTCTTTGGTGGTGCCACGAAATGTGCGTCATTAATTGAAATTTCTACTGTTATACTTGTACTACTGCTTCGAGATTTGAGCGCTCATGCTTCAAACTGTTCGATTGAGGCTTGTGTTGTTGGGCAAGTTGGTTCGACTTCAAGGCCAAAATGGACAACACACACGACTCAATTTCGTCGTTGCCTTGGCGCTGGTTGCCTAAATCATTATTTTTTATCCTTTACTCTGTAAACGGTCACACACCGATGATAAGTATTTTTGTAGGGGTTTGGTATGTCGTTGCTATATTTATTTGTAGCTGTGGGGCCGACCAGTTGTAACTTACTGCCTCCCCCATTAGATATCCACTGCAAGGCAGTACAAACTACAATCGAAACATGCATGATGATGATGGACTGATTTTTTATGGCGCAAGGGCATCTTTGGCCAAAGAGCGCCAAAACACAAGGTGAAGTCACAACTGAATTTGATAAAATGTCCGAGATGAGGTGTTTAATGAAGTACTTAAATACGATGGTGTATAGGGCCTAAAAGTTTTTCCGGAGTGTGAAGTCTAAAAGCAGTGGTGTATAGGGCCTAAAAACATTGAGTTAAGGTGTTTAGTGGTCTGAGTAAAACTGAAAGGGTGAGATGTGAGTGTTAAAAGAATAACTTGCCTCAGCAACAATTTCTTTAAAAGAAAGCCATTTATTTAAAAGAAATGGGCTGACGCCCATGTTGATAAATGACTCCGTATAAGAAGCCTACTTTTAATAAATATTTAAAAAGTCTTTCTAAAGGAAACATTGGATGGTCGCCAAGAAAGATGGATGGATGTGGCGGTATTTGTTTCGTGTATAGTTCAGGGAAGTGACGTCTCCTATGCTGTTCCAGTCTTTGACATTCAATTAAAATATGGAGTACTGTGAGCCGGCAACCACATCTCGAACAACGTGGTGCAGGAGAGTTCGTTAAAAGGTATGAATGTGTTGTGTATGTGTGACCTATTCTCATCCTGCACAAAGCTACTTCTTTGAATCTGTTTTGTTTTTCTGTGGTGTATCTGCCTATCTTTGGTTTTATTGTGTGTCGTTTATTCTCCGTTGCCATGTCCCACTCCTCTTGCCATTGTTGTCTGATCGTGTTTTTGATGTGAGGCTTGAGATCCTGATATGATATGTTGTCAGTGTCTGTAGTGTTTCGAAGGGCAGCTGATGCAGCAAGCCTATCTACTGCCTCGTTTCCTGGAATACAGCGGTGGCCTGGTACCCAACACAGTGTAATATTAAGTTCTAGTTTATGGGCAGACATAAGGGAGTTATAAAGGGAATTCAGGACTGGGTTCTTATTGTGCCACTTTCGAAATGATAGGGACATTAAAACACTGAGGGAGTCTGTGTAGATGATCGATGTCTGTATTTTCTTTTCTATAATGTGTCTCACAGCTAGCAGGATTCCATGGCATTCAGCGGTAAATATACTTGTATGTCTGTTCAGTGTTTTTGAAAGTGAAAAGTGTGGTCCATGTGCTGCACAGGACACTTGAGCAGACTTCGAAGCATCTGTGTAATATTCATCACAAGTGTACTTCGCCTGAAGTAGCATGAAGTGTCGCTGTATGGCAATAGAGGATGCGTGCTTCCCCACTGCAAGAAACGACAGGTCACAATTAACAGCATGCATTTCCCAAGGGGCAATTAAGTCTTTTGGTGAAGTTGTATGAAGGCTGTTAATCGGAATGTCCAGTTGTTCAATATGCGTGGCAACTCTGACTGGATATGGCGGTGTTAGAGATGGTTTTCTTGAGAAGAGTGCTGTGCTAGTTTTGTCAAGCAGGAGGCGGCGACATGGATGGTTCAGTTGGCATAGTACCTTCATAGCATAAGTTACACAAGTAAATTCTCTCCTTCGTTGCAGTGACCATCGGTTCGCCTCGACATAAAGGCTAGCAATTGGGCTAGTTCGAAAAGCGGCCGTAGCGAGGCGAAGGCCGAGGTGGTGCACGGGATCGAGTAATTTTAGTGCAGAGGATGATGCTGACCCATAGACCATCGAGCCATAGTCTATGCGTGATAGAACTACACTATTCAGAAGGATCAGAAGGCAGTCGCGATCTGTACCCCATGACAGGTGAGAGAGAATTTTTAGCAGATTCATTGCTTTGAGACACTTCAGTCGCAACTGTTTTATGTGGGCAATGAAGGAGAGTTTTTCGTCAACAACTACGCCAAGAAATTTATGTTCCTTTTTAAAGGCAAGGCTCTGACCATTCAGTGTAATGTTGGGGTCAGGTCTGACGCCATGCTGCTTAGAGAAAAGTACACAAACACTTTTTTCAGAGTTAAATTTAAACCCATTGTCATCAGCCCACCTGGACAGTTTGTTAACACCTAGCTGAATCTGTCTTTCACAGATGGCCAAGTTGCAAGATTTGAAGCATATCTGGATGTCATCAACATATACAGAGCAAGAAATGGTTTTTGGCAACACACTTTTTAAAGAGTTCATTTTGACTAAGAAAGGTGTGCAACTGAGAACACCACCTTGAGGGACACCATTTTCCTGTATGTACTGCTTTGAGTATGCATTGCCAACACGAACTTTGAAGGCCCGCTCAGACAAGTAACTTCGAATTGTATTCAACATGTTCCCTGTGATGCCAAGAGAGAAGAGGTCGCGGATGATACCATAGCGCCAAGTGGTATCATATGCTTTTTCGAGATAGAAAAAGACAGATAAACAATGCTGTTTATGTACAAAAGCATCCCTTGCATAAGACTCGAATGCAATGAGCTGATCAGCAGTTGACCGCCCAGCTCTAAAACCAGCTTGGTTTGGATGAAGAAGACCATTGTATTCAAGGAAATGTAGGAGGCGGCGATTTACCATTTTTTCAAAAAGCTTGCATAAGCAGCTGGTTAGAGCAATAGGCCGATAACTGGCAGCAAGAGTGGGTTCTTTTCCGGGTTTTAATATCGGGATAATGACCGCTTCCTTCCATGCTTTAGGAAAGCGTCCTGTGGACCATATTTTACTATACAGGCAAAGTAGGGTTTCAAGCGTGCCCGTATGCAGGTGTTTGAGCATTCCATATGTGACCCTGTCAGGACCTGGTGCTGTGTTCCCACATGTGCCAAGTGCAATCTTCAGCTCCTGCATGGTGAAAGGGCTATTGTACCCTCCTGTGCACGATCTTTTATCACATATAGGCTTCCTCTCCTCAGTTACCTTGTGCCGCAAAAAAGAATCAGTATAGTGCGCTGAGCTGAATACATATTCGAAGTGTTGCCCTAGTCTGTCTGCTTGGTGTTCAAGAGAGTCACCACTAGTGCTGACAAGGGGTGTTGGGAGAGTGTTATTTCCTTTGAGTGCTCTTATTCTGTTGTATACTTTGTGAGAATCAGAATAAGAATTCACAGAAGAAAGGAATGATGACCAGCTTTCTCGCTTGGAGATGCGTCGAACACGTTTGCCATTTGCCTTTGCGCGCTTAAATTCTATTCGGTTTTCAGCCGTGGGGTATCGGCGTAACTTCGACCATGCCTTGTTTTGTGTTCCACGGGCAGTTTTACATTCTGCATTCCACCACGGCCTTCGTTTGTTTCGTGGCTTACTTGATGTTTGTGGAATGTGTTTTTCTGCAGCATCTATAATGTGCAGCGTGATCAAGAGTTGAGATTCGTCAACGCCTAAGCCAGTAACTGATGAACAGGGCAGAGCTGAGTGTTCCCTGAACATCTCCCAGTTGGCCACATATTCTTTAAATTTCCTGGGACTAGATGCATTTACATTTTTATTGCCTGTGTACTTCACAGAGATGGGAAAATGGTCGCTTCCATATAGATTGTCAATAACAACCCACTCTGTAGCTGCCAAGAGCATCGGAGAGCCAATGGCTAAGTCAATGGCTGTGTACGTATTATGAGCTGAGCTGTAGTATGTTGGCTGTTTTGAGTTGAGTAAACATGACCCTGAGGACAACAAGAACTTTTCAATTAGTGCACCTCGGAAGTCCGTTTTTGTACATCCCCATAATGGGTGGTGGGCATTAAAGTCTCCGACCAGCACCCATGGTTCTGGGAGTTGGTCAATCAGCTTTTCAAAATTTTTGTTGCATAGCCTATGATCTGGCGGAATATACAGTAAACATACCGTTGTTATTTTACCGAATATTAAGGCTTGTATTGCCACTGCCTCTATGTCTGTGTTAATCGAGATGTTTCGACAAGCGATTGACCTTTGTGTTATAATGGCAACGCCACCGGATGGGTGAGTACTGCCTTGCCTATCTTTCCTGAATATATGATACTGTTTGAGAAAACTTGTGTCTGTTGGTTTCAGACGCGTTTCTTGCAGACAAACTATGTTTGGTTGGTGTTCGGCGAGGATTTCATATACGTCATCCAGATTTTTTAGGAGTCCTCGACAGTTCCAATAAATGATACTCTCGGTAGCCATTTTGGTAGGTCTGGAAGGAATATAGAGTAGGGTTAGGACTCGCCGCCCTTATCAGGGGGCTTAACTGGTGTATGTTTTTTTATTTGAGACGGTCCAGCAGGCCCCGCCTCTCATTGGCGGACTCCCTAGGCGCCGCTGACGCTGCGGAGTCCGTGCTCACCTCCATCGCCTCTGGTGAAGGCATGGAGGCAGGAGGTTTTTCAAGAGGAACAAAAGTCCCTCTCAGATGTCTTTGGTGTCCCGGACGTCTGGGGGAAAGTGACCTCCGGGATTGCAAAGATTGGTGCAGCCGGTGGCTGCTTAGTGAGGAGCCGTGGTGGGAGCACGTCAGCAGCATTGCACTGCGTGCCCACCGTTACTAGACGCGGCCTGGCCCCTCTGCGGGCTGCGTTTGCATAGGGAGCTGAGGAAAGCCTTCTGTGCTTTTTTTGGGCCTCTCCGTATGTTATCTTCTCAGTTATCTGTATATTGATTACTTCTTTTTCGGCCTGAAAGGCTGCACAGGACCGTGAGTATGCAGGGTGGGTGCCCTCACAGTTCACACATTTGTAGTCAGTTGCACTGCATTTATCGGTTGCATGGTCATGCGCGCTGCATTTTGCACAAGTAAGGTGTCCTCGACATGTCTGGCTACCATGCCCGTACCGCTGACACTTGAAGCACCTGCGGGGGCTTGGTATGTACGGGCTAACTTTGCATCGGATAGATTCCACATTGACAAATTCAGGAAGTGTGCTCTGGTTGAAGGTGAGAACAATATGTTTCGTTTTTATTTCTTCGTTCTTTCGCCTGATTGTTATTCTTCGTACTGCTGTTACACCTTGGTTCTGTAGGCCCTCAAGGAGATCTGATTCTGTTTCGTTTAGGAGGTCTCGCTCAGAGACAACTCCCTGGCAGCTGTTAAGACTGCGGTGGGGTGATACCTGAACGTCAAGGTGAGCAAACGTTTTTGTTATGAGAAGGTTGTCAGATTGACTTTTGTCTGATACCTCTATTAGCAGGTCACCAGATCCTAGTTTTTTCGCTTTGTAGTTTGCCCCAATGATGGCCTTCAGAGTGTTGGCAATCAGAAAGACTGACAGTTCATTTACTGGTTGAGATTCGGTTACAGAGTGCAAGACAAGAAATTTTGGAAAGTTCTCAGTTGGTGTACTGATTTTTTGCGTCACTTCGGTGCGACTCCTTTTCGGGGGTCGATCAGGTTTTTTAAAGGTAGTTTTTCCATGCAGTATGGATTGTTTTAAGGGGTCCTAATATATGTCGCCTCTGGTTCACCCTTATACGCAGAGGAAGGTCCCGGAGCCCCTCGCCTGGTGGACAGGCGAGGAGCCCATCGGCCGAGGCTTGACCATGGCCTCGACCGCCACCGTTCAAGGTTTCTTCCCTTCACTTCTCAACCTATCGCCACGGTACGGATTACAGCTTCGGTATGGGGGCTCAGGGTCCTTGGTGGCACCAAGCACCAACACCTAGTTTACACAAGGTGCCCTTGCGGGTATCGAAACATGCAAATTCTAGCTTTGTAAAACATATGTACACTTGGTTAGCAAGCCTGGCTTTTTGCTTGATGTTAATAGAGTGTTTGTTTGTAAATAGATGAAGAGCCGCAAAGTGGTTCGCTCTCCCTAAGCCAGGGAAGCCACATTTTGGTCAAAGTGTTTTTTCTTTAGAAATTGCAATACAACATACCCTACATACATACACCAGAGCAGATGAATGCAACTTTTTTTTAACCAAATTATAACAGCTCGTGCGTGCTGTTCAGATGTAATTGCCGTGCAGCAAACAAATTGAAGGAATTTGCCTGTCTTTGTTGAAATTGTGTGTTCTTGTGTTTTTCACCGGTACATTAGAAAATCAATAGTGCTTCAATCAGTTTGACTTCTGCTGTGTAATTTAAGACGTCATAAAGTCCTTGTTAAAATTAATACTGGAGTGCTCTGCCAGTAGTCATCTTAAATATTGTGGTTATCCAATCCTTTCATACCACAACAAAAAGGAAACATACTAAATGTATATGCAGCATGAATGAAGACGAGAGTTCGGTTGCTAAGAAAGGGGACAGCTGGACAACTGCCATAATGTGGGTACAGACCTCTTCAGACTTGAGTTGCAGGTAGGATATGGCCTACAAAGCACAGTTCAAGGAAGGATGCTGACAATTGTTTGTTGCTGCTAGGTTAAATGTACCTTTTTGGCCCAGAAACCATAGTCCCCAGAGTTCATAACATTTTCACAACCATTTCAAGCTTATTGGTTCCATCAAAACCTATGGTACCTACCAGGCTGTTTGATAACACACATCCACAAGCTTTTGTCTGCAGAGGGTGCTAGGAAGCTGCTAACAGATATGGCCTACAAAGCACAGTTAAAGGAAGGATACTGACAATTGTTCATTGCTGCTAGGTTAAATGTACCTTTTTGGTCCAGAAACTGTAGTCACCCGAGTTCAAAGTGCATGAATGCATATTCATGTGACAGCCCCACGATGCCTTCCTTGTTCACTTCTGTAAGGGATGCCATAGAGAGTAGCGGCACAGTTGATTTCAGAACTCTTCAGGTGTGTCAATTAGTAACTTTATGAAGCTGGTATAATTTCATCTCAGTGTGACGTTCGTATCTTTTGATAACAGCTTTTACCGACAAAGACGAAGGATTTGCATGAGATCCTGCGTAGCCCCTGTGCTAACATTTTTTTAGCCTTTAATGACCGCACCCTAGAACTCAGTTTGACTGAGAAGGAAGTACTAAACGTTTTCAGGTATGTTGATGATTTTCTAATAGTTATTAAAAAACAGAAAGATTTGACCTACACAGATTCTGTAAGCCCAGTTTTAGCTAACTTTCAAGAAGAGGGGCAGGGATTGTGTTTTACCCGTGAACTCCCTTTGCGAGGATATTTTCAGTTTAAGTATAGATTTAAGTATTACCTTGGGTGAGCATCATGTGTGTTGGCAATACTCGCCTCGAGCACGGAAGGAGCTGCTGCCTTATTCCTCGGCTCATTCAAAGACTGTGAAACGCGCTATTGCTAACCTCTGCCTTGGGTCTGCTGTTGTGAAGTCGTGTGAACATACTATGCAGGCGAGCTTTGAAAAGCAAGTGGATTGATTTGCTATGGCGGGGTTCCCAAGCTCGGTAATCACTGGTGATGCTGAAGCCTTCCTAAGGAAAAGCAAACGTGTAATGTTCAAAAAGTCGTACGAGACAAGAAAGTCAAGCGTGAAACCAGAAGTGGTACCTTATGTTCACAGGGTTCCGCACGATGTGAAAAAGGTTCCACGAAAGCTTGCACAATTATGCGCGCGCATTGCGAGCAATGAAAAGGAGGGCGCTGGCAGCAAAAAACATGGCAAGCAGTACGTGAAGTGCTGCATAGGAGTAGTATACGAGATACCACTGGCCTGCGGAAAAGCCTATGTGGGCCAATCGAGGCGCCGTGTGAATGACCGCGCAGCTGAGCATGCACTGTCACAAAAAGAACCAGGAGGTGCACATCTTTCACAGCATTGCGCAAATTGCTTCGTGTGCAACCGAGCGGCAAAACATGCACCGGGGGAAAAAATATGCGTGCACTGAAAGATATGTGAACCACGGCTTCATGAGATAAAGATTCTGGGCAGAAGTAGAGATTTGAAGGCACGGGAGGTCTTGGAGGCGTTTCACATAAGAAAGAGAGGGAAAGCGTGTGAGTGGTACATCGGTTCACCTTTTCAAGACCGAGATTACATATCTTGAACGGTTTGTTTAATGCGTAGTGTTGTTGTTCATGCGCATGCCTTAAAATTTCTATATATTTGCTGCCTTGGCAGTGAATAAAGGTCAGATGAATTTAGCGCTCGTCCTGCGTCATTCTCTCTTGTGTCACTTCTTAGCACTATTTTCAGTCTCGAACAGTATACACTATTTAGCCCAAATTGACATTCTTCTAAACCATTTAATCATGTTGGCTATAGGGGCCATATGTGACAGAAAATATATTTAGAAAGCTGTGTGTTCATAAGTCACTGAGAACAAAATATATCAAAAAGGCTGCGTTAATCATATCTGGTTCACTTTTCATACCCTTCTACTTTAAGATGACAGACATGGAGTACGACTGAAATCGACAATATGCAGAGATTGTCTGCCAACTTGAGCATCACAAGAATTTTGTACCTTTTTTCCAGCTTTACAGGACACAATAACAGATTTTTTTGCAGATAGTGACAGTGTAGGGCAGTATTGTTTATGCATCCAGAAATTACGACACCAGAGCTTAATGGTTTTTGCTTGGTGCATGTGATGAAATGAAGTAGGAATAAGTTCTTAACAGAGGTCCATATTTTAAAGCAATGAAATTGCTCATGGATGTTTTTCTCAATGTGAAAAATACAAGTTTATGTTAATGAAGCAATAAAACTGAATTGAAAATGAAAAATAAGTTATGTATAAACAAAGACGGAGGGTAAAAAAAGTAGGAAACGAGAAGCTCGGAAGCACTTCACATTTTCCACTGTGGCCATGGAAAAAGTCTGGCTCTTCTGGACGATGACACCGGCTATGCAGTTTCCATCAACCTTAGCCTCAGACCATTTGTGCCAAGTGAACACCTTACTGCAACATTTCTAACTAAATACCACTATTGATGATACGTTTATGGAAAAGTTTCGCTTCTCGTCTTGCAACTCATTACATGATGGAGCTGAAATATGTTCTGCTTATAATAAAGTTGGCTGTGAGCTTCTCACAATTTTTGACAGTTTTCACTGGTGCAGTATGCTACTGTGAATGGTACAGGCGCCCAAATCTTTAACTGGCGTGCGCGAGCGGCGACTTTTCTGTGCGTCAGCGCCATATGACGGAGCGAAGTTGGCAACAGGATGAGGCTAAGCGCATGCTCACAAAGAACGCTCAGCTGGACGGAACAGCCTGGCAGACGACGTGTCCAGCTGAGCGTGCTTTGTGAGCATGCGCTTAGCCTCATCCTGTTTCCAACTTCGCTCTGTCATAGGGCGCTGACGCACAGAAAAGTCGCCGCTCGCGCACGCCAGTTAAAGATTTGGGCGCCTGTACATCTGGGCACTCTATTGATGTGCACTCCACTGGTGTCTTATTCATCACATGCAGTGTTTATTCCCTTCAAATTTAATTTATCCTAAGAGTGGCACAAGGTTGCTGCTGCAAGGTGCATGATGCAAACCAGCAACTTTCACTTGATGTACTAGTGGTGAAAGTGTGTTGCTATTGCTAGGGGGAAGGACTATGCAACCAAGGCATAGCAGAAGCCAAATATTATAGCGATTGTGGATAATCCTGCCAGAATTCTAGTTCATCGGGACAGTTTGTCCATATCGTAACAGTAGCAACTAGTGGCTGCATGGGCAGCAAGAGCGCAGATATGCTGCAAAGGTTAAAACATGCCTATGATAGTACCTTTTTTGCTTCATGCACATTGGCTACAAATGAATTACTTCTTCTCTATTCCTCTATGTGAAAACAGTCACTGACTTTGTTTCATGCATTCTGTCTCGCTTAACTGATCAGTATAGACATATACCTTCACCGGACATGGCACTTTGGGCTGGTGGCGGAGAGAAATGGATTAATATATTGTAGCAACAAATTGTCATCACTTACTTTGCAAAAAAGAAGAAACTTGCTTTTAGAAGTTGAACCCCTTATACCACACCAAAAGAGCAACAAAACGCTGTTTAGTAACCATGCAAATTAACGAAACAAAACTCGCGAGTGCAGTCAGAGGCAGCAGATGGCGACGGGGCATAACGCAAACAAGATTGTTCTGAAAAGTGCCACATGGCTGTCATTTATCGAAAAAGTAGCATACAAAAGCATTGTTTCATACTGTAAAGGTCACTTCCTCTGATGATAGTGCGGGCGATCTCCAAATTTTGGAATTGGTTTCCAAGATCAAATAAAAAAGGGCGTGCATGTCATTCATGAAAGCGGACGAGTAACGAACTTCGTGCTTTACACATAACCAAACTTCAATCACAGCTGTTTCATTTAGAGCTCGCAGAAACTGCACATTACTGTCAGTAGAACAAAACACGTCATCCCGAAAGCAGCCAAGTGCTTTTGGTCTCCGCACTTTCATTTCATTGTCGCCTTGCGAAATGCACAAATCACTCTCACTGCACGCACGGCGGAACGTGTCTGCACGCAGTAGAGGCGGTCAGAAAGCACAGCTGCGGACGGTTTGCTTTTTTTTAAATGCAGGTCTTTTCTTCACCGGAGGGCGTAAGTAATACAGTCGTACCTTAGTGGGGATCTTGCCGAAATACAAGGCTTGGGTTACCTCATAAAATAGATCGCATTTCGGGGCCGATTTGCATGTAAGCGGTATGTAACAAACCTGCGTCTGAGCCACGAAGGGCTTCGTGGAGCGGCCTTGCGCCAGCGATTGAATCAATGCACAAATCGCATTTAGTTCATCCGGGGCAAGACAAGATGACTAGCCTCATGCGGTCTTTGGAGAAAACTCGCGGCACAGGTATAGCACAAGAGCACGCACACACATCCACGCAACAACGCGCATCGCGCACTGCCACCACAACACGGACGCAGAGGCCCACGGGTCGCTAGCGTGGAATGGGGGTGCCGGCCGCAGCTCGTAACAGCCAGCCGACGGCCTCTTCTCCCTCTCCATCTTCGTTTTCCCCCTCGCGCCGCATCCGTTTGTTGGGATCGGATATACGCGATCCGGCGCGTTCGCGCATCGAAGTAAAGCCGCGCAGGCGCACAGGGGCCCGGGGGAGGAGCTTCGTGTCGTCTGCTACAGCGCTGGCGCGCACCTCGCTTGCATTGCTGGAAAGCAGACGACACGAAGCTCCTCCCCCGGGCCCCTGTGCGCCTGCGCGGCTTTGCTTCGATGCGCGAACGCGCCGGATCCGCTGGCGCTCCGCGGAGCGCGGCCACGCGGAGCCGTGTTCGCACTTAGAGTGGACCACCCTGTACAGCTCGTTGTAGATTCTTGAAGACGTTGGCGAAAGCGCGCTAATTGCCATCAGAGACGCTGCTGAAGACTCCCTGCCCTTATTGCCCGGAAGCGGTGGAAGATTGCATCGCTTTCGCATTTGACCGTTATCAGTTGACCGCGGATGCTGGGAGCTTGCAGTAGAGAGAAGTGCCTCTGTGATGTGGCACTAACGTTTGGTGAATGTGTGGTGTGCACGAGAACGTTTTCCAGGATTACATAGCCGTGGTGTCGAAGGATGAGAAGCTTTATGCTGTGGGTGTTTCCGGGACGCCGTTTCGCACTTGCGCGATAAGGTAAAGCAGCACTCTCACGATGACCCCCCCCCCCCCCTGGATTTCTGAGGTGTGAGTTGCCTGCCTTCTTTACTGAAGCTAGTAACAATTCTCTTTTACAGGCGTTAGCTTTAGTTTGGTGTTATTGGCGTATAGAGCCTTCCCTAAATAAATAGTAGTAGCAAGCATTTTTTGGCTACAAAAACAGTACGCCAGGAAAATAGATGTCTTTTCGGGCGAAGTTGAGTTGAATTTATTGACGACAGTAAGCCACGTCAAAAGGTAGAGGGGAGGGGAAGGATATCAACGACATCATTCCGACTCCAGAAAGTGCGCATTGTTTCACTGGAACGTATGGAGGTGGAGCTTTGAAGGCTGATATAAAAGACGAGCAAAGGTGGCGAGAACATTGGTTAACAACTTTACCAAGGGTATGATATTCAGTAATAGAGAAAGCGCTTCGCCTAAGTCGGCATGCACAGTATTTCGTGAACTTGGTATTGCGAACATAGCGGTCTGTAGTTATGAGCATCATGGCGAGTTGCTGTGATTTCTGTGTGACAGCAATAATGCGACATAGAGTCTGACGTTTCAGTGCATATGGAACGAAATCCTGTGCGCGATATATGTGCGCGAGATCTGCCATATTCCGCGAGATGTGCTCCTGTCTAGCGTTCCTGCCATCTGCAATTACACAATTGAACGCGCGGCAGGGAACGCCATGCGACAGGAGAGATGGGATAACGTCCAAACTCACACTTGGCCGGAGAAAGTGTGACAGATAGTGCGCCTTTCCTACCCTGTAAACAGAATATAATCATGTGTAACGCGCAAAAAACGCCGATAAGAGGAAAACGATGAGGCAGATAATAGGCGGGGAAAGATAGGCCTTCGCCATTCCCCTCTTCAGAGACGTCTAAGAGACCCTGTAATTTTAAGGCGAGTGAGTGAGTGAGTGAAAACTTTATTGAATATTTTAAGGGTTTCGCGGTTGTGAAGTCTCCGTCGTCTTCTCTGGCGCTGGCGACTTGAGACTTCTCGTCAGCAAGGGTGGGCCCCTATTCCAAGGCTCCACTGAGTCGTGCTGCATCAGTCGCGTGCTGCACTAAGGCCCTTTGGGTCGCGAGCTCGCCGCTGGTGAGCCGACTCTCCCATTGCTCCGCACTCGGGTTTTCGTGTTGGTGGAATGCTTTGTTGCGTTCGCATTCCCACGTGATATGATAAAGTGTAGGTGTGGCATCGCACCAAGGGCAGGTGGCTCTGTATTGTGTCGGGAACATTTTATTAAGTATGTGTAGGTTAGGAAAGGAGTTGGTCTGTAATCTGCGCCAGCCGGTCGCTTCCTCCTTTGTTAGGGCTTTGTGTGGTGGTGGATATCTAATTCTAGCTCCCCTATGCAAGTGCAAGATCTCTGCGTATCCCCCCTCGCAAGCCTGTAGGCGGAGCTCCGGAGCATTTGACTGCCCTGCTCGGAATGCGTAACCTCGAGCTAGGCTGTCTGCCCTTTCGTTCCCCCCTATGCCCGTGTGGCCCGGGATCCAGATTAGGCTATGCCTGGGTTTCTCCTCGGCGGAGGTTGCCCCGCTGAGTATTTTAAGGGCTGTTCTGCTGATCCTGCCCCTCGTGTAGTTCCTGCACGTCTCCTTCGAGTCCGTCAGTATGTTGAGAGATCGGCCCGTTCTGTAGCCTTCTGCTGCCGCCAGCGCGACGGCAATTTCTTCGGCCTCCGCTGTGCCGGCGACCTTTGCCGTGGCACACGTGATCATGTTTCCTTCCTTGTTTACCACTACCGTCGCGGCTACGCGTTCTCTCTCGCGCAGATATACGGCAGCGTCCGTGTATACGGTGTTTTCTAACTGGGCTAGCGTTCTCTCAACGTACTCGGCCCTCGCTTTTCGTCTGCTTTCGTGAAGATTGGGGTCCATGTTTTTCGGCAATGGTCCCACGTTAATGGTTTTCCTAAGGTGGTCCGGTACGTCCGCGTATCTGTCTACCAGTCCGCTCGTGTCCCGACCCAACCTTCTTAGGAGCGCTCGTCCCGTGGGGGTGCTTCTGAGTCTCGTGATTTGCGTTCCCAGCAGAGCTTCGGCGAGCTCACTGAAGTTGTTGCTGATGCCTAGCTGGAGCAGAGCCTAATAAAGTTCCCATTTGTTTGCTTGGGTGGGCTGTATAGGTTTACGATATAGGTGCTTTTGGAATTTGTTTTCTTTTTGGGAATTATCTCTGTAATTACATGTTCGACCTGGGTGTCCTCTATTTCTTTGTGTGCTATGGCTACTACTTGTTTGCTTATGAGGGTCGCAGTGCGTCCGCTTTCCTGACACGTGTAGCCCCTGAGTGTTGGGGTGTTGTTTGTTTCTTGTAACATAATTACATCCGGTGGGTTTCCTCTGGTGTATATGAATTGCTGCAGGAGGCCTTGCTTACGCTTGTACCCCCTGCAGTTCCATTGCCAAAGTTCTAGTTGTCGGTGGCGTTCTGCCATGTTTTGTTATTGTTGTTTGTGTTGGGGGGGGGGTCTCTGCGCCGAACCTGCGTTCGTTGTATAGTCTGTCTCTGGCGTCGTTGGTGGCTCTTTGCGTGGTGTTGTTTTTAACATAGGTTCTAAAGTTCTGTTCTTGTAGGGCAAACTTTTGTTGTGTCTGTTGCAGTTCACTTTGCATTTGCTGCATCTGTCCCTGTAGAGCCATTATGAGGTTTTTTATATCATCAATTGGGGTTCCCCCTTCGTGGGTTTGTTGCGCCATGTCCATCGCCTGAGGTGGTGGAGTCGGCGTTCTAGCCGGCGAATAACCCGCCCTCATTTCTTGTTTCTCTCTGATAATGTCGTTTAGTTGTTTCTTTAGTTGCCTCGCTTCCTCGCGACTTTGCTCTAGTTCGCGCCTGAGGCTCGTAATCTCTTTTAATAGTTGTTTGTCTTGTGTGGTTTGTATGTTGTTAGTGTTAGAGTGCGGAGCAAAAAGTGATTTGGGAGGGCCGTCTCCCCAGCTCACCTTAACACCTCCGCCGCTCTTCTTCTTTTTCTGTTGCCACGGCTGCTGCTTTTGCTGCGGCTGTTGCTTGCCGGCGTTGCCCAGGGGTGGGTAGGACCCGTCCCGGTTGGACCCTTGGCTCTGGCTCCGGCTGCTTCCGCGGCTGCTCCGGCCCGGGTCCTGGCTCTCGTCCCGGAACCATCTTGGTCTTTTTCCCCGGCTGCGGCCTCGGCTGCGCCGCTGCTGCTGCTGGGGTCCCCACCTCAGCTCGCTCGCTGACTTGAGGCGTTGTTTGCAGTCTCTCGTGCCCACCGCGTGATCGCCGCCGCACAGCAGGCACTTGGGTGTGCATTGGTGTCCTGCCTCCGGATTCTGGCATCCGCACTGCCTGCAGGTCCTGGATTCCGGGTTCGGGCAGACGTCCATTCGGTGCCCCTGTTGGCCGCAGGCGTAGCACACCTGCCTCGTGGGCCGGTACGGGTAGCACCACATCTCCCCGCCGTAGTACAGCACCTGCTTCGGGAGAATGGGGTCGTCGAAGGTGATGACGGCCGTGCTGGATTTCCCGAGCATTCTGGCTGCCAGGATCTTCACGCCTTGCGTGCGGACTCTGAGGTTAGTCTTGAGTTCTTCCGGTGAGGTTCCCGGGTCCACGCCGTGGACGACCCCGCGCAGCGTTCCTTCCGGTGCTGCTACGTGGGCGTTCACGGCGTAGCTCTTGCCCCCGAAGCTCAGCTGCATGATGCGCCTAATCTTCTGGGCCGCTTCTTCGTTGTCGGTGCTGATGATGATGATGTTCGATCCGTTGCGCAGTCGGATGATGAGGTCTTCCGCCTTACATCCTTGTTCGGTAGCCGCGACTACCGCCCGCGCCACTTGGTGCGTCTGCAGGTTTTTAACAGCGAGTCCCCTCGGCCGAAGGACTATTTTAAGGTCGTCTCTGGGGAGCGGCGGCAGTCTCCGCCTCGGCGCTCCTACTTTCTCTTTCCTTTCTGGCGCAGCTGGCGTTCCATCTGTGACCTTCGCCGCGCCTAGGGAAGGCCCGTTCCCTAGGCTCGTTCCCGCCAAGACTTGCTGCTTGTTATCGCTGCGTTGGCGTCTCTTCTGCCTTCTCGACATGGCGATTTCCCAATCTGCGTCGGTTCCGCCATTGTTGCTTACTTGTGAGCGTTGCGTCGAAGGGGTGCTGCTTCCTAGGGCTTGGCTGCCTGCCGCCGCGGGTCCGCCTCGGACCTGTTGCTCGGGAGGCGCTTCGGTGGTGTCCTGGAGGTCTTCCTCCATGAATTCTTGCGAGTCGGCCGAAAATCTTGTCGGGCCTGTCGCTGAGGGTCGGTCGTAGCTGGGGTCGCTTGCTCGGGACATCACTCCGGGCCTTCTTTACCTCGGGCCGAGGCCGGGGAGGCCGCGGAGCCCCGCTCTCTTGCTAAGCCTCGTTAGGCTTAACGCCTGGTCGGCCACAAGGAAAATTCAAATGCCGACAAAATCCAAATATTGGAATCACCGGCTTGAATTTGGGGTCCTCGTGATCCTCTTCACTTCCGGCGTCGATCCCAGCCAAAATTTTGGTGGTCCAGTCGGGTTGAACGGGTCAAAAAGCCCAAAAACGGCGGAGCGCATATGACACGCGTCCGCTCGCCTCGGATGCTTGCAGCGCCCTCCAATTTTAAGGCGAAAGACTTTGTTGGCTCATGCTCTTGTGACAAATGTGTCCCGCTTGTGCGGCGTTCTGATTGGCCAAGGCTTGATGCGGCCATTCCATCTGCAATGCCACACTTGAACGCGCGCCAAGGAACGCCACGCGACAGGAGCGATGATGTAACCGTCCTTACTCACACTTGCTGGATATAGTGAACTAGAATATTGCCCTAGTGGCGCGAACGAAGAGACGCAAGCGTGCTCTTTGGCGCAGAAGCCACCAGTGGCGCCACTGCAACTTCTAGCGGCGTCATTGCTGTTGCTTAAGACAGTTGTGTGTGTTTCTCTGTGTCGGTGACCCGTTGTGGTGCATTTATGCTTCTTTGGTAAATAACACTGCATACCGCTGGCGTTAACTAGATTCAGTGTAAATATTTAAGCATTTTGTTTTTATTGGCGTTTTGAGAAGTTCAGCAGTGGTGAAAAATTGCGTCGTTCTGTGTTGTCCGCTAAGAAGAAAGGGCTATATATCACTACAGGGTCTTGAATATTTGTGGACCGGGTTTTAAAAAATTCCTATGCAAAATCTACTACCCCATTCGACCTGAAATAACGTTCACAATGTAGCAAAATATGGTCTACGTTATCTGATAAGTGAATAGTCAACGGTACTTGGCTAGATTTTCCGGAATCGACGGAAAACTTCTCTTGGCGGCGTGTACAATTTTCGCAGAAGCGAGGCGAGAAGCTGCGGTGACATGGTGCGCCATCTGTCGAGCGGCGAGGTAACCGCCATCTCCGGCAAGGCCGTTGGCGCGCTTGCTTCAAAGGTACAGATCGTCTGCTTGTTGAAAATAATGCCACAAGGAAACGCCACCGCATCTCTTACTAAACACCGTAGCGGAAATGCTACATCAGCACCATTAGAAACAATAATAAATGTTAACTGGTCGCTTGCTATTGCGCTATGATTCCGGTGACGTCTGCTTTCGACTGTTGGTCTGTTCCACGGTGGAAGAATATTTAGGTGGGGACACAGCACGGGCGAGGCACTGGACGCAAGTTTCCAGATAAGGTACCAGCCACGCTCCGCCGAACCGGGCCGCTGGTCGCAGCGTCAGCGTCGATGTAGCGGCGAATTTTCGCTGGAAGAAAAAAACACATACATCGATGACGCCGTTGCGATAGCAACTTGCTGATATCGCGCGGCGCGTTTCTCCTGCGTGAGCCGTTTGCGGGGCCCGAAATGTTTCCCCGTCGTCGCCAGAAGCATCACCGTAGCGCTTTATCTGCAGAAGCGAAGTTCAGGATAATTTTTTGTCAATTGTCAATACTATTGATGTAATTTATTCCTAACAACGAAGTGAAAAAAAGGTTGAAGTTGAACTTTATGTTGAAATATGGGGGAGTGAGTACTACATTGCTCAACCATTAAGTCATTGTTATTCAGTTGAAAGCGCCGGGGAAGCAGTTTTCTCACTTTGGATAGCGTAAATAGAGCAGAGAAAGCGAATCCTGCTTTCGGTTGGGCGAATGGAAGAAAAATGTAAAACTTCAGAGGGTATTCTTAACCGCTTAATGAAGGAAATGCAACAGCGCCCCGTACCGCTTCTCTATCGAATAAATCATTAACGTGAAAACTGAGTGGAAGAATGGAATAAGCAAGCGAAGAAAAGTACGGACGAGTTATGTGTACGAAAACCGGAACAAATGCTGCCGTGATTTAAGGCTTTTTTGCCTCAAGCAAGCTCAACTGTCTTCAAATTTTGCACGAATCCTGACAGCACGAACGACTGCACGATCTGTCTATCTATTTATGTTCACCAAGTGATTTATATGCGGCTTTGGCGCACCACATCACATTACTGTTCGCCAGTCTCTAACGTAGATTCAAGAAAGCTGTTGACCGTAATTTTACCTCTATTGTTTTGTATTGAATAAATTATACTTGGTGTTCTTTTTCCATTGTTGTGAAATTCTCTTCCTCTCTGTACTGTACCCTATACCGTGAGGATAATAGAATGAGGGAAAGGAAAAAAGAAGCTAAGAGAAGTAATGATATAGAGGAAGTGAGAGGGGGCGGGGGGGGGGGGGAATTCAGTGAGAGCTAGCAGAATCCAGTTAGAGGACCTCTAATTTAGGGAAGAAATAAAGTAAGGAGCAAAATAAGGATGAGCGGGCACACTGATGGGCGAACAAAAGATGCAAAGTCAAAGAACAAATGAAACAACCGATGGTTAATGCTTTGTTGTCAAAGTGCCGCCGCTTATTCGTGCAGAAGGTTCAAATTCCGCGCGAAGCATTATTCGCTTCCTGCGCTTTTATTTAAGCATGCACGAAACCACAGATTCATAAAACTGCGCTGAATAATGGACCTAGACAACAAAAACGTGGAAAAAATATTTTTCTCTCATCATCGGCCACAGTTTACAAGAAAATGGCTCTCAAAAAGCGTGTATTCACCATAGAAAAGCATTGCCTCCCACTACGTCACAGGCCGCTGAGCGAGCTGCCATCTTGTACGGCTTAGACTAACTAGGGGACTTTATATGGAGCATGCACGGTACGCTGTGTCCCCACCTATATATCTTGCACCGTGGTCTGTTCTGACGACTCTTGTTCTGCTCTCATCCCGAGGGAAGATCGACCATTTTTTGTGTTCGCCCTATAACGCATTGTGCGCTGCAGGGATATGCGTTCATTTTCAGCGATAGAAAAAACGGCAGCTGTGTCGTGGCTTGTTAAATACGGGTCAGTTCGCTGCGTGCGCACAAAATTAAAGGTAAAATTTCGCCGTCGTCCTCCCTCTGAAAGGTTACTGCTAAAATGGAAGGAAATGTTTGAAGAAAGAGGCCGTCTCAAAAAGAAAGAAGTTATAAAGGGGGAACACATCGCAGCATTGCAGATGCCCTTGAGGGTGCGTTTTCGTTAAACCCGCAGATGTCCTGCACGCGCACTGCGCTGTTGGGAGTGAGCCTATCGACGGTAAGTCGCACGATGGAATGCAACAGCTTCTATCCATACAAAATGCAAACTGTGCAAGCGCTCTCAGAAGACAACAGAGACCGTCGGCTTGAATTCAGTGGAAGATCCGAGAAATAAAATGCCGGGCAGATGTGTATAAAACCTCGTTCTTTCCACTGATGACCAATGAGTGGAACCGACTGCCAGCTGGCATCACTGAGTGTTGCGCGGAAAATTTATTTCGGGCTTTTTTATCGGATGTGTGACGTGGCGCCCAGTTCTCTTGCTTGTGTTTCCTTCCTTACTTTGTTTTTGACTGTTTTTATCAGTTTGTACGTCGCGCAGTTGCCCCCTTTAGATGCATGTTTCTGATTCTGCATTATCACTTGCATCGTGTTATTTTCGTGATTTTATGTATTTTATTGTACCACTGGCGTTTCCAGCAAAATTATTTGTCATCTCCCCCTCTGCAATAATGCCTTCGGGCGCTGCAGGAACCTGTAATAAATAACTAAACAAAATAAAATTCTGCCACTCGGAACAGCAAAGAATAACTCAAGAACGGGGACATCTTAACTGTTTATTATTCACCGATGAAGCCATTTTTCACCTGGATGAAATAATTAACAAACAGAACACATGGTTTTGGCCAAAAAGCAATCCTCGTTTTTTTTTTCCACGAACGACAAGACCCCACATATTATGGTTTGGTGTGGATTGTGGCGCGAAGGGCTCGTTGGGCCATTTTAATTTGAGGACACCGTCACTGCAGAATCATACTTGGAAATGCTGCAGCAGAAGATTCTGCCAGAGCTGGAAGAAATACATATGCAGAAGTAGATCTGCTTATTTCAGCAGGACGGACCTCCTGCTCATTACGCCATTAAGCTCCTGCTCATTAAGTGTCCGCAACTGGCTGGATGCAATATTCCCTAACATCATCATCATCATCATCATCAGCCTGATTATACCCACTGCAGGGCGAAGGCCTCTCCCATATTTCTCCACTTAACCCGGTTCTGTGCTAGCTGCATCCACTTGACCCCTGCGAACTTCTTAATCTCATCCGCCCACCTAACTTTCTGCCGCCCCCTGCTACGCTTTCCTTCCCTTGGAATCCAGTTTGTTACCCTCAGCGACCATCGGTTATCCTCTTTTCGCCCTACATGTCCTGCCCATGTCCATTTCTTCTTCTTAATTTCCACTAGAATGTCAGTAACTTGAGTTATTTCTCTGACCCACTCTGCACGCTTTCTATCTCTTAATGTTACCCCTACCATTTTTCGTTCCATAGCCCTCTGGGTTGTCCTCAACTTAAGTAGAACTCTCTTGGTTAGCCTCCACGTTTCAGCCCCATAGGTGAGTACAGGCAAGATGCAACTGTTGTATACTTTCCTCTTGAGCGATACCGGTAAGCTGCTAGTCATAATCTGCGAGTGCTTGCCAAATGTGCACCATCCCAATCTTATTCTTCTTGTTATTTCCTTTTCATGGTCCGGATCTGCGGTTACTACCTGTCCTAGGTAGACATATTCGCCTACTACTTCCAGTATTTCGCTACCTAATGTAAACTGCTGTTCCTTCCCGAGGCTGTTGAACATTACCTTAGTCTTCTGCATATTGATTTTCAAGCCTACCTTTCTACTTTTTCTGTCTAGGTCATCAATCATTATTTGCAGTTCATCCCCCCAGTTGCTTAGCAAGGCAATGTCATCAGCAAATCGCAGATTACTGAGGTATTCTCCATCTACCCTTATCCCTAACTGCTCCCATTCCAAGTCTCTGAATACTTCCTCTAAACAAGCTGTGAATAGTACTGGGGAGATTGTGTCTCCTTGCCTAACACCTTTCTTTATGGGAATTTTGTTACTTTCTTTATGCAGAACTATGGTTGCTGTGCAGCCACTATATATATCTTCCAGCACTTTCACGTACGGCTCGTCTACCCCCTGATTTCGCAATGCCTGCATCACCGCCGAGGTTTCAACTGAGTCAAATGCTTTTTCGTAATCAATGAATGCTATGTATAAGGGCTGGTTATATTCCGAGCATTTTTCTATCACCTGGTTGATGGTATGGATATGATCGATAGTAGAGTACCGTTTCCGAAACCCTGCTTGATCCTTTGATTGATTGCAGTCTAAGGTTGTTCTGATTCTATTAGCGATTACCTTAGTAAATACCTTATACGTAACAGACAGTAAGCTGATTGGTCTGTAATTTTTAAGGTCCTTAGAGTCCCCTTTCTTGTGAATGAGGATAATGTTTGCATTCTTCCATGGTTCCGGTACCGTCGATGACACCAGGCACTGCGTATACAGGGTGGCCAGTTTTTCTAGCACGATATCCCCCCCGTCCTTCAGCAAATCTGTAGTTATCTGATCCTCTCCAGCTGATTTCCCCCTTTTCATAGTTTCTAATGCTTTCTTGACCTCGTCTTTCGTCACTGGTGGAACGTCTGACTGTTTTTCCCTACCGCCAATCTCATTACGGTCCTGACTACTTTGGCTGCTGTAGAGATCTGTATAGAACTCCTCGGCTACTTTTACTATCTTGTCCATATTAGTGATGACGTTGCCCGCCTTGTCCCTTATCGCATACATCTGGTTTTTGCCTATGCCCAATTTCTTCTTTACCGCTTTAAGGCTTCCCCCGTTCTTTACAGCATGCTCAATTTTCTCCATGTTATACTTCCTTATATCGGCCACCTTGCGCTTATTGATTAGCTTTGATATCTCGGCCAATTCGATCTGGTCTGTTGGATTGGAAGCTTTCATACTCTGGCGTTTCTTAATCAAATCTTTCGTCTCCTTAGACAGCTTACCGGTATCCTCTCTAACTATCCTACCGCCTACTTCTACCGCGCACTCAGTAATGATATCTCTGAAATTATTGTTCCTTGCCTCTAGGGTAATGTCGCCATCCTCAGTTAGAGCTGAATACCTATTCTGTAGCGAGATCCTGAACTCTTCTGCCCTCCCCCTCACCGCTAATTCGTTGATGGGTTTCTTTCTTACTAATCTGTTGCGTTCCTTCTTCAGATTTAGGCTAATTCGGGACCTCACCATCCTGTGGTCACTGCATCGCACTTTCCCGATTACCTCTACATCCTGCACAATGGCGGGGGTTGAACACATTATGAAGTCGATTTCATTTTTAGTCTCTCCGTTAGGACTTTTCCATGTCCATTTCCGGTTCTTCCGTTTGCTGAAGAAGGTATTCATGATTCGTAAGTTACTGCGCTCTGCAAACTCAACTAGTAACTCCCCCCTGCTATTCCTAGAACCAACGCCATAGTCACCTACTGCCTTGTCTCCTGCCTGTTTTTTCCCTACCTTGGCATTGAAGTCGCCCATTAGTACAGTATACTGCGTCTTTACTTTTCGCATTGCCGATTCTACATCTTCATAGAAGCTTTCAACTGCCTGGTCATCATAGCTACTTGTAGGTGCATAGGCCTGTACAACCTTCAGTTTATACCGCTTATTAAGCCTAATTACGATGCCTGCAACCCTCTCATTAATACTATAGAATTCATCTATATTACCCGCTATATACTTATTGACAAGGAAACCTACTCCGAGTTGTCGCCTCTCTGGTAAACCTCGATAACACAGTACATGCCCATCCTTCAGTACAGTATATGCCTCATTCGGCCTCCTAACCTCACTAAGCCCTATGACATCCCATTTCATGCCCTCTAGTTCCTCTAACAGCACTGCTAAACTAGCTTCACTAGCTAGGGTTCTAGCATTAAACGTTGCCAGGGTCAGTTTCCAATGGCGGCCTGTCCAGCGGAGCCAGGCTTTCTTAGCACCCCCTGCTGCGTCACAGGTCTGACCGCCGCCGTGGTCAGTTGTTCCGCAGCCGCTGGTGACTGAGGGCCGGGGTTTTATGGAGCTTATCATAGGAGGTTGTGGCCAATTACTGCACCAGGGTGGCCAACTCCTGTTCTGGTGAGGTGGATGGGTAAAGGCTCGTCAAACATACCATGGCCGCACCGCTCACCGATGCGATTTTTTTTGGGGGGGTGGGGGACGCCGCCTGTACAGCCGATGCCGACTTCACAGTTGTTCTGAGCTGAAGCAGCGAATTGAGGCTGCTTGTGCAGAAATCACGGAGCGCATGAAGGCATCTATCTTCAAAGAATATGAAGAAAGATTACAAAGATGTATTGACGCCGCCGGAGGACACTTTGAGATGTAAATCACAGCAAGCACTTCGACATAAACGCCTGAGTACTGTTTGGTGTAACTGCGTTTTACAGTCTCGGGTGTTTCCACTACCATCTCTTTCATAGCCCATGAGCAGCTTGCGGACGTTGAAACACAGAAAATGGCCAACCAGATTGGACCAGAAATTAACGGCACCGGAATCATAGCGGAAGAGCAAGCGATGAGTTATTATTTATTATTGTTTCTAATGCTGCTGATGTAGCATTTCCACTGCGGTTTTAGTAAGAGAAGCGGTGATTCTTCCCTGTGGCATTACTTTAAACGAGCAGACGATGTGCGCCTTCGAAGAAAGCGCGCCAACGGCACTAACGATCTGCACCTTCCAAGAAAGCGCGCCAACGCCACCAACGGTCTTGCCCACGCCTTGCTGGAGATGGCGGTTGCCTCGCCGCTCGACAGATGACGCACCATGCCAACGCAGCTTCTCGACTCGCTTCTGCAAAAATTGTGCACGCCGCCGAGAGCAGTTTTCCGTAGATTGCGGAAAATCTAGGCAAGTTCCGATGTTGAATCGCTTATCAGATAACGTTGACCACATTTTGCTACTTTGTGAACGTTATTTAAGCTCAAATGGGGTAGTAGATTTTGCATAGGAATTCTTGAAAATCCGGCCCCCAAATATTCAAGACCCTGTACAATCAGACCGACAACACACAAGAGACGATTTATTGTATCGAAAGCATTACTTCGCTGTGTTCACAGATTTCTGTCCGCAGACCGCGTTCGAAAGCAGGTCACGTCCGCAAGCAGGCCGCGTCCTCAGACCGCGTCCGCAAACAGGCTGCGTCCGCAGGCCGCGTCCTCAGCCACACCAAAACGCTGAGTGACCGTCCGGAGCACGTGGTCTGAGAGCCGTTCCGACCACGGTGTATTACCTCTGTCCACACGGACACGGCTGAACTCCCTTCAACCAAGGTAGGCATTACCTCGAGGGAGATAGGTGCCGTGTCCCACGGCAGTTCATTATGGAAGGAAGTTAAAAGGAGTTCTAAAGCAAAGGAGATCGACGATCTCCTTTGAAGGGCGAAGGGAGTACTCTCGTTACCAATGTGCTTGCTTCCGAGTCATTAAATAACTATTTCTTCAATAATGTCAATTTTACTCGTTAATATATTAGTTTTTATTGCATAAATTTGTATTCTAACTCGGTTAGTTGCGTTTAATTGTCGCGACTGCACCATACTCTCCAACTAGGCGCTTGACTGCGCTTGCATCATTTCTCTTCCTCCGGGCTTCACACGTTGTTTTGGTTTTGGTCTGTCGCTGGCACGCTCGAGCCTCTCACGTGTAGCCGTGCAGCACTTCGATGGACGATGCCCATGTACCACCCTCACAGCCTTCGGTAGCGAAACGTCAGCCGGCGCTCCAACCAAGAACGACGTGGAATGAAGTAGAGACATGGGAACTGATACGGATATGGGAAGATAATTTGGACTTACTGAGGGGCAAAAAGCACAATGCCAAAGTGTATGACGCAATCATGCATGCGATCTGTGCAAATGGCATAGTCAGGACACGGAAGCAGGTTCAAGCGAAAATTGACAACTTGACCCAAAAGTTCAGGTAAGCATTTTTTTTTACCCATGCACGCATACCATTCAGAGAAGGGAGTTGACAATGGTGAAGGAAAAAACCAAATGGTCTGTTGTTTTCAGATCCCGAGAGTTGAAAATGATAAACAGATGGTGTGCTGTTATTTTCCGTACCTGATAATACAAATTGTGCGTGTAACATTCGTCTACTAGCATCCAGTGTTCAGTTTGTCACCATGATGATCGACAGTGGCGATCGTGCACATGTGGGCGAAGTATTGTGACTGATATGAAGCAGGAGTGATTTTATCATAAAGGTGTAGTGGGAACTAATTTACCTCGTGCTACGAATTCAGTGTGAATCCTTGTTTTCAGGAAAGGGGCACGCGGTAACACAACAGGTGCGGGAGAAAAAACGTGGGTGTTCTTCAGAGAACTGCACAGAATTTTAGGCAGTGTGCCGGTAAATGACCGCTCACTTGTTCAAGAAAGTGGACGGTTCCCGGATGAGACGGGGTGGGACGCATTTTTTTTTTCTGTTTTCGCAGCATCATTAGGCAGAAAACAAATAACTATAGCAGCATCGCGCGCGTTTTTTAATATATATATATATATATATATATATATATATATATATATATATATATATATATATATATATATATTTCAGATTATTTTGAACATGGAGCCAACCAGCCCGCCATCACCATCACACAATGATCTGGCCAGCTTTTCACAACAGCCCTTCACGGATCAGGAAAACATAGATCCCGAAGACATGTCATCACCTGTGGCACGGCCGCTCGATGGAAGCGCACTGGGTGCGGCCTGCTGCGTCGCGCCGCCGTCAATGGGCAAGCACGTCTTTGGAGAGTTTACATTTGCGCCCGCTATTTCTGCTGAGGGCGCCACTGTTCGGGGACACGTCGCTGCCGGGGTCGCCGGCACTGAGCGCACGGTTTGCTTCCTTATTGGGAGCGTTCGCCTCGCGTCTGCGTGGTAAACGGAAACTTTTTTGTGTGCGCGTGTGCAAGCACGTTAACGTTGAGTCGGAATGCGTTTGTTTTTTAAGGCGAAAGCCGTTCTAGGCTCATGGAGAGAAAATCTGTGCGCAAAAGCTGTGCCTGTAATCTTTGCGTCGCATCTGTGCACTGGTGTGTCAGTCGCAAAAGCGGATGTGCAAGGAGGGAGATTAAGAATGAAAATGATTGATGGTGATAGGTAATCAATAAAAGTTCTAAATAGACATTGATAGAAGTAATGACTAATGCTAATGACTAATATTAGTTAATAATGACTAAAATATTTGTAATGGCCAGTATATCAAACTACGACATGTAATGACCGCAATTGATTAGAAATGAGTAAAAGTGCTTAGCGATGTGTGGTAATGACTTAATAGCTAGGCATGACTCACCACTACTGTTAATGACTACGAAATGACCAATACGTGAAACGACGACATGTTATAACCGCTGCTGATTCTAAATGAGTAACCTGCTTAGTTATGTGTGATAAGGGCTGCAATGACCACGCAGGCAGACTCATCATGACTGGGAAACGACCAATATATCAAACGACGACTTGAAATGACGAACTGTGGCAAACGATGAGATGCAAATGATAGGAGAAGGGTAGGCTTTCGCTGTCCTCCGCCTAAGTGACATCTAAGAGACCCTCTAAATTTATCTGTTGAGTTCGCTTCAGGCAAAGAAAGCATCGAGGAGTGGAAATGCGCTCGCTTCCTCTGAAATGAAAGCGGCGCTGAGGTTAAAACGGCCAGATGCTGAAGCATAATACCCTATCAGCTGCCATTGAATTTGCTACAGGGGACAGCAGATTGGACTTGTTGGTGATTAATGACTCATTCATACCTAGAACTTGTGTCAGTTGGAATCACCTTCCCCATGATATCGCACGTATAACAGATAACGACGCATTTTGAAAAGCCATTGTTTTTCTTTGAATGTATATTGCTTGTTACTATGTTGTTTGCCGTTTACTTCCTAACATAGTTTTTACTTATCCCCACTGCATTGTGAAGTTTTGTTTTCCTTGTTCGTTTTGCGCATGTTTTTTATGTACTTGTAATGCATTTTCTTCTGTAACTTTGCTGTACGTACATTCATATACTTTTATGTATCCCACTCCCCTCTGTAATGCCCCCGGGCCCTGAGGGTAAATAAATAAATAAATAAATTATAGGTTAACCGTGCAAACAACGTGACGGGAACACAGGAGAAGACGGCGCAACCGCGCTAGTTGTGTCGGCCTCTTTTCCTGTGTTCCCGTCACGTTGTTTAACCTATTTAGTTAGAAGGTAGCTGGCCAGTGAACTAGGATTTTAACGATGTGTTGTGAAGCAGATGAACACGATGAGGTAGCACCAGAAGCTTTTCTCGCAGGTTATGTTGCGAGGACATATCAGAAAAAGCTACGAAGGTTTTTATTTTTTATATAGGCATGCAATTTGTTCTAAATTTTGCCGCGCTAGTCTGAGTGGCCTTGCAAGTAAAGGAGCCTGTGCATACAACATTTGTTTATACTGTTGAGACTGTTTCAGCCGATGCGATAAAATGAAAAGCCACGTTACACAGAAAATTCGGCGCCCGCTCTGTCGGCGGAAAGTCGCAAAAAAACCTCCCTGGTAAGAGGCACTTTAGTTGGTGATATGGCCAGACACCTTTGGCGCAATGAGAACATATGACATGTTCAATGTGGCAGGAGCTGCCAAACCAGAGAGAGTCAATAAGATGTACGGGTGAAAGGGGAATTACTGAAAGCGGGACCCTTAGATCCCAATTCAGGCACACTATACTCCTATAGGGCACGTTCGTACGGCTTCGGTAAAGAGGGGCTTTATATAGCTATGTGTAGCGTGCTATTTCATATAATGCGGTGGCTTAAGGCTGCATTCTATGATATGCGACAGAGGCAGCAATTACAGGATACGGTGAATAAGCAGGTAGCAAAGTGCGGGCACTCTAACGAGGCTCCTCAAGGAAACTTAAGAACCCCAACTTTTGCTTATCACTACCAGGTTGTTAATTTATGCGATATTTGGTAATGGTTTTGAGGCGACATGTCAGTCGTGCAAGAGCCTGTTGCAAGAAATAAGAGTCAACTGGACCAGTTACAGGTTAATGAAAACCAAGGATAATGCAGGCTTGATGTACCCCGCAAAGGAAGTAATCAAGCTTTGTCAGCTTACGAGCACCTTCATTAACAGGATGATGAAGTCTGAAGAGGTACGGCGAAGTAGGAAGCTGTGTAAACTTTTGATTTCATCATTGTTTTCTCACTGTACATAGTACCCGCAGCTAATCTATGAAAACAATGATCGAGCCCATGCTAAGGCGCTATGCAATATATCGTCTGGGCTGAAAATGTCAACTCAACAGTGGAGCGACGTTTATGGCTATGGCATAAACCTCTCTCAAAAAAGGTTTTCCCTCTGCGATTGGTAATTTTCTTCCTTTTTTATGTGTGGCCATTAAATAAGCGTACTCGGCTGCTCGCTGAATCTCGGCTGCAGTTGCACTCTGAAGCGTGAACATTCTTGTGATCGCAGCTAAGAGTTTCACAACAGGAACACTCGATGTGCGTTCTTCCATTGAAAATTACGAACCAGCAAAATTGTATGAGTTTGCGAGCAGCCAATAAAAATAGTAATAAAAACTTTCGGCGCATATACGTAGCACTTTGAGGCAGACCGGCTCTATGAGCGCGCTTACTTTGTCCGGTCATGCAAAATGCGGGAAGCCATGAAGGATAGCGTTCTGGCGTACAAAGTTTAAGGGCTGCAACTGAGTCGGAGATCCCAGGTTATCATCTAGGTTTAACCTAATAAACATCTTCAAATTTGCACCGTGACATCTGTCAGAATGAGATAGAAAGGTTGATTACATGCCGCATTTTAACAGAGGTTGTTCATAGTAAGACATTTTTTTATTGGATAGCGCTGGCAGCTTAGAACAGGTTGACATCAATTTGTGTATAAAAGCTGTATGCAGGAATGAGTAAATGGCATGAAAACGGCACACGGAATTTGCGACATAGTTAATTAAGTGGTTATGCATTAGGCTACCATGGCAGCTGAACAGCTTCGAATTTCTCACAGCCGGGTTTCATTTTCATGTGACAAACAGCTGGATCCGAATGCAACATCACGGTAATGCGAGCTCTCCAATTGAGTGGCCTTGAACCACCGTCACTATAAGCTTTTCGGGGTACACTCCAGTATACATCCTTGCCGAGCAAGCGCTAAGTGCTGACATGATCACACTAGACATGGCAGTGTATACTAATTCGTGTTGCCAAATTGTGTGAAGCGGAGCTCTTATATCCTTAAAATAAAAAGCTTCTACCACGTCGACGCCTCCCTCAAAGCGCAGCCAGGCGCAGCTCTCCGCGCGCGGCTGTCCCTGAACGGTGGCGCCGCGGCGCTGGCGTCTGGAAGTAGGCCCCTCCCACCGGTTTCGGGCGATGTAGCAGGCCGCACCTAGTGCGCTTCCATCAACGTTTTTAGATTAGGGTCAGTTGGAAAAGACCCCACCAGAGGCGGCCCTAACTCGTATCCTATCCGAGGGGTGGCGCTACCGTCGCGTTGAGATTGAGTGGGAGGCCATCGCCGCTGTCACCGCTGTCGCGGCGCACGTGTTCATTGCTTCGTTTGCTGTGTGTTTTGTCGTCGAACGATGGTGCACTCTCCTGAGGTGCTTGTGATTGCGTCTTTATGTGTTGCTTTATAAAAATGTGACATACGATCTGGGAGATAACGTGTTAGTGCCTGAGGATTCCATAAAATGCAATCATAATAAAGTATGGGAAGGATTAACGATTTGTATGCATCAATAACTTGACTTCACATAAAGCTTGAGCTAAATTGCGTCTTAAATATCCAAATTTATTAAGGGCTTAATTACCGCAAATTAAATCAATAGGTCTTGACCAAGATAAGTAAGGAAGTGAGAATAATATCAAAACACTTATATTCAAAAACCTTTTCAAGTGATATGCGTTGAATACGCAAAAACGGAGGGCGAGGACCTGTCAGAGAATGCCGCGGTTAAAGATTTACAAAAATCGATAGGCATTTGCCAATTTTTGCATCATTACGAAAATGTAGCAGCTGATTAGTTAAGATCACAATGATCCTCAGAGGAATGAATGAGATACTGCATGCACAACACAGTCATCTGCATGCATGCGGATTTCAGATGTGACGTTATTCGGCAGGTCGTTCATATAGAGTATAAGAATTGTTAATGTTCTAAGGCAGGTCCTTGTGGCACACAAGAAGAGACGGGGACGACACTGGATTTTACCATAATTGTATAGAGAAAGAAAGAGAGATGTCCAGTTCGCCAAAGATGAATCATTAATACAACGTTCGTGAATCGAGTTTCTAATGAATCACTGTGTCAGAAGCCTTAGAGAAGTGAATAAATATACCACCAATTTGATCGCCAAAATCTAAGTTGAAAGAAATGCGATGCACAAATTTAGATAATTGTGTCAATATGCTAAAACCCAATACAAACTATATATATATATATATATATATATATATATATATATATATATATATATATATATATATATATATATATATATATATATATATATATATATATATATATATATATATAATCCAAGCAATTCAAAATGCTAACAAGGAAAAGGAATGAAGGAGGCAGGCAGACGTTACCCCATGGCAGACGGCATGCCCAGAAGCTTTTCTAACTCTTGAAAGAGAGTTCAAGGAAGGATACCTTAAATATCCTTCATGGGAGCTGTTCAACATGTTTAAAAGTGTTGAAAACAAGATATTGACCCTACTGCAAGAAAACAGCCTCTGTGTGGACACTTTCTGGGATATTCTAGATTCACTGAAAGGCTAAGGTGTGCTAGGTGTTGGGTGCTGATCTCACAGGGACACTCTGACTGCAGACCTTCTGCAATACTATGTAGTCCTGCGAATGCACTTTGCAGCAAAGGATACTTGCAAACAGCTGACTGCTTGTGGCACAATTGCTTCCGTGAGAAAGAAGGTGAAGTTGATGTAGACTGACCTTTCGGACAAATAAATACATCCACGGGACATAAAAGCATGCATGTAAATAAAGATACGTTATGATTGTTATGTATTGAGCCGTGCTTTGTATTTCACTTAACCGCCAGTGATTCCTTTTCTACAATTAGAAGCCTTTTTCCAAGCTACTCAGAATAACTCAAAAAGCCAAGAGGTCGGCGCACGTGAGGCATCTGTAGAGTAAATACGGTGTAAAGTTATAAACATCCGAGCAGTGAAACAAGTTTACTGACCTAATTCATATCACCACAGCGCCATATAGCATAAAACGGGTAGCCGCAACCGTGAAAGGCGATTAACGAGACCTTTTTACGTCGTAGCCGGCTTTGTAATAAACGCATGCGCTGAATTTGAGTTTGTTGGAACCGCGGGCCAGTTTTGTTGAAAAACACAGCCGCTTATCGGAATATACTCTACTGATGTAGGGACGTGTCCTACCAGATGCTACAATGCAAAGTCATCACTAACAAGGTTTGTGTTAGGAGGGCCGCGCTGGAGGGGAGCGTGGAAAGCGTCTGCACGGTGCAGCCGCTACCACCACCCAACAGTCGGTTCAAGCTTGTTTAAGTCGGCCGTTGCCTAGTTTAGGCATTGTTTTTCCTGTGTACCATCACGAAATTATTTCTGTGCGTAAATAACATTTAGCCAGCTGACTCCAGCTGCTTCAAGGCCTTAACGTTGATGCGCAAGCTTCTTGCTTTCGCCGTTCAACACGGAGACGTAGCAGACGATATCAGAAGGGGCAATCCTAACGCCACAGCAGCGCCGCCGCTGCGCGGTATACGCGAGGGGCCCGCTCCGTCTACATGGCGCGGGCGCGCTCTTTCCCAACTGACCTAATATAGAAACGTTGGCTTCCATCGAGCGGCCGTGCCTGTGGCAGCTTCCCCATAGTTAGAACAAAGCAGAAGTGGTACTGCCCAGGAAAGCTATTCAAGGAAAAAAAAAAGGGTCTCCCCACAAGAAAAGTTTCAGGATTCGCTCCTTGAAAACCAACGACAGCTCACCTTAGCCCTTGATGAAGCCTTAAGGCATGAGTGCACGCTTACAGAGATGCAAGTAGAAGCCCAAGAAAAACTACTGGACCTGCTGGAAGAATTTTTGAATAAATATTGAGTGTCCGCTTTCACTCTTTAGTATTGGCTTTTTTTAGTGTACTCCAGCTTGCTCGAAATACCGAATAAGAGCAGCTCGCACCTTTTTTCCCACTTGCTACTTCCATGTACGTAGAACACGTTGGTTGCGGATTCACCAAGCAAAGCTGTTGAGCTTCATTCATCCACTGTGGTAATATTGGGTCATTGAAATGTTCCCAAATGTTGTTAAACACACAACATGCACGCACAAGAACTGGCACATTCTTTACCTTGCACTCCATCTGCTTCATCACGTATCTGAAGCGTGCTTTCAGTCTTCCGAAGGCATTTTCAACTATCCTTCTAGATTTGGAAAGTTGGTAATTAAATGTTAGCTCTGCTTCGGTGTTTCCACGAGGAAATGGTTTCATCAGGTTAGGTGTTAGGGGGAATGCCTGGTGACACAAGAAAAGCGCCGGCACGTCAGTCCCTCCAACAATGAGGCTTAATTGGGCGCAGAAATGTTGGTTCTTCAATTATTCTTGGCAATGTTGACCTCTGGAGCACATGGGAGTCGTGGAAGCTACCCGGGGAGCCAACGTTGACGTACCGAAACCGGTACTTGTGATTTACTACAGCAAGGAGGATGACACTGGACCTGGAAATGAATAACTGAAGGAAGCCTTCATTCGAATGAAGGGATGGCTCTTAGCCGCTGTTTGGGTAATTAGGGAGTTAGGAGGGATGGGAGTGTAGCTTCGTCTTCACGGTTCTTCAAGCTGTTGCTTGCCATGCGGCTGATCTTCGCGCTGTTAGTCGACCTCTCTCACACTACACGAAGCAGGCCGCTCTCACTGCCGTATGTAGCAATGGAATGTTGTATTGAGGTGCTTGATAGAATCTGATCTGCTAGGGTGGGCATAAAATTGACATTACAGTCAGTTACCAAACATACAAGCACAGCGACTTTATAAACGCAGTCAGCACATTCAAACGATGCAAAGCCTCACCATTTGAGAGTTTTGATGACAAGCTCATATCTTATTTGTTATTTTCAGCTATACCTTGGGGCTGTCTCATATAACTGTGATGCTTTCCTCATATTAAATATGATGCCACTGTTTCTATGAAAATGTATTATACAGAAGCCTAAACGTTTCATAAAAGCCTTTGCAAGCAAATTTGTGATGAGGATCATGAAAAATGCCAGGCATTTCTTGATTTGTTGCAGGGCAGGCATGAGTAGTAGACAGCAGCAAGTAAGCAGCAAGCATGCAACATATATTAGCGAGCATTAACACTCGCCTCATTATTTACGTACTTACCAGCCCTTATAGTTATAATAATTACTGGCATAATTTTTCTGTGGGGAAACTGGAAGATGGCAGCCGTCCAGTGCGTCCACTGCTTGCGAGAACCCACAGACGGCTTGGAATTCGCGGATATGGTCCGTGATGTCACCAGCAGACATCATTTTCACCCACTGTTCTTCTAGCACTTCCACAACAGTCTCACAGAATTCCCTTTATATAGTGTTCCCAGTTGATCTTCCTAAGTCAAACAAATGTGCGATTGTTCTCTTCTCAGCGGATGAACAAAGTTTATACAGGCCCACGGTGACACTCTTCTCAATTGAGACGGCCTCCCGCATGTTCGCCGCTTGTCGCTCCATTAGGGGGTGGCAGGAATCCACTATATATATTTGAAAGTCGTCTCCGACACCCGAAACGATTGAAACTCTGTTCTCTCAAGTTGGGCAGTGTATTTTCAAACCATCGTCCATCGCGATGGTAAGCCCAAACTTGCCTATGTGCACGGCGTGGGGATGAATACACTACAACGAGCGTGCCGTGGCAGATCAAGTGCTGTTGTCTAATCGAACGTACCCTATCCGTAGCTGCTTGATTTCCATCGATGAAATCATTGCCATAGCGAAGGCGATCTCGCACTTCAAGCTTCCTCACGTTTTCAGTCTCGTCACTCATGTTGAGGCGGTTGGGGCACCAAACACGCGCAAAATGTTCAAAACGCAAATACGGCGGGATAGGACATAGCACGATGTGGTTATCGCTAGACCAAACCGACTACGGAGAACGACTAGAACAGAAACACAGAATGACGAACGCAGTACGCATTCAATTACGGCGGTCGCAATTCATTGCGCATGTATTCCACAACGCCGCGCATGGTGTGCAGCGGAGCGGAAAAAATGGCTATGTTGTGAGCATGCTCGTTGTTTTCAGCAAATGTGTGTTTTTTTATAATAATATGACTAGCTAATTGCATTTTGCCAGGAAAAAAGTAGTATAAAAATATTTCAGTTTGTTTTGAACAACTTTTTTTTTAATGTTTGTCCAAAATAAACAGCGCCTAACGGCCCCCTGGTGGCTGCTCCGAGAAACTCGTTGCAAGCCGTGTGACACAGGGACAACTCCTTTGAGGCGAAACTCCCTGTGACTCCCTAGCGCTCCTTTAGGCCAAGGAAGTTCAAGGTAATTCCGAGGCGGCCGTGTGACAGGGATATAAGATTCCGACTGCCCTCGGCAGCACGGAGGAAGCGGTGCGGGGCTAGTAAAAGGTGCGGCAGCGCCTTTTGCGGGAGGAGAGGCGTTTTGTTTCAGCAGTTCCGCTGGCGCGCGCCTTCGTTCGTAACACTAGATGAGTATTCTAGTTCACTATATTGCCGGAGAAAGTGTGATAGATACTGCGCCTTTTGTAAACCAATTATAAATAAATGTTGCACTGCAACGAATGCCGACAAGAGGCGGATGATGGGAGGCAAATTATAGGATAGGAAGGGTAGGCTTTCGCCATTCTACTTTTAAGAGGCACAGAGGAGACCCTCTAATTTTTCCTCGTCCCCTATGGTTATTACACCCGTAAATAAGGAAGTCAATTTTGTACATTTTACGGTTTCCTCTGCTCGTCTTTATATATCAGTGTATTATGCGCTGATTAAACTTTGCTTTTAATATTGCTTTTAAGGCCAAATTATCCAACTGTTCATGTTATGCGATAAAGGAACTTTGCGTGTCGATAATAACGAAGTGCGTTTGGTTTCCGTGCAGTTTTAAAGCCACTGTTTCTTTGTTGTGGTTGACGTTTTCTACAATGTGATATTTGTCACGCTGGCGCTAGCATCAAGCATCCACCCACGCCTGTTGCTATTATTTTATTTATGCCTCGGCGACTTTGCAGTTGTTTTGATTCTGTAGGCGCATTTGCTTGTCTACATTTCAAGTACGTGGACATTTTAATTTGGCTTTATTCATCATTGTCATTATCACTAATTGAAGCGCAATTGTCATCGCTACGATCATCTTCACTGCCATATGGATTATATACCTGTAGATCTAGCGGCGTCTTGCCGGTGCCCCGCGTCCATGGTCTCCGGAGCACTCTGTCGCGGCCAAAACTCGCCCTCTGGAGACATGCATCGTTCAGGAGGGTGGAGAAAACTGCGACAGCTGGACGCGAACCAAATAAATAGCCCTAGCTAGACGACGTGGCGGGGTTTCGGCCAGTGCAGAACAGGAGGAAGCAGAAAAGGAAACTGACGGCTTCGAACGACTCGACACAAGCAGAGGAGAAGGGGGAGGTGATGACGAAGTCGACACTTTAAAATCTAGCACAGAGTGCACGGGTAGGACAGCACGACGTTGTCTCGAGGGAGAGAGCAAACCAACGCGTTTCCGGCTTCGTGCACGCAAATTAAAATGCGCGCTGCCTGAAACAACAGGTACTAAGAGTGACTAACAGGAGCCGGTGCTTTCAGAACGGAAGTAGTAAATACGCCGCAGGACGTGATAGCAGATGTGGATGGTAACACAAAGTTGTGGGCACGGCAAGAGGCCATTGTGGTTGTGCACGCAGGCTTGAATGACACTATACGGGACCGTCGACCCCAGCCTATCTGTACAGGACCTGCGCTCGGCGCTCGTGAAATGAAAGAAAAAGGCAAGTGGACACCACTTCCTCATTTATGCCTTTCTGGAAGGGGTGATCGCGGACGATGACATTCGTGGGAAGGGCATCAAGTAAAATTCTTACACAAGGCTTTCCGGACAAGAGCTGGGAAAAAAGGACAGAATTTGTTGCCTCGAACCTGGCAGCAATGCCTCATAGGCAGGACATGACGTATGACGACCAAATGGCTGAGGTGCTTGGACAGGGTTTGAGTTGGCTGTATTTTTTAGGGATAGAACTCTTCATTGAGCCTCATAGCAGGCACAGACAGGTCTCGCTACAAGCCGACCGCCTTGCCTTGTCAGATGGAGGGGAGGGTGCACTGGGTGCAGCCCTCCTGTGAGGGTACAGACATCAACCAATAACCATCATCATGCTACGGCAACCCCGGGGAAGGCGCTTCAAATCACAGTGGTGGATTGGTCGGGTGGTTTTTGTTTCCGGGAGTGGGTGTTATCCCAGCCAAGTGGCTATTGCAATCTGAATTCGCTCCGCCGGGGCGGGTTCGCAGTGCTAATGCACCGCGCCCGCGACACGCTAAATAGATATGTAAACCCCGAGTTTGGCGCATGATGGCCTTAGCTGCCTATCTGCCATAACGCACAACACAACACACATTCCTAGTCAGTTGCGAACATGAGTCATCGTTTGACGCATTGGTCGTTCCACGCTGAGTCATGCTGATTCATGCCTTGGCACTGTAGCCATTACGACATATAGATAAGCATGCTCGCACATTTACGGTCAATTCAGGCCATTACTAGTCATTTGACATATTGATCGTTCCGTAGTCATGCTAAGTCGTGCCTAGTCGTTGCAGTCATAACCACTCATATCCAAGCATGTTTACTCATTCCCAGACAGTTTGTATCACTACATGTCATAGTTTTACATATTGGTTATTCCGTAGTTATGCTGAGTCATGTCTAGTCGTTGGTCATTATCCCCACAATCTAAGCATATTTGCTAATTTACATTCGGTAGCGGTTATTCGAGTCGTCGTTTGACTTATTGGTCGTTCTGTAGCCATTTTATGATCACTTTACTAGTCAATATCACTGTTAGTTACCTCTATCGATATATATTGTATAACGTTTATTCATTACCAATCATCAATTGTTTTCTAATTTCCTTCCTCATGCATCCGTTATTAGCAAGTGACAGATGAGCGCACATATCCAAATAGTGCTTCTGAGGGGAAGGACACTAAGCCTGACCTCAGAGCAACTTCCAGTAACTCCGCCTTCTTAGAGGCAATAAACAGTTTACCACCACCAGGCGCAGATCCCGCGCACAACTCTCGCGTACGTGATTTCGTTCCAACGTAGAAAGGCTTTTGCCTTATGCAAATGATAAAAAAAAACTAAACGAAACAGGTCCGCAACAAGGTCTTTTTTGTTCTCTCGTGCAGCTTTCGATCTGTTGAAACGCACTTCACCAACGCTTCCTTAATTCACATTCGTTTCTGTACAGTCCGCATTTCTGGATTACTCACCGAGTTTCACCCGTTTCTCTGCTCCTCGCGTCCATATCCTGCTCAGAATTCTGAGAACAGAAAGGCGGTACTTACCAATGCTATGTATCACTGTGCGAAAAATAAAAATAGAATGAAAAAAGAGAAAACAAGTTTAAAAATTGAAACATTCCGGTTTGTGAATCGCTATCGCGTGATACCCTTGGCGGTAGATCCTAGCTGTCTTCGTTTAATTTTATTAACCGACGCAGGCTAGGAGCGCAATTACTGATCGGCCTAACATCCCCTAATAAGATTCTCTGCGCAGGAGGTTTCGGGTTCGATTCCGACCGTCGGCGGCTACGTTTAGATGTCAGTGCACGGTAAAGATCCCCAGGTGTTCTCATTTTCTCCGCAGCCCTCCGCTCCAGCTCCTTTTTTTGCTTTCACTGCCATTTTCCTCCTTTCCTTTAAGGCGCATTTTGTGTGTTCACCGAATATTTAGGACAGATACTGCGCCTTTCCTTTCCTATGAACACCTTATTATTATTATTATTATTATTATTATTAATGTAGAGCTACACTACGCCAGCCGCTTCACGAGGACAACCTGGCAGTGCATTAAGCCATGGCACGACTGCTCTGCCAGCTGTGCGCGTGCGAGAAGTCACTAGGTCTGTGCGCGCCGCGCCGCTGCCGGGAGGAGCGAAATAGAATGGGAGGAGAGCGTGGAGGAGAGAAGCGGCGGCGCTGCTGTAAAATATGGGGCTGGCGTCATAAGTGGTGTAGTATGTCGTGCCCTGAAATTATTGTGTCATCTGTGGTGTAGTATACCGTAACTTGAAATTGATGACATCGTCAGTGTTGTAATATGTCGTGCCATGAAATTGACGATGACGCGGCCATGACTGCCCTTCCGGAGATGACCATGTCCAACCTTACCTAGCTTAGTAATAGGCATGGCTAATGATAGATATTTACTAACTAGTACTAATGACTAACTAGCCAAGAGCTTGTATTAATTCGTCTTGTTTTCTTGCGATAGCGTGCCTAACAGCATGTTTGCTCACAAATAGAGGCACAGGCTTGAGTCTAACAAATTCTAGCATTGGCCGATAATGTTGAACTAGTATTCAGGCTCCACATCTTGGGGAGGCCCGCATTGGAGCAGATAATTCTGCCGGATGGCATGTTATAGAGGCGCACGTCCAGAAATGATGTGTGATGTCTGCCTAGGACAGAGGAGACGGACAAAACTGCAGGTGTCGTCGAATGTGGCGTAGTATTGTGTCGGCCACAGCCAGGTTACCGCAGGAGTGAGGCTGACATAAAGGTGCAACATTCGAAACAAGGCCTCTTCCCAGAGCACAAGGCTGTCATGGAGGTCGTTGCCACGCGGTGGGAGAAGTGCCCGCGTGGCGCGTCGAAGGTTCGCTTTTATGCCGGAGATGAGGGGGCCATTGCAAAGAGACGAAGTTGCGTTGCGGCTTGTTTCGTCCACCAACGCTTGACTGGGGTAGCTATCCCTTCGAGTCCAGTGCACATGGACTGTTATCGGAAATTCCTCAGATACGTTCTGAATATCTTGTGTTAAATTCTAAGAATTCAGAATACGCCGAAGACTGCGTATGGCGGCTGAGGAATCTGTGAGAATGTCGATATGACTGTTAGAGGGCATGAGAAGCGAGCAAATAAGACATATAGCGTCGTGAATGGCCAGGAACTTTTCCTGTGTCGGCGTCCAGAATGCGGAGCTGGGTTACAAACAGTTTGCCAATTAAGGCAAAATATCCTCGGTCAGACTACCCTCATCATACGCCACGTGAAGCCGTAAACAGTGTTCAGTCGCCGATGATGCGCCACCGCACTATGTTCTATGCCGTGACCGACGGATCTTGCATGAGTGCGGGTCAGTGGCCGATTGTCTGTAACTGGCTGATAGCGCCATGGTGGTAGCGGCGCGCTAAAATTACGAACTGTCAGAACCATCTTCCATGTACTTGGCAAGAGCTACAACTTCAGGGATGATGTAGCCTTTCATGAGTCGAGGGTGCCGCACTGATGAACCAGATCATCAAGCGTATTTATTTGTGCCTCGGCCTGGAGAGCATGAATGAGAATAATTCGTAAAGTGTCCGTAATTACCCGCATCGCTGTTTTGTTAATAGATTCTAGGCCGTCCCACTCTGCAAGTGTGATGTAATGGAACGGGGCTTGGTAGACCAATTGTGGCTGTAGCACGAAGCGCCTGAGGAGGCAAGAAATGGTGGACGTAGCACCCCCTGACCTTTGATGATGATGATGAATAACATTATTAAGACCCGTCAAGGAAACGATTCCTTCCCTTTCAGCAGGCTGGAATCACTTGGGATTCAGTGGTGTCCAGTTCCAGATGGATGATTTTTGTTTGTACTTCTTTGTTCTGGCTGATCATTAAAGCCTCCAAGGACTCCAAATCCCTGTTCGATTTGCTGTATCTAGGGCATATCTACACTGTGTCTATCATACCTGAAATTTCGAGAAATTCTGGGGATGAGATGCAGCATTTGAGATGCCCTCTGTCGTGCTGTGCGAATTCAGGGGCTGGAGGTGCTAGTATCACATCCCAAGTAGCACGCATTATGTGGCCCACCTGGGGACAGTATGGGCAAGTTGGGCTTGGGCAACCACGATAACACCCATGAGGGCCCCCTTTAGGGAACAACCGTGCAAGCCCAATTTGGGCTCGCGCCTGCTTTTTCCATTTGGGCAGCATATAGGCGTGGAAAGGGCTGAGTACATCTTCCCACATCTGGCCCTCAAGGATCCCGCTCGGGGAATTTTAGGGCCGACGCAATGAAAATTTGGGCTTTGTGTAGAAAAAGTCTGGGCTAATCTAATTGGGGTTGCCCACTCAAAAGCGCAATAGGTCCCGTATGGGCCGCGGAGGGGCTAAATACGGGTATGCCCACGCATTGCCTACATGGGACCCTTGAGGGGTTCTCGAGGGAAAGTCAAATGAAAATGTAGGCTTCATGCATAAAATCCTTGAGCTGCCCCAAATGGGGCTGCCCACCAAGAACCTAGATAATTTCCGCATGGCCTGTAGCGGGGCAGGAAAGTGCTCTTTCCCGCTTCTGCCCGCGTCGGTCTCTTGCGAGGCACTTTAGGGCACATCTGATGCAAGTTTGGGCCTAAAGCGAATAGTAGATGGGCTTGCCCAAATGGGGCTGACCACTCAAAAACTGAATAGGTCCCGCGTGGTTTGCACCCGGGCTGAAAAGCGGACATGTATCAACGCTGCCCACATGGGTATTTCTTGGGATAATGGCGGGCAAATGCAACATATATTCGTATTCCATGCGGTAAAAATAAGATAAGCCCAATTGAGGCTGCCCGTGAAAGGCCGCAGTGGGCCCCAAACTGGCCCTAGGCGGGCTTACCGCTCTGAAACGTCTTCACTCTATATTTCAGGCACCATTTTATTTATGTAATTTATCTTATATCGGCTGATAATTGAATCTGCTGGATTTTTCACATAACCATTCTATGCATATTGCAAAAGAAGGCTAGGTCGAGACGGCGAGGTCGTGAGGGCAAGGACAGCGAAGCCTTGTCTAGCGTTTTAATCCGATCACGAACTCAGGCGCGCGCCGGAGCTGGCGCCGCGGGACGATGATGATAATATGTACAAATGAAAGAAGAAGATCATAGCATGTACAAATGAAAGAAGGTCCACAGAAGGCTCACACAAACTGCCCAGGGGGTCGGAAGCGACCAGCCTGGCCGCTCCTAACTAACCGATGTACCGCGGCGCACAAACGGTTTCAAGCGAGAAACATGGACAATTTCAGTTCCACGGTGGCGTCGATCGGCTGGGGGATCAACAGGCGTGACGTTTTAGTTAACTAGGAGAAGTTTGGCTGATGATCTCGTAAGGACCAAGGTAGCGGTGGTGCATTTGTCACTAAGGCCAGGGGTGCGCAGTGGTATATAAAGCAGTACCTCGTCACCGGGACGATAACAGACCACGCGATGCGTAGAATCGTAGCGACTCTTGCGGTCTTCCTGGCACGCTGCCGTGTTGAGGCGGGCAAGATGACGGCATCTGGCCACACGAGACAAGAACTGGGTAGGTACTGATGTGGAGTAGTCGGGCGTAGAGAAGAAGGAAGCGTCGAAAAATGTAGTGGGAGGACGGCCATAAATGAGGAAAAATAGAGAGTAACCGGTAGTCCGCTGTACTGCTGTGGTATAGGCAAAAGTGACGAATGGTAGAATAGTGTCCCAATTTCGATGATCCGGTGTGATGTACATGGAGATCATATCCGATAAGGTGCGGTGAAATTGCTCCGTCAGCCCTTTAGTCTGGGGATGGTAGCTTGAGGTTGTCGAAGGGTGAATGACGCGTAAAGAACTTCGGCAACGACTGTCGATAAGAAGGCCCTCCCGCTGTCACTTAGGAGCAGCCGAGGAGCGCCATGACGCAATACAATTGATCGCAAAAAGAAATTTGCTACTTCTTGAGCGGAACCAGTCGGTACAGGTGCTGTTTCAGCGTAGCGTTTAAGGTGGTCGACAGCTGTGATAATCCAATGGTTACCCCCATCGGAGAGAGGTAGTGGTCCATATAAGTCGATGCCTACTACGTCGAATGGCGTGGCGGGACAGGGAACAGGTTGTAGAAGGCCAGCGGGCGAAGAAGTCGGCCGTTTGCGACGTTGGCACAGAGGGCAGGTCGCGACGTCTTTGGCAACGCTGGAAGATAGGCCAGACCAAAAGAGTCGTTTTTTCACGCGGTCGTAGAGTTTTGTCAGCACCAAGGTGACCTGCAGTAGCATCATCGTGGAGAGCAGCCAGTATACGTGGGCGAAGCACACGCGGCACGACTGGGATCCAGTGAGTTCCATCAGGGCAATACACAAAAGGGAGTAAGATGCCATCTTCGAGCTTGAAATTGCGAAGCTGTCGGCGAAGCCGAGCATTGGGTACGAAGCGTCAATAAGGCGGTCGATGATGGGACGGCAGTAGGCATCTGCTAATGCTGTGAGCGGAGAGCGTGTTTGTTTTCACAGTCATCAAATGAAACGGTTGTGATATACGTCGTGGAAAGAGATGGTCGACTGTGGTCATAGATGGAAATGCATTGGAAAGAAAAACAGCAAGCCGATTCCGAAAGTGGACAGCGAGAAAGAGCGTCGGCGTCGTGGTGTTGGCGACCCGATTGATAAGTGACGTCGAAATGGTATTCTTGCAGGCCTAGAATCCAAAGGCCAAGTCGGCCTGTCATATGTTTGAGCGAAGACAACCAGCAAAGAGCATGGTGATCGGTCACAACTGTAAAGTGCCGACCGTATAGGTAAGGGCGAAACTTTTGGACAGCCCATACGATGGCAAGGCACTCCTGCTCGGTAATGGTGTAGTTTTTCTCAGCTGGAGTCATAGTCCGACTGGCGAAGGCAATCACTTTCTCACGCGAAGCTGCATCGCGCTGCTGAAGTTCAGCGAATAAGTGCCCGCAGATCGAGATCAGCATAGGTCGGGCCAGTAGCGTTGGCGGGCTGCAATCGGGAGGACTGCAGCTGGTCGATGCTTTGGCAGGTCGTAATAATGGAATCAATAGTTGAAGGATTCTGAGCAACTAGGATTATAAGCCATAGAATTGATTCCTTTCAAGACGTGGTGTACTCGTTCAGGTTCCGTCATGGTGAGACTAATACGCCGGCAGAGTGCAAGTATGGCCTCTATGTAAGACGTATATGACTCATCAGGACCTTGAAGGCGGGAAGCGAGCTTGGTCTTCGCGATCTCAGTCCGAACTGCCGGGTCGGCGAAGAACTGTCGGAACTGCTGTTTGAAGGTGGGCCAGGTAGTTGTGTGGGGCTCGCGGTTGATGAACCAATTCCTGGCGACCTCAATAAGGTAGAAATAAACGTTGAGAAATTTCAGAGCATCGTCCCACCGGTTGTAGGCACTGCAGCGTTCATAGGTGTCAAGCCAGTCATCGATGTTTTGATCGCGACGACCAGCGAACAGCGGCGGATCGCGTTGTCGTGTGGGCACAGTCGGAGGGGGTGGTGCAGCCGAGGTAGAGGGTCCGGCCGGTTCGTGGGTACTGTCGGTAGACATAGCGATGGTGGCAGTTGCCAAACGGCGATCGGAACGCAGCTCCAGCGAGAGGCGGGGCTCAAGGCAGTAAGGATATCAAATTTCATCTCCACCACTTGTAAAAGAAAGCTAGGTCTAGACGGTGCGGTCGTGACGGCAAGGACAGCGAAGCCTTGTCTAGCGTTTTAATCCGATCACGAACTCAGCCGCGTGCCGGAGCCGGCGCCGCGGGACGATGATGATGGTATGTACAAATGAAAGAAGATCATGGCATGTACAAATTAAAGAAGTTCCACAGAAGGCTCACAATAGTCATACCATGAATAAAGGCTATTTAATTTTACTCTAAAAGCTACGTTAATTATACAGTATTGGCAGAAAATATTCAGCAGTAACTGTTCCGCTTTCGAGTATGAACTGAACTACCTCAAAAGGTTTCCTGCGCCATTATTATTCTACATACATCACCGAAATAAATATTCACACCAACATTTGGTGGGTGATGTGGGCCAGCCCACATAATTGTAGTCAATTGGGAATAAAGTTCTGTTATGTTTCTGAGTGTCAAATACAAGTTAAAGAAATAGTGTTCAATGTTTCACACTTGATTAATGGAAATTGGGCAGCTCCGAAAATACCAGATTCAACCAATGAGGGCCGCACGTGGCCGAGCCCCAAACGGAATGGCCTCCGAAAAGCCCGCGTCGGAACAATTCAGGTATTGGAGGGATTAATCGACATGAAAATTAAAACCTTGATCAATGGGGCGGCACGGCCTTCATAAACGTAGGACCCATTAATGATTCTGGTATGCTGTTCATATTCAGCTATATGGGCTGAATGCAAACAGCCCTATTTGGGTTGCCCACAGGATACAGATTGGGACCAATCGCGGCAAAATTGGGCAGCCCACGCGGGCCCCCTCTGGGTACGTATTGCAAATCCCGCATGGGGCCCGTGTGGGCTGCCCCCACGAGCCGAACGCGGGCCCCCACGTCATAGCCCATTTTGTGCTACTTGGGATAGATCTAGGCTGAGGACTCAGACTGAACTATAACTGGATTTTGTTCCCGTGTAAATCAAGGTTGATAGGGGTGGCGTGAAATGCACGTAGGCAGCGAGCATTTTCAATGGAAAGAGCCGTCTTTTGAGGGGTAACGTGAGTACCACAAAAGAGCAGCACTGTTCTGCAATTGTCAGAGCAAGCTGCAGACTTCTGGCTTGAGTTTCTATATAAGGGTGCTCAGATCATAGTATAATGTCATCCGCTTAAATTTTCCAAGCAGGTCAGCGATGTCACTCAGTCGTCATGCCAGTGTCAGTATTCTGATGTTGAAAAGAATGAGGCTAGCACTGATCGTTCTGATACAGCACGACGTGGACAAAATGACCACACGGTGTTTTTGTTGATGCGGATGACGAATTGACGGGCTGTAGGAAAGTTCTGAATAAAGTCACAGATGTTGGCGGGTAAGTGTATCCATCCCACAACCTCCCTGAGGGCATCGTTACTCATGTGATCGTATGCACTGTGCATATTCAAGCCGAGGACAGACCTGATTTGGTTTGATCGGACACCAATCATAACAATGGATGACAACTGGCCTAAGCCATGTTTTGCACCAAGGCGGGGTCAGAAGCCAATTTGTGACGGATGATAAAAGGAATGTACGTGTAGCCACCGCCGGAGTCATGTAACATTTTAACAACACTAATGTAATCTACAGGCATAAGGATCAATTAACCAGGGATTTATCGGAAGCCTATCACATCCATAGAAAAGGGGATAGTTGCGTGAGCACGCCATCGGTGCTTCTGCATGACACTGAGATTGTATATTTGGATTCCCATGATTAGACTGACGCTTGTTTGGGAGCGCATGCGTCCTGGTTCTTGAGGAAAAAAAGTGTATATTACCTGTGCTTTTTTCGAATAAACTTCAGTTGTTAGTCAGCGCTTGTCCGTTATTCTCCCTTCTCTGTTTGTCCCAAGTAGCCGCGCTGTTTTTTGATCAAGCACACATTCTAACAATTTAAACAATGTAGACGTCAAAGAAATTAACCGCAAATTTAATATGTTGTCTTGAGGTTTCCAGATCTTTGAAATGGCGATTACAGCTACTTGTAGCCACTACTCAGGTATCTCTCCTGACAGCCATGCTGCGTTTAAAGAGGCGAGAAATATTTTCAAAGTAGATTACTCAGTAAGTTTTGTTTGATCTATTGCTGCTAGAAGTTCAGCCAACGTAAATGGAGACTGCATCCCGGGGATATTACGAGATGATGGGAGCGACCCTGAATTCAGCGGAAGCGTTAATGGAGCGGGAATGACAGGCCGGGAAGTACTACCTGTGCCATATGAATCCAAATATATACGGGGCTTTTCAGGACGCGAGACACGCAGTGAGAGCCGGGTTAGGAGATGGTCTATCGCCTTTTGTTGCTCGGAATGGCCTTCAAATATAAGCTGTACTGTAGGTTGGACCCAGCAATGCACATCATTCCAACCAGCGCTGGCGCGATAGGCGGTGTTCGTGGTATCTGGCTGCAGCTGTTAGCTGTTGGAGCTGGGTCTCCATGGACTCATGGCGGCCGGCATAAACCTTTGCTTGGCGACGCTGTGGCCAAAGTTGCAGAAGCCGAAGGTCTGGTACTGGTCGAGATTCCTCTGCCAATGATGATATAGTGGCCGCGTCGACCATCGCTTGCTGGACTGGGATTGGATCACGGACGGAGTCAACTGCATCGCTTGCTATCGACGCTAGAAACGCGTCCCATTCCCACCCTGCAGTGGGTTCATGAGGGTAGAGGTTGCGATGAATGTGGTGGTGATCACTCCTCCAGCAGTCCGGTTCACGATGCCAAGTAACAGTCTGATGGCACAACCACCAGCCTAGGTCTGGTGAGTGTGACGGCACGCGCGGGTGGGTACAGCGTCGTGTAGGCACAGAGACGAACGTCGTTAAACAGAATAAAGTTGTTCTGGGTGAAAGAATCAAGAACGAGACGCCTGCGTTCACTGGACACTGAGTAGCCTCACTCGTGATGAGGGGCATTGAAATCACCGGCGACAAGTATAGGGAAACCAGGATGATGTCGAGGTAGCCAGGTGAGCCAACCTCAGCGAAGATGGAATGCACTGCCCGAGTAAGGACGCACATAGAAGTAAACGAGCACAATCCCATTGCGAGTTTCACCCTTACGGCCACCACATCTTGTATGTGTTGCGCTATGTAACCATAGGTAGAGCCATCTGGACGATGGAGGTACGGACATAAATAGCTGTCTGTCCTCGTTTATCAATTGACAGATGCGAGCGGTGATCTGGGATCGATGGAGTAGCATAACTACTGAACCCCGGGATATTCGGAAAAGAGTTTTGTTATTGTAGTAGTAACGCTCAGGCTCCAAGTGAGCCCAATCGAATGCGTTCACAGAGCTCACCAACTTTTCTAGCAGGGCTCCGGAGATTTTACTGAAGCACAAACGTAGGCGGCTTAGAAGCCATGTAGCAGTGGCCATCATAATAAATGCGCGAGAGTGGCTGTCAAGATCTGTTGCTGTTGCACAATCATGCGAAGACGTGATGCAGGTCGGCTGCAAAATTTGATGTAGACTTTAGTGCTGGCGCATTACTAGACGCCGTTATAACCGTAGGGCCTTTGCGACATGCTTTTGCCGCCGTTGACTAGTTTGCATTTCTTTCCGTCGAAGAAGTGGGTTTACGACTATGCGTCTGCGGCAGGAATTAATATTAGAAGCTCCTTTCCCAGATTTGCAATATAGTGATCAATATCAGCCAGTTCCTTCTGGAGTTGCTTTTGCTCCGCAGTTGCAGACGTACGCTAACGGCGGCGAGCGGGACAAGTGACATCGCTACAGCTTACCTGAGGCGTAGGCGCCTTCATCATCTTCTATTAGAGGCGCGAATTGATCGGCGGTGACAATCTCACCGTTTGATAGTGAAGAAGAGCGAACGATGCGAACGCGCATTTCTTTTAAGCTTTTGTCTTGGTCGGAAAAGCGCGGTAGTTATTTCATGATCATTGAGCTTACGTAGCCCACCGTGGAAGCTTGATTGGCGTTTGACTCGCCTGTCTGTACCGGCGCCGGATTAGGGTACCGTGTACGCACATGGTTTTGTTTTAGACACTGGTGGCTGTATATACTGCGCTCAAGCGATAAGGGTGAGGTCTAAGAATGTACCCGCTGTAAATTAAGCATTTGGGTGGTGACGCGGGTCCACACACCGTCACAAGGCATGTGCGACCGCGATCTAGGTAACGGGCTAACAGTATTTCAGGGGGTTTACATGAGACCGACGACGTCGGGTCGGGGAGGCCTGTCGGGCTAAAAACCGGCTATCGGGCTCATGTATACGCTAGGGGGTCGAGCTAAAGGACCGTCGGGTCGTGTCCCGCCAGCCCGACTGCAGGGGGTGGGTTGGCTCGACCCTACCCGATGGGCGAGGGGCATGTATACGCTGACGCGTCGGGCAGGCGCCTCCTCTCTTGCCTCCTTGCAGGTCGGGGACGGGACCGTGAGCGGTTCGTCTGAGCATTCCTCCTCTTCCTCCTCTCCCGCCTGCGCCTGGTTCACTTGCTCAACGCATGGTGTAGCAGCGATCTTTGCCCGACAGAATCGAGCTCATGTAAACCCGGACGGGTCGGGCTGGCTAAGCTCGACAACCGGCTCCCCCGTACCCGACCCGCTTGCGTCGGGCTCATGTATACAAGGCTTATGATGAGTGTCACACCTCAAAGTATGCCGTAAAGGTTGAGGCAGTTCGTCTGACGGAACTCCTGTAACTGTGTAGCGGAGAATGTCCGTGCCAGATAGTGAGTAGGCTTGAACAGGGAGCATGCGTCTGTTGGGAAGGTTGATTGCTGTCAGTGTGCATAAGGCATGTACTTTCTGTAAGTACGGCACCCATACAAACCACGTGTAGCAGGCTCGGTGACACGTCTATCCAGAGGATCCCGCCATTGTGAGGCAAGATACAAGTGTACTTTGGAGGGTTGTCGTATGCATATCTTGCATATTGAAGCCTTCCTTTGGACAGATGGCAACTTTACATGATCCTCATGGGCTGTTAAGGGGGCGTACCGGAAGAGTTTCGATATTAAAGCCGAAACCATTATTAGCTTGTACTCGCTGCGTCTGTCCTTCCTTCCGTGTCTTGGAACGGTTCCAGCTGTGGCCTCCCGCCTCACATCGGCCAGCGCCATCTGGAAAAACGAAGGCCTGTGAGCTTCTTGTATAATATCACCCCCCTTGACTAACGTTTCTACATAGTACTGCCTTGATCCAGCCGGCTTTTCTTTGCGTCACTTCCTCGCAAGTTGGCAAAGCTCGCGTTCCCTTGCGGCCCTTTCGAGCCAGATGGTGTTCCCTTGTGATCCTTCCGCGTAAGCTAGAGCATTCAAGTGTGCGAGTGGTACGGAGCACAGGAAACGTTTTGCGCCAAATAGTTACTTGCACTGTCGAAAAGAAAAGCTACGTTGAATATGTGATTTTTTTCTAGATATCTATGAGGGTCACAAATATATCAAGACAAGTTGCACGCAGTGCATGCACGATTCAAGCTGGAAGTCAGGAAAAGACATAGAATAAAATAAAGGAAGCAGGGAACTCAAGACTTTATTTGAACAATTACAAAATATTTACAGATGCCACAAATTTGATCATGTGCACGCTGGCTCATAGAATTCAGGGTAGAGTTTTAAGTTTTTTTTTTGTGGTTTTGCTGCCATCTTGCTGTTCCCCAAGCTGTCATTCTTTATTTGTACATAGTTATTTAACAATGTGTTTGCGGAAGCGCGCAATATGTTGTCCAGCACCTTGCTGGGATGATGTCATTTGCTGCAGATGTCGATATCTTTTTTGTTTGAAAGAAGGTGCTTCCTCAGAGCAACAAGTATGTCCCTTTGATTACCTACCGCATGAAATCCGGTAGAATTTTCGTTCGTAGTAAGTTTTCACAATATTATCTCTGTTTGCAAGACGGCGTTAATTTCCACTGGCTGTGGGAATTTCAGAGCACCTCTGCTTAGTCTTGTAATGAGGACATTTCTGTCGAGTTCCCGTTCTCTGTCCTCGGTGGTAAAGTTTTCAGCCAGCGCAGGCATCGCATGGAAGGTTCTTAAGGGCTGCATGGGCCCATAATCCTGTTATATACGCTATAGCTGACATGGGCGGCTCCTTATGTTTAATGTCTTTATCCGTTAGAACAATGTAACAATGTTGTATAGTTTGACAAGCTTTTCTCTGTAAATTATTGTCACAGGTCGCTTGGACAGTTTAATTTCTTGGAAAATCAAGAGTCCTGGAGTCTACTAGTTTCTGGCTCAAATATTTGGTTAGCAGACTCATGGTAATTCTACCCAGACAGCTGGCGATACCGGTAAAACCTAGCCTTTACACTGTTAGTCTGGAAATTTCCGAGTAGAACATAATCTAAAGGGAGCTCTTCAATGCAGTATCTGTTGATCTCTATCCGAGAATAGGACGTGAGCCGCAGAGCGTCATGCGTATCCTTTGTTACGGCGCCAGTATCCATTTTCACGTCCTTCCACATGTCCATCTAGTTCAGGACAGAATTTAAGCTCGACTTGCTTCACCATTCATGCCACTAGTTGGTACTGAAGTGGGTCTCTGACGTGTTGGCCCTTCAAACGGGTGTTGAGGTTTTACAACGCGCCTCAATTTATTGATCAGCCCTATGAAATTAGCTGTGCCGGTTGCATACAGTAAATTAAGCTGATTCCCGCGCGTTCTCAACGCATCTACCACAAAGAAGTTGAATACTCTGAGAGGCAATTTCACATTCTGGCGTTCGAAGTTTGAAGGGTTCAAAGCATGTGCGTCAGCCCGTACGCAAATTTTAACAAGCGTTGATGTTCAGAAGGATGCAAGCCGTGGAGAGTCTTAAATGACGCCCCATTAACCCGTACAATCAACCCCGTGTTACTGAACTGTGGATACAAATGCACGTATCGAGATTCTTTTGGTATAGCCGGTTGTTTCTGACACATTTCAATAAAAGCACTCGATCCAAGTGGCCTCTTATTATCTGCTGGGTGTGAATAAACGTTGTCCACCGTGTTTTGCCATGAAAAAAAAAGGCACAACTTTCCTGTTTATAGGGTTCTTGTCGGTTATGACAGCAATATCGGTGAGACCAGCTTTTTCTAGCTCCAAAATAGTCTGCATGAGAACGTTGTGCATTTGACTAACTTTAATAATGACTACAGGTAGAATATGTGCGACATATTTATGTGCTGACAGCAAGGAGCGGGTCATGAAGACATGGTTTTTGTCGCTTCTGAACAATTTGACGCCATCCCACTCAGTGATCGCCCTTTGAATTCAAAGTATTGCTGTAGATGAATTTCGTCGACCATCAATGTGACAATCCTCTCGTGTGGCTTTAGAATGTTTGTTCATTTCTTTATATATCTTAGAAACCCTTCATCATTTTGTTCCTTTACAGTGCCAGCATTGTAACGACTAGATATTCTCATAGTGTTGATTGGGGCGCCAACGTTATTTTACTAGAACTACGAAGGGATCTATAGTCATGGGGAGAAATCGTGAAAAAAAAGGCTTGCAAACACAAGCAGTTCTGCAGAGTATCCAATGGCTCCTCCTTTTTTTTAGAGCTACTAATTGGACTTGTTCTCTTAGAAAAGCGACTACTTCAGCCTTTCCTCGCGGCAATAGTTCGTCACTCTCCAGGTTTTCGAGGAGTGGGAAAGGCAAACTGAAGCAAGATTTCAATTTGTCTCTTTGCTGGCACATATTTGGTGCTTTATATTGTCACGACTGAAGTCAGAGGAAGCCGTGAAAGTACACGTAGCCGAGGACCCGAGAAATAAGATCGGCTTGTCGTTCCGAACACAGAGTCACAGAGTCCAGCACCAGCGCGCCGCTCGTGCCAACCACCGCTTCGTCGTAGTCGGTCCCAAAAACGGCTGTCACGCGGCGCTAGGCACGTGGCAATATTCCCCCCCCCGTGAAAGAAAACATCGTCCCGATGACAAGGTTAGAGGAGAAAAAAAAAAGTTAGGCGTGAGGTGAACTGTACAATAACGCAAGGTTTCACTTGCAGGGAACGCTCAGTCACGCGAAAAATGCGGCTTTAAGCGCACCACATGCACAATTTCAGGCCGCTGGCGTCGAACACTGACGGTCACGGTTCCATCTGGAATGACTTCATAATTGACGTTGTTTAAGCGGCGCAGGACTTTATAGGGTCCGAAATAGCGGTGGAGTAGTTTCTCGCTCAAGCCTTTGTGGCGCACGGGGGTCCACACCCACACTTGGTCCCCTGGTTCGTAGTGGGCCTCCCTGTGCCGAAGGTTATAGTGTCGAGCGTCGCTGGCATGCTGCTCCTTGATGTGCAAGCGGGCCAGCTGACGGGCTCGCTCGGCCTGTACTGCGAAATGGGCGGCGTCGGGTTTGACCGCTTCTTCTCCGCACGGGAGCATCGCGTCCAGCATCGTGCGGGCCTCTCTGCCATATACGAGATGGAACGGCGTAAACTTCGTGGTTTCCTGCGGCGCTGTATTGTAGGCGAAGGTGACATACGGCAGGATCTCGTCCCACATTTTATGCTCAACGTCTATGTACATTGAGATCATGTCCGCCAAAGTTTTGTTTAGTCGTTCCGTTAATCCATTTGTCTGAGGGTGATACGCTGTTGTTGTGCGATGCTCGGTATGGCTGAGAGTTAAGGTGTCCCGCAGTAGCCGAGCTGTAAACGCCTTTCCGCGGTCAGTAATGATGGTTGACGGTGCACCGTGTCTGAGCACAATGTCGCTCATAAAGAATCGAGCGACTTCGCCGGCGGTACCTCGGGCAAGGGCCTTCGTTTCAGCGTAGCGTGTTAAGTAGTCTGTGGCGACTACGATCAACTTGTGTCCGTTCGAGGATAAAGGAAATGGGCCTAAAAGGTCCATGCCCACTTGCTCGAAGGGTGTGAGGGGTGGTTCAATAGATTGTAACATTCCGGATGGCTTGAGCGTGGGTTTTTTTCGCCGCTGGCACTGTCGACAAGTCTGTACGTAACGTCTAACGCTCGGAGAAAGATGTGGCCAGTAGTAGTTTTGCCGGACTCGGTCTAGGGTGCGTGTAAAGCCAAGATGCCCTGAAGTTGGTTCGTCGTGGCAGGACAGGAGGATTTCGTGCCTTAGATCAGCTGGTATGACTAGCAGGTATGTTTTCGCACTCGACATAGAATTCTTCTTATAAAGCACCCCATTGCGGAGGCAATACGACGACAACCCCCGAGCAAGGTACCGGGGTATTGTAGGATGCCCGCCTTCAAGATGTCAATAATCAGTCGCAGCTCGCCGTCGGCACGCTGTTTGGAGGCGAGATCGGACGTAGTGACTGCTCCGAGGAAGCTATCGTCGTCGGTGGCATCTGACGAAGGAGGGCCGACGGGCGCGCGGGACAGGCTATCAGCATCGGTGTGCTTCCGGCCAGACTTATAAATAACATCAAAATCGAACTCCTGTAGGCGCAATGCCCAACGTGCTAAGCGGCCACAAGGATCCTTTAAGTTTTTCAGCCAACACGACGAGTGATGGTCAGTGATGACGCAAAACGGTCGGCCATAAAGGTTCGGGCGGAACTTGGCAGCGGCCCATACTACCGCCAAACATTCTTTTTCAGTGGTGGAACAGTTACACTCAGCACGGGAAAGTGCACGGCTGGCGTAGGCAATTACTTTCTCGACCCCGTCTTGGTGCTGAACTAGAATGGCACCAAGGCCGACGTTGCTCGCATCCGTGTGTAATTCTGTGTCGGCATCATCATCGAAATGCGCCAGGATGGGGGTGACTGGAGCCGGCGTCGTAACTCGTCGAAAGCCATCTGCTGCTCGGCGCCCCAGGAAAATGATGTCATCTCGAGTCAGGAGAGTCAGAGGGCTGGCCATCTGTGCAAAGTTTTTGATAAAGCGACGATAATAGGAGCACAGCCCCAAAAACCGTCGGACTGCTTTTTTATGGACGGGGACGGGAAAGGCAGCAACGGCAGCAAGTTTCTCAGGGTCAGCTCGGATGCCATCAGCACTCACGATGTGCCCAAGAAATTTCAATTCGGTGAACCCGAAGTGGCACTTTTGAGGCTTGAGAGAAAGGTTGGCAGACCGGACAGCTTCGAGAACAGTTCTCAGGCGGCGCAGGTGTTCCGTGAACGTCGGTGAAAAAATTATCACGTCGTCGAGATAAACAAGGCACGTCTGCCACTTAAGACCTGTGAGCACAGTGTCCATCATCCGCTGGAAGGTGGCAGGAGCACAGCAGAGCCCGAACGGGAGGACGCGGAATTCATAGAGCCCATCTGGTGTTACGAAGGCAGTTTTTTCACGGTCCCTCTCATCAACTTCAATTTGCCAATAACCACTCCTGAGGTCAATGGAGGAGAAGTACTTGGCGCTGCGAAGTCGGTCGAGAGAGTCATCAATCCGTGGCAACGGATAGACGTCCTTCTTTGTCATACTGTTAAGTTTCCGATAGTCAACGCAGAAACGAAGTGATCCGTCTTTCTTTTTAACGAGGACTACAGGCGACGACCATGGGCTGCTTGAAGGTTGAATGACGCCATCGGCGAGCATCTCCTTGACTTGCTGTTGGATCGCGTCTCTCTCCCGAGGCGACACACGATAGGGCTGCTGATGGATGGGTCGAGTGCCTTCATGCGTGATAATCCGGTGTTTAATGACCGACGTTTGCTGCACTTTAGATGAAGACGTGAAGCACACACGAAACTCCAGCAATAGATCTCGGAGTTGACTCTTTTCAACGGAGGAAAGGCTAGAATTGATGTCGACAGCGTGTACGGCATCATCCGGTTCAGTGCTAGGTGCAGCTTCCTCTGAAGCAAAACATTCGGCGACTTCGTGCAGATGGTCGACGTAAGCAATGACAGTGCCACGGAACAGATGTCGATGTTCATTGGAGAAATTGGTGACAAGTACCTCCGTCTCTCTTCCACGAAGGAAACAAAGACCTCTTGCCACAGAAACTCCCAAGGCGAGTGAGAGGGAGACATTAGGCTCAACAACCCGGAGGCCGTGATGTCGCTCGTCACAAGTAACTCTGGCGAGGATGCTGGCGCGTGGCGGCACTGTGAGGCTATCATCGGAACTCGCAGCGTGGAGTGGGACCCGCGGTACTCATGCCTTTCAGTGGCCAGTTTTGCGGAAAACTTCACCAAGCGGTTCGGTAGATCTATAGTGGCACCGTGCTCACGAAGGAAGTCGATGCCAAGAATAACATCACGAGAGCATTCGCGCAGTACGAGAAAAGTCGCAACAAATGTGCAGCCTCGCACCGTAACCCGGGCTGTACACATACCCAGTGGTGCAACCACATGTCCGCCTGCCGTACGTATGCCTGGTCCGTTCCATGGCGTCATCACCTTTTTCAGTGTCCTTGTAAGCCGCCCGCTAAGGATAGAATAATCGGCTCCCGTATCAACTAAAGCGCTGACCTCCTTCGTGTCGACGATAATAGGGATGTCCAGGGAGACCCGGCCAAGACCAGGGCCTGTCGACGTCGGTTCGGAGTGAAGTGAGCGGTGTGGTGGGAGAAGCTGGACGGCGGTTGGGTGGTCGGCGTCAGGACAATTCAATGTCGACGGCAGGTCGGAGTGAAGCAAGCGGTGCGGCGACGGAAGCTGGGCGGCTGTTGTGTGGTCTGCGTCGGGGCGATTTAAGCGACACGGCGGTGATAACTGGTCGGCGATGCGGACGACGTCGGGGCGATCTGGTCTGTGCGGCGAAAACTGGACAGGAATTCGGCGTTCGACGTCGGGGCGAATCGAGCGGTGCGGCGGTGGAAGCTTTACAGCGAATCGGTGTGCGGCGGCCTCGCCCCCAAAGGTCGCCGGAGCTAGTTTTCCCGATGAGGGCTCGAGGAACCATGGCGTCCAGCGGTATACCGTGACCCAGAGGGTGAAGAGCGACGAGGCGAAGGCGAGCGCGACTCGCGACGAGGAGAATATGGCAGACTGGCGGGTGACGTACGCTGGCGGGTGACGTACTCGGCGATGTCCTGAGGCCGCTGACCAGGCCGTGGACGAGGGCTGTCGGGGGAAAATCCCCTAAGGCCCATCTGACGATAAGGGCACTGCCGGTACAGGTGACCTGCCTCGCCACAGTGGTAGCAGAGAGGGCGGTTATCTGGACCGCGCCAGAGATCAGTTTTCCGGGGCACCTGGCGCGGATCTGCCCGAAGGGGCAGCGGTGCCGCAGCGTGCACAGCGACCTGAGGTTGCGTGTAAGGCGAAGGGGTAGGTAGCAGGGCTGGGCGGCGTGTGACCTCAGCATAAGTCATCCGCTCGGTGGGGCCCGGGGGTGGTGGTGGAACGACTGTACTTGTTGGTGGCGTGAGTGCGTTCTGGACCTCCTCACGGATGATGCTGGCCAGGGAAGCTACGCCAGGAGTAAATGATCCATGAACTTTCTGGAGCTCCTCGCGAACAACGGTGCGAATGAGGTCGCGAAGGGAGCTCATATCTGCCCCGGGATTGTAGTCGGTTTGGTCAGACGGCGGTAGTGTGGAGATGGAATTCAGCCGACCTTACTGGCTGCATCGCTGCTGTAGCAGTTTTTCCATGGTCACAGCTTCAGCCAGAAACGCCGCGACTGTGGTGGGCGGGTTCCGCACGAGGCCGGAAAAAAGCTGTTCTTTGACGCCGTGCATCAGGTGCCGAACCTTCTTCTCCTCACTCATAGACGGGTCGGCGCGATGGCAAAGGCGCATAACGTCTTCAACGTACATTGCGACCCCCTCGTTCTGACGCTGAACTCGAGAGGTCAGGGCACGCTCGGCATTCTCTCGGCGGTCACTGTTGGCGTACGTACCGAGGAGCTGACTTCGGAAGGCTGGCCACGTAGAGAATGTGGCCTCGCGGTTCTCGAACCATGTCCGAGCAACGTCTTCAAGGCTGAAGTAGACGTTCCGCATTTTCGCAGCGTCGTCCCAGCCGTTAAACGTCGCGACCCTTTCATAGTGAGCTAGCCAGTTCTCGGCGTCTTCAAACTGCTCACCGTGAAATGGTTTAGGGGTACGTGGGGTCGGAAGGATGAGACAGGACGAAGGGGTGGAAGGGACAGTCATGGTGCGGGCGGGCGGTGTCGTTGCCACAGCCAGAGTCTCTTCGTCAAGAGGGAAGGCCTCGGGGGACAAGCCTCGGAGCCGTCGGCTGGTACGGTGAACAGGAGTGGTCACGAGAGGCAGCCGCGTAGGGTCGTCCGCAGGACAAGGGATCATCGATGGCACCTCCACCAGTGTCACGACTGAAGTCAGAGGAAGCCGTGAAAGTACACGTAGCCGAGGACCCGAGAAATAAGGTCGGCTTGTCGTTCCGAACACAGAGTCACAGAGTCCAGCACCAGCGCGCCGCTCGTGCCAACCACCGCTTCGTCGTCGTCGGCCCCAAAAACGGCTGTCACGCGGCGCTAGGCACGTGGCAATATAATGTAGACTGGATAGTGCGCAAATCATCAGTTCTCAATGGCGCCGCGGCTTTATTTATAGAAAGCTGTATGTTTTCCAAAAGGCTGCAATTTCTATGCCCTGATTGATCACTACGGAGCAGTAAATTTCCGGGGGCCCAGCACTGCAGTCAACGTGCACAAATAAGACAAACTTGTCGGCTTGCGGTAGCGTCCAAAAATCTGAAAATTCAATTTCATGAAGCTACGAGAAGAGATGTTCAAATGAGGCTAGCTTGTTTTTGCGCTTGTGTTCGTCGTGCGTAGAAATTGACAGTCGGATGGCCTCGTTTAACTACGCTTGTAACTGCGCGTCCTCTGGCTCCAGACGCACTGTTTTGCTGTCAGACATGTAGGCAAGACTGTTTGAAAAAATCGTGGGTATTTCGTCTGGAGTCAATCTTGTAAGGCTCATGGATATTTTTACTCGGGTTATAAATGCAGCTCGCATACCTGCAAATCACTGGGAGGGAAATGTCTGTGACAAACCACTGTAATGCAATAACACCAATGGCCTGAATCATTCCCTCGACAAAGACTACACTTTATGTAAATGTTAGATCAAAGTGAAATAACACAGCCTGTAAAGGTATACTTGGTTCCAAAAAATGTTATGGTATGTATCGGCATTTTTATTACATGCGCAGATTGAGAACTGTTAGTGGAGTGTTCCTTGTCTAACATTTTCTCGAACTCTGTCTCAATCTATCGCGAGGCTCAAACAGCCGAGGAGCTGCGCTCAAATTTCCCATTAGGAATTGACGTAATCGTCAGCAATTTTTTTTTGCAATTACTTCTCTTTCGGCGACTGTTGTTGTAGTGGTTATTTTATTATATTTACAAAATGAGGGAAAATTTTGTTTGATAGCAGATACCGGGACTGGCCAACATCTTTTCCTTCCTTTTGTATAAATGATAAACACTACAACAACAGCCGCCAAAAGAGAAGTAATTGCAAAAAAATTCTGACGATTACGTTACTCCTGCCCACTCAGAGAACCGAGGCAATGAGGTTGCTCACCAACACGCTCGAGGTTTTGCCGGCCGAGCGGTGAGACCTAATGCCGAGGAACTTGAAATGGAAGAATTGCTCACATACAGCGATCTTACACAACACTTCAAACTCTCTAGGAGAGTATACCCACCACCACACAAATCCCTAACACAACAAGAAATTGCTTGGAGGAAACTGCAAAAGAACTCCTTTCCCAACGTTGCCGTTTACTCACACATTATTCCGGACAGCATAAGGTCATCATGCACTGAGTGCGGAGAGAAAGCCGACCTTAATCATATCCTGTGGGATTTCTAAGAGGACCTGCCTTCCAAGGCTCTCATAGAAGCTGCCTCACTTCAATCCTCGGAGGAAGTGCTGCGTAACGCGAGACACGATATACAATTGGGCGCCGTAAACCACGCTGAAGGAGTCGCCGCAAGCCACCAGCTAACGGCCACTTGGCTCTTCCACTAAGACTACTCCCGACAATAAAGTTCTCTCTCTCTCTCTCTTAATGGGAAATTTGAGCAGCTCCTCAGCTGTTTCAGCTTTTCGATAGATTGAGCCAAAGAGTTCCACACAGTGACAGACATTGTTTTATTTTTCACACTTATTTCCTCTCCTATGAATACTCCACTATCAGTTCTTAATCTGAACGCATATGTGGCCTGCGCTACAACAGGAACGGCAGCGGTGGCTCTAGGCTGAGTAACTGTACACGAGCGGAAGGCGAATTACTTCCACCGGTTTTCTCGTTCATGGCCTAAAAAGAAATTGCAGAGAATAAACTGTTTATATATGCAGGCGATTTTGTTGAGGCGGAAGGCGGCGCTTATGCGTTTCGGCTCGGACTGCGGTGTCGGCTACCGAGCGTTGCATCGAACACAACTAGCGTTGCAAAGTTCACCGGCGTTCTAGACAGAATCTACTTTTGGGAGCATGCGGTGCCGTCAGACACTTTTCCTGCTCCACTCGGTGACTGTCAGCGCGCGGCGGCGCGGACATGGGCAGTGCGGAACACCTGGTTACAAGGGACAACGCTGAAGGCGACGCCACAAAACGCAGGAACGGACGCCAAAGAGCTGCTCTCAAAAACTCATTTATATTTCTGAAAAACACTGTCTTGCATTATTGAACAAAACTATTACTAATACCTGCAGGCTAGCGCAACTTTCGCGACATGAATTTTATACTTTCCCGTATCACAATTTGAGCACCACGATTACGCATTCTTACCCTTCAAAGATTACCAAGACGTGCAGAAACAACATACCTTAGGGTCTCGCACAGTGAAGATGTCAACGTCGTCGCGACGAATGGAACGCTCCCACTTAATCCTACGATTGTCATTTGGGCACGAAAGTGGTGGTGAGAAACTTTATTTGGTGGAGCCGCGAAATACTTATTACAAGGGCTGGGCCGGCTTCTGATTAGGGGTGGTGGCCAGCAGGCCGTGCCTGATCAAGGCTACTTCATCCCAATTAACCGTCTCCTTTGCGAAGTCGGTTCTGAGCTGGAGACCACGATCTCCCAACCATCGTTGTCCGTAAGGCTCCATTTGGCCGGATGTTGAAATTCCGGGCACCTGAACGTATACTCGAATGTAGCGCTCGGGGCCCCGGAAAGTGAACATTCCGATTGGTGACTAGACGGGGAGAAGAGTGCCAGCGGTACTGGTGAAGGAAAGGTGCGGGCTTGAAGGTTTCTCTATGTTATTTGTTGTGGTTTAATAAAGGAGGGGTGTGTGGGAGGGTAGTGAACTTGTTCAAACCGGTAATGGTGTGTAAGGTATTTGTATGCGATCAGTCGGTCGAAGTATATCGTTGGTCGGTCGAAGTATGCTGGAGCAGCCGAATCGGCCGCTTCGTTACCGGGGTTGCCCGAATGGGCTGGCACCCAGACAAGTTCTCTTGGTAGGGGGTGTTTGGACGTTAGTAGTTAGGATTTTGTGAGAGGCAGTACGTAGCTGGCCGCGGTCGAAAGTTTGTATGGCAGTTTTAGAATCGCTGGGGTGGCAGTGGAAGAGATTACCGCGATATCTATAGCGGACTAATCCGCTTCTACAGACGTTTGGGCTGATGTTATGTGTTCGAAGCGGCTAGACATCGCGCATATCGTATAAGCGGAGCGACATCCACGTAACGCATATCGAGTTCGTTCGCAGGTACACTGTGTAGAGTATGTGCTCTCGCCTCCCGCCTGGCCTGGTTTTGAAGGGGATGCATTTCTTTAGAACGTGGCTGGACAGTGCGGTCATCGTGGAGTGTCCTTGAAACTGCATAGGTTTCTATGAAGGGGCATATAACGGCCTAATTTGGAGATAGGAAAGAATGTGGCCACCAGTTGCGATAGTGGAGAGCCGTCCTAATTGGCCGATGCGGTGGGCTTCCACCAGTTCGCTGAAAGTGTTGTGAACTCCCATGCTTAAGAGTCAAAAGGTTGAAGTTCGTTTAGGTAAGCCGAGGGCTGCCTTTCAAGCATGTCTGATGAATCTACCCTGTCCGTGTGTTTCTGTTAGATATAAGTACTGAAGCTGGTAAAGAATGCGGCTTATAATAAATCCCTGTAATAAGCATCTGAGATCATGCTCGCGCATTCGACGGAGAGAGAAAGTACTTTATTTGCACCCGTCAGAGAGTACGGATGATCGGGTGAGACGCAGCTCCCCCACCGTCTATCTCCCCTCTAAACAACGGCCGAAATCAGTTGGCTTCCGACGGTGGCCTGAGCTGGACGGATGACTTGTGCTGGTACTGTTTTTCCTAATGTGAAGGGAGGATTCTCATGACTCTCTATTGCTATGCATACCATGTAGCACTGAGCAAGCAAAGATCTTGTCATTTATGATTGCTATGCCTTCACAGCTTTTGCATTTGGAAGAGTGCACCTCAGGACGCCATTTGTGTAGGATACACGGGTTATGGAAGGTGCCCGTCCGCAGTTTTCTCCAAATTACTTTTTCCTTCTTTTTGAGAGATCTATGCGTGGAAGGGAGGGTTCTCCTGGCCATTCTGTAGTGTTCTAGAGTTTCTCTGCATGTGGTAATTCTCGCTTCTTGGACAGGAAGTAGTCTGCCCGCGCTTGGGCCCTGTGGGTGAATCCTCAGGCGACCTCGTTGGCGATCTCGTTCCCTGCGCGTTCACTATGGGCCGGTGCCCATATTGTTTTAATTTGGTCGTTGGGTACGTTCTGCTTGCCTGCTTGCAGAATTTTACCGGCCTCTTAGGATCCCTTACCGCTGTTATAGGCTTTGATTGCGGTTTTAGAATCGATGATGATTATTCTGCATGAGGTATTTGTGATTGTCAGTGCAATCGCCGCCATGTCTGCCTCTTGTACTGAAGAGTCGTACGCTACAGCTCGAGATTAGCTCGCCTTTGTCTCTGACTACTATTGCAGCATAGTGCCCTTCTGTGTACTCTGCCGCATCGGTGTACACTACCCTTTGTTTTTGGAGGAGCGAGCTTTGGAGTCTTTGGACTCTGCTTCTGCGTTCCTCTTTGGTTATGGGGTGCATGGGATGGGGGTACTCTTAACTTCACGTCAATGTCTTTGGGGATGGCTGTTATCCCCTCTCGCGATTCTGGGTTTTGGTGCCCCGGCTGCTTAAGGATGGATCTGCTCGTTTTGCTGCCAGTTAGTCTGACATATTGCGCAGTGAGTTTCCGCTAGGATGTTTGACACTCCTAGGTTAAAGATCGTCTCGGTTGATGTGCACGCTGGTAAACCAAAGGTATGTTTTGACACCTTTCCCAATGAGGATGTCTACCTTGTATCTGCCTGCTTTAGTTGTCTTCCAGTACAGGATAGCGCAGGTGATTCGGCTAATAATGAAAGTGTGAACAAGCCTAAGTAGGTTCGCCAGCTTCATCACCGCGTTTTATTTGCTATCCTTCTGAGAAGCCTGCATGTTTGGTTGGTTGTGGATTCTTGTCTGTTCATTGTTTCTGTGTTTCTTTCATTTTGTTGTATCCACTTACCCCGTATCCTGATCTTGTTCACCCTTGGAACCGGGATGTTGGGAACCAGGAGCTGGATAACCTGCTACTTGCTCATGATTAGCATTTCCGATTTTTCAAGCGAGCATTTTAGCCCTATGGGTCTGAGATAGCTTTCCGTTTCCCAGATTGCCCTTTGTAGGGTATCTTCTACCTGGCTATCGCTCCTCCTCTGTCGACGCAAAGAGTGAGGTCGTGAGCGTAGAGAGTGTGGCAGAGGCCCCTCTATCTTTCTGAGCCGTTCCGGCCGCCCGATCATTGGAATGTTAAAAAGGATAGCAGACAGCACCGATCGCTGCGGTGTCCCTTTGTTATCTAGCTTAATGTTATCTCTTGTTGTGCCCCATATTTCTATATTCACGATTCGGTCCGTTATGAATGTTACCTGTGCGTTTGGTGAGGCGGATGATCTGATGTCTTGTGTTGGTGAGTCTGGAGAGTGTATCCGTGTTAAGGCCGTTGTCTTGCAATAACATGCCTGGTATTCGAAATGTTTTAACTTTTGGTACCGGCTGACTGTCTATAGTGGCGAGCATAGGAGGTGGTGGAGCTTCCGCGGGCTTGGGTGAAATACCAGGAGGTCGGATTTGGTGGAGGAACACGCAAGGCCTATTGAAGCTGCGCATCTCAACACCATGTCCACCCCCTCCTGAAGAGTTTCTTCCATGTATGCATAAATAAATAAATAAATAAATAAATAAATAAATAAATAAATTAATTAATTAAATAATAAATTTACATGGGGTTTTACTGTGTTTAACAAGGAATATAGCCCTCTCTAAGCTACACGGCGAACAACACAAGAACACAGCTAGGCTGGACATACACCAGCGAGCTCGAGCAGCCCAGCGGCACTGCGTCGTTCTCTCCTTCGTGATATCCGCTCGTATAGTTCACTATAATTTCCCCGGGAGCGAAGAGGAGCCACCCTGGTGACCTATGGCGAGGGCAAGACGAGCGGGTTGTAGTACGGTTTGAGGCGGCTCACGGGCACAGTTGCGCGGCCACGATGACGCATGTCCGAAGAGGGAGTGAGTGGCTCCACGATATATTTACAGGGGAGGTTTGGTGTACGATGCGGCAGGGGCCGTGGTACTCAGTTCGAAATGTTGATGACAATCCTGGTGAGGTGCCAGGAACCCAGAGTCAAACGAGTGATCCTGTAGAAAAAACGTGTGATGTCTGATCTTTGTCGTGACGATGCTTTTGGCGGCCTTGAGATTCCGATGTTAAACTGCGCGCTAGCTGGCGACATACCTTCGCATGATTTGCAGCGCCGGAAAGGGGAGTCCACTGGGGGAGTCGGGACGATATGAAAATATAGTGTCCATCGTGGATGCCGCATCACGGCCATAAGGGAGGAAGAACGGACTAAATTCGGTGGTTGACTGCGCAGCGGTGTTGTAAGCGTTCGTCAAGAAAGGAACAGCGTCCCAGTTGGTTTGACCAGTTATCTCCAAGAGTACGATTGAAGCGCTCAGTCAGCCCGTTAGTTTGAGCGTGGTAGGCTGTTGTGGTCCGATGTATGATGTGACATTCGGCCAGTAGAGCTTCAGCGACATTGGAAAGGAAGACTCGGCCTCTGTAACTCAGCAGCTCACGCGGCACGCCATGGCGAAGAAAAAAATGATGTAGCAAAAACAGGGTAACTTCACGGGTAGTAGCGGCAGGTAGGGCGGCGGTCTCCGCATACCGGGTGAGGTGGTCGATGCCGACGATAATTCAGCGGTTTCCAGAGACCGCGCATGGACGTGGCCCGTAAAGATCAACGCCAATGCGATCAAAAGGATGGGTCGGGCATGGATGAGGTGGTAAGGGGCCAGAAGCATGGGGTGTGGATGACTTGCGGCGCTGACAGGCGATGCAGGAGCGGACGTATTTGCGAATATAATCGTACATGCCGCGCCAATAGTTGCGCTGAGAAACGTCTTGACAACGCCAGGATGGGCACACTGAGGGTCGGCATGGAAAGAGGCGCAAATTTCATGTAGTAAATGGTGGGCAATGACGAGAAGCCACCGTCGAGCATCAGGCATATAATTGCGGCGGTAGAGAAGACCGTCTCGTAGGGAAAGTGTGGTATTTGACGGCGTAAAGTCCGAGAAGGCGCAGCGTTTGGAGAAGTGGACACGATGTCGATAAGAGATGCGAGCCACGGGTCTTTGCGCTACTCCGCAGGCATATCAGCGATGGTTAGAGACGAGAGGACGGGATCAGCCGCCGTGGAGCAAGCAGGTTCGCTGGATAGGGGAGAACGAGACAGAGCGTCGGCGTCCATGTGTTTACGGCCAGAGCCATATATAACGCCGATGTCAAATTCCTGAAGGCGGAGAGCCCATCGTGGGAGGCGGCCGGATGGGTCTTTAAGAGAGGACAGGCAACATAACGCGTGGTGGTCCGTGATGACGTCAAAATGGCGACCGTACAGGTGGGATAGGACTAGGTAACTGCAGAGGTGTTGAAACACAGCAGATGGATTAGGCTAGAAAGGTTGCCACGGGCCCAACACATTGCCTCCTCACCTCTAGAGTTCCGGAGTTCTGAAGTGAGAGCAGTCGCGCAACACCATCATTTCGGTGGTATACGTTACATCTTAGATACAATCTCGTACCGTACACGGTGCAAGTTAGTATCTGGTGCAATGTTTTTAGGAATGGCGTTTGCACTGAGGTTATATGGAAGCGGGGAAATAGGGGTAATGGATGGTATGTCGATAGGTTTGAGGGAAACTTCTTGAAGTATACAAAGTCCTTTTTGGTGCTAGAAAGACGCGCCATTTGCCGCTTTTAATGTTGCTGTATGAGGTCTGCCTGGGGCAAGAACAGCCCTTTTGAGTATAGCCCCTCCGTGGACGTATATAGAGGGACGTCAAGGGCAGTGTTGTGTAATATATGAACTGCAACCTCAATCTGATGTCTTTGGCGACAGGTCAGATTAAACTATAGAACTGTATATATAATTGTGCTGGGTGATAATGAGTGGACAAGCTGCCTTACTTGATCCTCGTGTAGCCCGGCGTGCTTATTTACAATGCAGTCAACTAGATGCGTAAGCTGATTGCAAACTTTAACAGTTGTAGAAACATTGGCATAATTAACTGACTCATTGATGTGAAGTCCAAGAGTCCAGGAGTACGATACGCGAGGGATGGGGGACCTGCTATCGTAATATTAATTAGATGGTTATTCTTAAGTTGATAGCAAGTTTTTGTAATCAGCAGCAATTCGGATTTTCCATGTGCGGGAAGAAGCATTACTTTGTCAAGATATTTAGCGACTGCATCGATACCTTGCTGTAAGATCTCCTCTACTGCTCCAGGAGACCGGGAAGTCATAAGGTCGTCTGCATAGAATATATGTTTTAGGTTTGGGATAGATGCTAGAATACGAGATAAGGGACCCATTTCAAGGTTAGAAATGGTGGGTGACAAAAGCGCATTCTGAGTAGTGAAACGTGTCATGGGTAAAGGATCTGAGACAGAACCAGGGAGACGGAACTTGGCCGTCCTGTAGCGGAAAAATGCAGCGAGGTAGCTGTATATCTTTGGACCACACTAGGTAGATGCCAGGATGTTTAAGAGAGGATCGTGGGCAAGGTCATCAAAATCCTTACGCGCTTCAAGGGCAACTATGGCTTAGATTTAGAAGAGGACAGAGGATCTACTTCTTGCTTAAAGAGAAAAAAGAGGTTCTGAGTAGGCACCGTTCTGGAACCGAATTTGTTGAGGGGGAACTGCGTTACGCTTGACACAAACCAATGGAACAATATTTGTAATACCATCAACGGCACGCTAAATCAAAAAGAAACCTGACACTTACTCAGAGAACTCGGGTATCAACCTGCTCCTTATCCCACTCTAGAGAAGCCATATTCGTTACTAGGCGCGGATGCGTTAACAACTCACAGCCGCGATCTTTATATTCCTCCTCCCCTAGCTTGTCTTTATCCTCCATGCACTGGTGCTTCCAATGCAGAACTCGATGAGCCCTTTGTCGTCCAGGATCTAGACTGGGCGCTAGAACAGCTAACACGGAAGTCTGTCCGAAGTGAGTACCAGGTTACGTACTCACTCATTCGAAACCTCTCTGACAAGGATAAAGAACAATCTCTGGGCATCGTAACCATACACTGGGAAAAAAGCACCCTTCCAGCATCTTGGAAACAATCACTTAATACACTACTGCCAAAGCCAGGCAGAAACGTGCGCTTCAAACCTCCGACCAGTTTCTCTAACATCTTGACTGTGAAAGACCATGAAACGAATGGGGCTCAATCGGCTCGAGGCTGATCGCGGTTTCACAAATTTTTAGCATTTAAGTAATGCCTAAATACCGCGGATTCCATTTGATGTATGTTGTCTGAGCGGCAGTGAAACGAAATCTATATGAAGGTGTTCTTGTCATAAACTAGCACACTATTTTCATGTGCCATTTACAACAAACTAAACTTTGATCAGCCAACCCTCAAGTGCATTTAAGTAAGCCTCCAGTTAACGATAAAGGGCATGAATAAACCTTGCAGAAGCGAAGAGTGCTATGAAATGTGCATGTAAATATGTAGCGGCTCTGTTCCTGCTCAGAGTTCGGCGCCGCGATTTGAGCTATGTGTGACTCAATATCCTATGACCAAGGCCATGCGCATCTCCGACGACAGCACCGCGCGCGTCCGCGCAGCTTTCATTATCTTTCTCTCTCAACCTCGCAGCGGCGGCGCGCCCTCGCCGGCGCTCTGCCGCCGCTCTACTCTCACCGAGTAACACACGGAGAATATAATGTTAACGTGTACGCATATCTGCGTTGACGCATCCTTTCTACGGGGATCACAGCGACCTACAATTAGTGACCCGGCTTTTAGCGCACCTAAGTAGCGTAGGTCGCCCGCCTTTCTCCACTCTGACAATCAGGAACTGACTCCTAGCACCAGCCAGGCAACGCCAGACGAGCTCAGCGGAGCCGTCTCTTGTGTATCTGTTCACCTCCCACCGTGCTTGGCGCGCAACCCGGCTGTGTGGTTCGTACAAGTGGAATCAAAATTTCAGCTCAGCAGAATTAATTCTCAGACACAGAAGTTCCATCACCTGGTGACGTGGTGTGTGAATCGCCATCAACAGCGGCAGAGAAGGTGTCCGATATCCTTGCCTCGTTCAGCACGAGTCTCCCGACACATCCCTAACGACCTCAAGGCAGCACGACTACAAAGAACAGCGGAGAGGACAAAAATTCAGCGGCTACTCTCCGCGGAGCAGCTCGGTGACCGACAGCCAAGTCAGCTTTTGCAACGAATGACGCAGCTTCTTGGAACGAGTGCTCAAGCCATGCACAATGCTGTATTACGCAAACTTTCCCGAGAGCGCCTACCATCCAACGTGCAAATGGTGCTTGCGACGGCCGCAACTATGGACTTGACATCGTTCGCTGAGCTAGCTGACAAAGTGATGGAGGTGCCCACATCACATCTCAGCGTCGCTGCAGACAGCTTGTCCACACAAGGTTCAGTGGTGGCCACTCCGGTCACCACTCCCCAGCCCCCTCATCTCGCCGCAACTTCTGTAGTCTACCGCCTTTGTTCACGGCTCGAGCAACTCATTGAGGCAACTGTAGTCTCAAAGCAGCCCCAACGTCATGGACGTCAACGTAGTCGGTCCTCAATGCATTGCAGTCGTGGAGAACGGGAACGAAGTAAATCCGGAGCGCCCAAAACATTCAACTATCACCGCCGTTAGGGCGCCAACGCCCCTTATTGCTTCTTGGCTTGCATCCGTGGCTGGAAACCCGGCAGGCCGACCTCTAGCTGCGACGAGTGGTCAATGCCAAAATGTCGCCTGTTCACGTCTTTCACCGAACCACCGGGCAAAAATGTCTCATTCTCACCGGGGTTCAGGTAAGCATTCTCCCAGCCACAAAAGCAGAGCGCGCTTCAGCTTCACTTTCCTACCTCCAAGCAGTGAACGGAACTCGCATCCCTGTGTACAGGCAGCGCTCTTAGATGATCATCCTGGGGCTTAGAGAGTCTTCCGGTGGGTGCCTTTGGCCGCTGACGTTGGTTATGCCATCATCGGCGCTGAATTTCTGATCGAGCACAAACTTCTCGTCGACGTCAAGCGAAAGCTCCTGCTTTACTCTGCGACTAAGCTCTACATTCACGGCGTCGCAATGCGCGCAACAAGTGGTGCAGCACCCTCATTGCTACAGTTTCCAAAGAGCAGCTCGCAGCTTTGTCTAATGAGTTCCCCAAGCTAATGTCAACCCCGGATTGGACTCAACCTGTGTGTCACGACATTTAGCACCATTTATAACATAAGGACCACCAGTTTTTTTCACGCCCAAGACGCCTAGCATAAAACACACCCACGACGCCTAGCTCCTGACAAACTCAAAGTGGCCCGCGCAGAATTCAAGCATATATTTGAACCTGGCATCATCAGACCCTCCTTCAGCTGCTGGGCATCTCCACTACATCTTGTGCCAAAGAAGTCAGGAGACTACAGATCGCTACCCACTGCCAAACATAGAAGATTTTACATCAGCCCTACATCGTGAACCATCTTCTCTAAAATAGATCTTGTCCGGGCCTATCACCAGATTCCTGTAGCAGAAGACATCTGCAAAGCAGCAATCGCATTATTTGGACCGTCGCACCTGGCCTACCCTTCGTTTTCACTTACTTGGATGGCATTGTCGTGGCAGGTTCATCCCCCGAAGGACAGCTGGAACACCTGCGCCTACTTTTCCAATGCCTTTCGGCAAACGGCATTGTTATCAGCACAGAAAGAGCAAATTCGAACAACCAGGTTCTCCGCCATCTCATCGACACCAACGGCATCAGTCCGCTTCCCGGCAAAGTGCATACGGTCATCTAGTTTCCCAAGTCCACTTGAACCACGAAACTCCGCCAGTTTCTCGGCCTCGTAAACTTTTACCGCCGATTCCTCAGAACCTCTCGTCCACATCCTCAGCGGCAAAAACTCGACGCAAACACTGCACTGGGACACAGCTGCGGAGGACGCCTTTGATGCCATCAAGCGCGCCCTGGCCGACGCCACTTTAATCGCACCCTCCCCCCACCAATCCAGATTGTCCCCTCGTGCTAATGACGGACGCTTCCAACACAGCACTCGGTGCGGTTCTTCAGCAGCAAGTCAGTGGCGTGCGGCCACTCGCATTCTTAAAACGCATGACCACTGCTCAGACACGGTGCAGTGTTTTCGGGTGCGAACTCCTCGCCATATACCTGGCAGTACGTCATTTCCTCCACTTACTTGAAGGCTGAGAGTTCACCTTTTGACGGATCACAAGCCATTCACTCAATTTGTCGCTCTGCTTCGCTATATACGCCTCGAGAAGTGCGACAACTCGCCTTCGTCTCTGAGTTCACGACAGAATCCGACACATTAGTGGTGTTGTCCACACCCCAGCTGACACCCTCAGTCTCGTCGATTCTGTGACACGCCGGCGTTCTAAAACATCAAGTTCACCTCCTTTCCCTTTGACATGCATGAACTGTCGGCAGCGCAAACGGGTGACTCGGAGCTCTCGCACCTAGGAACAGCGCAAGGGATTCAAGCTCGATACAGTCCCTGTTGAAAATGTGCTAATCGTTTGCGATACCTCAACGAGAACACGTAGACCATTTTTGCCACTTCGCATCAACAAGAAATTATTGATTCCCTGCACAACCTCGCCCATCCTGGAATTCGCGCAACCCAAAAGCTGATCAGATCACTGTTTGGTCCCTCATGAATGCCGACATTCGTGACAGGCTCCGCGCGTGCGCACCATGCCAGCGTTCGAAAGTTCACCGGTACCCAGTGCCGCCAGTCCAGCGTTTCCTGCAGCCTGACCAACGTTTCGCAGTTGTCCATATCGATTTTGTTGGCCCCTTGCCCTATTGTCAAGGCTACAGATATTTTTTAACATGCGTCGACGTACTCTTCACCAGATGGCCTGAAGCAACGCCGATCGCCGACATCATAGCAGCAACCGTCGCCTCGGCCTTTGTTTCTACTTGGATGGCGTGTTTCGGCTGTCCCACAAACATCGTCACGGACCGAGGCCGCCAGTTCGAGTCTTCGCTTTTCTCAGAAATGCTCGAACTGCTCGGAACATCACGGCTGCGAACTACATCCTACCATCTGCAAACCAACGGACTTGTGGAGCGCTTCGATGGCCACCTCAAGTCAGCGCTAATGGTATACGGTTCTCCGAAAAAATTGGTTGAAGCCCTCGCACTCATCCCGCTCGGAATCCGCTCTGCTTTAAAAGACGACCTTTCATGCTCCTGTGCCTAGCTTGTTTATGGAACCTGCCTACGCTTGCCCGCGGACTTTTTCGAACGCACACCCCCAGCTGTCCCGCCCGACGGCCGTGACTGCATCCACAGACTACAAAGGATCCTGCGCCACCTTCGCCCACAACCGACGCGAGCCCACGCACGCACGGTGTACGCGACTCCAGACCTAAAAACTGCAACACATGTTTTCTTCTGTTACGGTCCAGTGCGCGGTTCCCTGCAACCACACTACCACGGCCCATTCCGTGTGATCGAGGGCTGTCCGTCTGCTCTCGTCATCGACATGGACGGAACATGAGATGCAGTGGGGCTTGAGCGGCTCAAGCCGGCGTACGTCCAGGCCCCGGTTTCCTGTGTTTCGGCGCCTGCTTTCCAGACGCCAACAAAGTTATCTGTCACATTTTCTCGGAGTGAGTGAGTGAAATTTATTAACTGCTCGGGGATCGTTTTCTTCGCCTCTTCAACCGAGGCTGACGAGCGGTTGGCGCCCCCAGTCCAGGGCACCACTGGCTTTCGCCAGTTTGCGAGCTCTTGTGACCAGGTAGAGCTGACCCTCCGGGTCAGAGCTGGCCAGCAAAGCCTCCCACTGTCTTTCATTTGGGTTTACAATTTTTTGTAGTTGATGTGAGCTGCATTCTCACGTTATGTGGTACAGGGTAGGGGTCTTCCCGCACCACGGGCACTCGTCTCTGAATGTCGTGGGATGCATCATGTGTAATATGTGTAAATTAATGAAGGTGCCTGTTTGTAGCCACCCCAGATCTATGGCCTTCTCGTTGCTGAGCTTTTTATGCGGCTCCGGATATACTTTCCGTAAGCCTCTGTAGTGTTGTAGTATTGTGGTCAGGGTCAAGCGGAATCAGGTCCTCTGTCGCGAGACTGTTGGGCGCACGGTAGGTTGCATGTCCTCGGGCTACCCTGTCTGCGTACAAATTCCCCGTGATGCCTGCATGCCCCGGAATCCACACTAGTGTTTGAGTGTATTGTTTTGTTGGCTCGCTTGTGGAAGTAAGGATTTGGTGCTCTGCCTTAGATAATTTACCCCGTTGAAAATTGCTGCACACGAATTGAGAGTCTAACAGTATCGTCAGACTCTCTCCCGTTTCTCTTCCTTGCCTAATGGCCAGTGCGATAGCCACTTCCTCTGCTTCCGTGACTGTACAGTTTTGGATCGAGGCGCTAACTACCTCCCGGCTTTCGCAGTCTGTGACTGTGGCTATCGCCCTCTTTGCGTTGGTTTCGTATAAGGCTGCGCGGTGAACCCTGACGTGTCTTGTTGGCCTAATGTTTTTTCATAGTACTCTGCCCTTGCCTGCCTCCTTCCCGGGTGTAGGCGGGGGTCCATGTTTCTTGGTATGGGCCGAACTCGATACCAATTTCTGACTTCCCGCGATACCTCTCTTGTCTTGTTATAAGCCTGTATGTGTGGTATATCCCAGTCTTTCCAACGCCCGTCTTCCCGTCCTCGTTTGTAGAAGTCTGTTTAGCTGTGTAAAAATGTTGTAAAATGGTTGTGGGCACAAACCAGGCACAGTTACCAATTTCAGAGGTTTTTGCACCACCTTCGCCGAATGATCATTACGACGTGCCCTTTACAATAGCTGAATTAGACGCCGCTCTTGCTTCTTGTCGGCATTCATCTGCACCTGGTCCTGACGGGATTACATATTCAACCTTATCGAACCTAGGCAAGGATGGTAGAACTGCACTACTTAATTACTTCAATGATATATGGGCTTCTAGTACTGTTCCTGAACACTGGAAAATTAGCCGCCTGGTTGCTCTTTTGAAGCCTGGAAAGCCTCCTCTCGAACTTACCTCATACCGGCCAGTTGCCCTAGCAAGCTGTGTTGGAAAAGTTATGGAGCGCATGGTGCTGGCAAGACTTGAGTGGTATCTAGAGAGTAATGATCTTTATCCGAATATGATGACTGGATTTCGCCGCGGACGCTCTTCCATTGACAGCGTCATCGACCTTGTGGCGACAGTAGAACACGAAAAGCGTCACCGTCGACTAGTAGCTGCTGCATTTTTAGATATAAAGGGAGCTTACGACAACGTCCTCCATGAAGCTATTCTTGATGGACTTGACGACGTGGGAGTTGGTGGCCGACTGTACTTGTGGATTGTAAGCTATCTCAGCGGCCGCTCTGTTTACATGACTACGCCTGAAGGAGATACTACCCACTTTCAGGTCGGTCGTGGAGTTCCACAGGGAGGAGTTCTCAGCCCAACTTTATTTAACGTTGCGCTAATTGGCCTGGTGAGTGAACTGCCAACTAACATCCACATCAGTGCATATGCTGACGACATCTGCATCTGGGCCTCTGGTTCGACGCGCCCACAACTACGTGCGAGACTGCAACGAGCTGTGTCATCAACATCGATGTACTTACGGCGTCAAGGTTTATTTTTAGCGGCAGAAAAGTGTGCAGTGATAGCGTTTACGGGAAAATGTGTCAGCCGCTACCCGATTACCCCTCATGGAGTCGTAATACCATACGTCTCCAGGCACAGATTCCTGGGAGTAATTATTGACCACCGACTATCTTGGTCGAAACATATTGCTATGGTGAAGAAGAGGCTAATTAATTTTTGCCATGTACTTCGTTACATAGCTGGCATCAAATGGGGTCCAACTGAGCGCTCCTTAATACGGCTTTACGAGGCTCTGTTTGTTAGCTAGATCCGGTACAGTCTCCCAGTACTTTCTAGTATGAGCATTTCCTGCTTGCGGACTTTAGAGAGCGTGCAAGCGCAGGCACTGAAAATATGTCTTGGACTGCCCAGATGCACCTCTAACAAAGGCACAATTGAAGAGGCACACGCTCGCCCAATGTCCATATACTTGTCACACGAACCACTTCGTGTATATTTACGAGCACTTACAAGACACCGTTTTCACCCACTCAGCAAGATTCTGGATGAGAGGCCGGACTGCAGTTTTACAACTGCACTCCGCTGCCATCAGTCGCAAGTACCGACAGGATATGCCCTCCCATATCGTCCCACCCAACCACCATGGACGATGGATAAACCTTTGGTGCACCTTCGTGTTCCCGGAATACTAAAAAAATCTATGGTACCAATTAGTGGACTCAAACAACTTACTCTGGCACACATCTGGTCAGAATATCCCAGTTATATTCACGTATACACCGATGGATCTGTGTCAGCACAGGCATCCGCTGCAGCTGTGGTCATACCAGCTCAGAAAACGACTCTGCATTTCCTTTTGGGACATAACTCTACATCAACCGCTGCCGAACTTGTAGCCATTCGGGAATCTATTCGCTATATATGTGGGGAACCACCTCAAAAATGGTGTATATTCACGGACTCGAAGACTGCATTACAAATTTTGGAAAACTTCTTACGCCACACTGCCTATCAGTCCCTGGCACTAAACATTACGGAGCTCATCACATCTGCCCAGCTGCAAGGCCACATGATAATGTTTCAATGGATTCCTGCCCACTGCGGCCTCCATGGGAATGAGCAGGCCGATGTTGAAGCGAAAAGCGCTCTCATCAATGGCTTCCAAACAGCTGTGCCTTTTTCAAGAGCGGATACGACGTGTCTTCTAAAGAGTTGTATGAATATTGCTACAGCGACTTACTGGGCTCAACCAGACGCCCGACACATGCGTCTAAGAAAGCTTGATCGAACATTTAAATTTACTGTTCCGCGTGATATTCCGCGTCATCAGACATGCTTGATACATCGACTTCGTTTAAACGTGGCTTTCACGCGCAAGTACTTACATTTAATTGGACAGATGGACTCACCGGAATGTTTAACTTGTGGCATCCCAGAGACTGTGGACCATGTATTATTGGTGTGCCCAGAGTATGCGAACGAAAGAAATGTGCTAGCTGCTTCCTTGAAGCGTTTAGACAAGAGGCCTCTGTCGGAGGAACTGCTGCTGGGCGCTTGGCAGGACAAGGGGAAGGGCATCCAGGCAGTGCGCGCTCTTTGCCGTTATTTGAGCGCCAGTGGACTTGATTCACGTTTGTAAAGCAAGCTGCTGTGTCTGTATATATATTTCATATGCCTTCTTCCACATCGTCACCCATCATGACCTTCTTTCTTCTCTCCTTCCCCTTCCCCAGTGCAGAGATTTGAATTATTCGGGCCAACCTCTCTGCCTTTTCCTATCAATAAATCCATCTATCTATCTGTTTAGCTGTGACTTGATTTGGGCTTCTGCTAATTCTTGTATTGTATTGTGCAGACCCAGAGCTGCTAGCTTGTGGTTCGGTGTGTTCTTGGGGAGCTTGAGTGCGGTCTTGATAGCCATTTTGATGATGGCGTCCGCTCTGTCTTCCTCTCCTTTGGTCATATTGAAGTAGGGTAGAGCATACGCTACTCTTCTAATAACGAGGCTCCGGATAAGTTTGAGTGTGTCGGGCTCCTTCAACCCCATCTTTTTGCTGGTCACCCGTGCTATCATTCGGGCGACCTGCTGGGTTGAGGTCTTGAGCAGATTAGGTGTGTGTTGACGCCTTTGATTCGATTGGAGCCACATCCCCAGGATCCTCACGGTTGTCTTTTCGGGTACTGTCTCCCCTTGCAGCCGGATCTCGAGCTTGTGGCCTTGATCTCTGGGAGCAGAGCGGTTGCCCTTCCCTCGCCAGAATTTGATCAGTTCAGATTTTCTTGATGAACAAGTCTGCGTTTGGATGGTACGCTATCGCTCATGTCACGTGGCGTTCCTTGGCTCGAATTCAAGTGGGGGATCGCAGATGGCAGGAATGCTACACAAGATGAGACTTCTCAGGCTTTCACCTTTCATTACTTTAGTCGCTAAAGTTCCTCGTATTTTTCATTTGCTAAAGCCCTTGTTATAAATATGTCGACCCCTTGTGATGCGTTAGTGGCACTGACACATGCTCAGGGCAATAGCAACCGCATTGGCAATGCATCTGCGTATTCCAAAGCTCTCTGCGGGAAGTACTACTCCATTTGAGTAGTTGAAACCTAACAGTTGTTTTCATTTAGCAGAAAAATAAAATTACCTTCCTAATCCTTTCCCATGGGTCCAGATATATGCACATTTTTAACCACTACATGAATGTAAAACTAGATCTATCAAGCGTGTTTCATAGCGTGCCAAAAGAAAGCCGCTGCGCTGTGCTTCGCGTTCTATAACAGTACCTGTTTTCTCGCCAAGGTCTGTTAGTCTTCCTTCCATCGATTAATAACCTTATGGTGCGGGAGGCGTTGTCTTGGGTCGCCGTAGGATGATGATGGTCGCAGGTTGAGGTCTGTACCCTCACAGGAGGATCGCACCTAGTGCATCCTTCCTTCCATCTGACAAGGCAATCTTGGTGAATATTTATTGCGCGTCACTCACCGCACGAGCGTAGAGTCTGTCGCTCGAAGGTGGCGCCGATCTCGGGCACGCGAGAGCACTAATCCAACGCAGCCACAGTCGCACTCGTATAGAATCTGTCGCTCGTGAGGACGGCTCCACTTCCTGCGATCCTGCCGAGATCAGAAGCACTTTCAGCACGTATATTGCACGCCTTTTTACATCCCAAGGTATTGATCAATGCGAAGACTATGAGGGAGCTGTGGGGTCTTTCTGTCGGCCCCTTCATCAGTTTCCTGCTGACTCTGATAGGGCACTTTGCGCCCCAGCAACTTTGGAGGAGATTCGGAGTGCATTAGGCGAAATGAACAGTTCCAGTTCGCTAGGCCCAGATGGCCTGCTGACGGGTTTCCACAAATCTTTTTACGACATCCTACGTCGTCTCTTGCTCCCAGCAGTAAATACCATTCTGAAAAGCGGGACTAAACCACCCTCATTTAACTCGGGATGCATTGTGTTGCTCCAAAAGGAGGATATGACCGCAGCGAGTCCATCATCATGGCGACCAATAACCCTCCTTAACACTGACTATAAGTTGGTGGACACGATTCTTGTTCGAAGGCTACGGGTCCACTTGCAAGATTTGATAAGCCCGCATCAGTGCTGTTCGGCTCCTGGACGGTCCGTGTCTGTTGCACTAACTCTAACGACAGAAGTATTATTTTACGCTTGCGCTAAAGACCTAGCGGGAGCCTTCGTCGCCCTAGATCAGGCCAAAGCCTTTGATAGCATTGAGCACAGCTATTCGTTCGCTGTGCGGCGCTCTTTTGGCACATGTGCGAAGAATTTATTCGCACTGTCCGTTCACTCTATGCTGATCTTACAAGTGAGCTCCTTCTAAATGGTTGCATTGCAGGCAGATTTCCTGTTTCATGGGGAGTTCATCAGGGGTGTCCTCTATCGCCGGCCCTGTTCATTCTTGCACTCGATCCGCTTCTACGTTGAGTTGCAGCTGACAGGCGCATTCGCGGTTTTCCAATTGTTGGACATGTGACTGTGGCCATCTCTGCGTGCGCAAATGACATTTCCCTTTCCTTGCGGGATGATGATAGCTTCACATTTTCTAGGTTCTGTTTCCCGAGTACACGGCCGTGTCCGGGGTTCAGCTCAACACAAGGAAAGGTCACGCGCTTCGATTTAGATCATTTCAAGGTTCATTGCCAGTCGAGGTCCCCTTTGTGGACGCGGTCCTCGTACTTGGAGTAATGTTTGAACCAAGCGGAGTATCGGCTCGCACACCGGACAGACCAGTTTCACGTACGACCCGCATGCTCGCTGACGCCGCGCGCTTCGAGCTGTCGCTCAACTCCAGGTTCGCTTTAGTAAAATCTCGGGCATGTGCATTCACATTTTATGTGGGCGCGAGTGACCGTCTTTTCGCGCCGCACGGCTAGCCGTCTCGCGTCTTTGATATGCGCGTTGGTGTAGGATGGTGGGACGGCTCTCATTGCGCTACCTCCTGCACCTACCGACTGGCAGAGGAGGACTTGGGCTGCCTTGCATCAACACAGTGGCTCGAGTCCTCAAGGCTAAGTTAGTTACGACACTGCTAGATAGTGATCGCTCTTACTGTACTGGAGGACCAAAGCTAGCCGAGCTTAATTTTACTGTATATCGACACAGCGGCATACAGACCGAAAGGCTACACCCTGTTCTATCGCGTCGCAGCAGGTTTCAGACAGACCCTAAACGCCGACCTACCCGAAGTGGAGATAGATGCGGTTCCACCGACGGTAGTTAGTGAGATAGTCGTCAGCTTGTGACTCAGCCTGGACGATCAGCGGCGCACCTCAAATAATAGATGGAGGCCTTGGGTAGTAAGCCGCCTGCCCCCCGAGGTCAGAGACTTTGAGTGGCGGCGGCGCTGGGTGGTTCTGCCCACGCGTCAGCGCCTAGCTCCATGGGGCGTCGTGCTTAACGACAACTGTGCCAACTGCGGCGCGACGGAAATAATCTATTATGCAGTATTTGACTGCTCAGTGACGCGAGTCATGTGGCGCCTCGTGAGACGCTGCCTGGCGGAAGCACCCAGGCAACCGGCACACGCAATGTATCCAGCGTTGCGAAATCTCCGTCTCCTCCTCTGGAAGTACCTGTCCGAGCGCCTGGAAACAGATGGGGAGGCGCGGTTATTGCAGCGTTGGCATATACGTTTCTTTCTTGGTCGTCCGGATGGTCTAGCTATGCACGCTTCCTGCTCCTTGAAGCGTTATGAGACACTCCCCTGATGGGGCTGGGACTGGTAGGTCACCGCCGCTTGCGGCGGCGGCTCACCTGCCACCGAATTTTTATCTGTTGTAGGACGTCATTGCACCCGCCACCGCTTGGATTCGCCGCTAGAGGGTCATCGTGAGCGGATGCCTGCAACGACAGCTCCTGCTAACGGTGCATGCTGTTCCTACCTTTTATCTCCTACGGCCACTTATCTGCTCAGGAAGAGACATCAGCGCCCAAGGCAAACAAGGAAGCCGCCCATTCTGGGCGACATTCGGCCCTCTAAGTGATTATTGGACTGAAACGCTCAGCCGCCGAGCTAAGCCTAACCCAGCTTACCAGCTTCGATATCTCGTCGACAGTGACGGCGACACCGGCCGTTACCATGGGAGTAACGGTTGAAGGTCGCACCATAATCGCAGAAGAGCTCGAGTCTGGCGACTGGACGCCAGTTATATGCAAAGCCTATGCCTCAAGACCAGCCACGTCACTGAGCCTACCTCACCACTCCAGCAACGCTACAAGCGAGGGACATACCCTGAACGCTCGGCAAGCGTTCCATGAAGGTGCGACCACAACCGGCAGAAGCAAGACGGGGGCCCGCCTTCCGCCTTCGACCAAGGAGGCCCGTATCACTGTGCAGCGCAGCAAACAGCTGCCACCCCTCCCGCCCAACGCTGTCTGCGTAGTCGTTCGACCGCGCGGTGAACTGTTACTTCGAGAAATTCCAATACCTCGACTCTGGAAAGCAGTGCAGACCGAGCTCAAAATCATACTGCCACAGGACTTCTGCCTGCGCATTCACCCGACCAACAATATGTTCACCCTGGCAACGACACACATCCTAACAGTCGAGACACTCAAGACACTGACCTCCCTCAACATTGCAGAGCGAGCCTACCCATGCGTGGCCTACGTGGCACCCCCACCGGGTACTACCAGAGGTGTCATCACAAACGCCTACGACGAAGAGAGCCCAACTGAGCTATATCAAGATCTGGTCAGACGAAATCCAGAGCACACCATACTAGCCGCCTGGCGCATGGGCAAGACGCATTCAATTCTAATCACCTTTGACGCAACCACAGTGCCGCGTTCCATCAAATGGGAGCCATCCACCGCTGCACCCCATACCGCGGCAACCCGGACGCCTGCACCAACTGCAGACAGCCGGGTCACCGTCATGACGTATGCCCAAGCCCCAAGAACAATCTCTGTCCCGCTGTGGAACGCAGCCTCCGCAAGACCAGCCTTGTCCGCCAAAGTCCATTCTGTGCGAGGGTCCTCACCTTACCGGCACGGGATCGTGTACAGGACGCCGCCTTCACCAGCCACGCAATCAATCAAGCCAGCAACGAACGCAGCTACCAGAATCGGACGCACCCAAGGACCAGTTTCCCCAGTTGTCCGAGCTCGACCAGCCCAACCGGCATAAGCAGATCTGAGCAGTGCCGCTAAAGCAAGCCTGGAACTACTCTGCGTCTTCACCTAATCAAACATCCTCTACGCCGACTACCAGTCTACAACACGCTCTTGCGAAATCTCAGCAAGAGGCAGCGGCGGCGAAAGCAGAAGCTACAGCAGCGCGAGCAGAAGCCGCCGCCCTTCGTCAACACATCGCCAGACTCGAAGCCCAGATAAGTGCCATCGCCACTGCATCTCCAGTTCCTCCTTCCCCCACTACTACTGTACCAAAGTCTTCCTCCCCTAATTTATCCACCGTCGATACCTTGTCCAAAATCTCAAACGCTAATTCCCCTCCTGATTCAATACCAATGGAAGCTGACAGGGAACACCATACAAACACTACTCCGTGTATAACGACCCCTCCCTCCACCCCCAGCTCACTAGATGGCTTGCCAGCCATACTTGAGTCATTGGCTGCTCGATTTGAGGCAAAGTTGCAGGAAGCTGTAACACACGTCGATCAGGAATGGGCTGCACTCAATGATGCGGTAATCCGCATAACGCAAGACAACGCTATTCTTAATCACAGATCAGATGCCCTAACGCAAGAATTCTCTAACCGATGTATAGATATTGAGGCTCGGCTCAATACTAGCGCAACGCGTCTTCCAAAGCGCAAGAAACCCAAAGCAGCAGGAGGACAGGAAAATCATGTCCCTGATATAGCTCAGGAACCCCTCCCCACCGTTTCGACTACTCCTCCGATATGTTCTCATGATGGCATATCGAAATCGTAATCTTACTGTTTGGCAGTCGAATTGCCGGGGCTTTGGACAGAAGCTTCATGTAGTCCAACAGCTGCTGTCCTGCGCTACGGGACCCGACATCCTTGCTTTGCAGGAACCCTCCAACTCACTCACCTTCCCCGGCTATACACCCACTCTGCCTAACCCCTACCGCGAAATATGTATCCCGAACACCACAATCGCCGCCGCGCAACCTGCGCCTCATATTTTTCCAGGCAGTACTCTACACGCCAGGACATCATCTACACGGATTTCACATAGTCCGGACATTCGTCACATCTGCACTGCTGTGTTCACGGACATTCGCCGCTCAACGTTCAAAGTCGCCTCCATTCAATGCACTAGCATCACCGAGGCCGAATGCTTGGCCATTACACTCGCTATTGCACACGATATGCGCATAATCCCAAACAGCATACAGATATCTCCTGCGAAAAACCCTCCCACGCTCATCTGCTAAAATATTATCTACTCTACCTACCCCTCCGGATCTCATCACCATCACATGGGTACCTCGGCACAAGTACACGCTCGGAAATGAGCGCGCTCATGCGCTTGCCCGAGAAATAAACTTCCGGACGCCGGTGGATGGCCTCTGCAAACCTTCATTATACACCCCCATCGAACCTCTTGACTACACTACAGTTGTTCACTACTATCGTCGTTGCCGTGCCCGTACCCACCACTACATCACACGCTTTCTCACATCGACAGCATGTACTGGCGACAACTTCAGACACATTGGTTCCCATCTCAATTTGCCCCCATCTTTCCCCTCCCCTGACTTCCCACCATACTGCACCGCATGCAATGCCACCCCACTCACCCTCTACCATTACTTATGGGAATGCCCACATACCATCCGCGTTCCGCCAGTCAAACATCCGACCCCCTTCCCCTGAAAGGCTGTCCTTCTAGCCACGCAACCTGTAGATCAGTTGCAGCTGGTCGAGCGGGCTAAGCTAGAAGGAACAGTCCGAGTACTCCTGAACTAAGAGGTCCTCCTGGGAGTGTTTGCATTTTTTTTTATTTCAATAAAGTTTTTTCCTGGTCCTCCTCCATAGATAAGCATGACTATAGGCGGTTTATAAAATAAAACATGGTGTACCTCAAATAAGTATTCTAGGCTTCCTATTAAGCGATAGCTTATACAGCTCGTTCACGCAAAGCCTATAATCCGGAATTAATAGTATAGGCATCTGCGGTGAAACGCTATTGCGTTATACCTTAACGCAGCGTACCCCTATTTTTTGTTCAATGTATATATTATTAATGCAGTACAGATTCATTCAGAAGCAGAATATCTAACGAAAGATATAGTCGAAAAGGCTAACATTGTGCTGCGTAAACTTAACTGCTTGTCTAAAAATAATTACTAACAAGTAAACTAAGAGCTAACGAAGGCGATATTTATATATCCAGTAATGTGAAACTGGCTTGAGACACAGATTGGTTTTGGCTGGTTATACAACATAAGTAACTATTGTTGCAAAATCATTTGGCATTCACTTTAAATAATTTATTTTATAAGATGGCCCACACAGACCAACTTGAGAGCAGATTGGCTCGTGTTGGCATATTTAGAACTTTAAAGTTTATGTTACCTACTGTGACATAGCTTGTAATTTACCATGCTCTGTTGGAATCTCGTGCTAAATATTCTCATTTAGTCTGGAGTACGACGACGCAAACTAATATTCAGAACGTTTAATATTGTAAAAAATACAATGAGTGTTTATACAGATTTAGCACATACAAGTTAGTTATTTTTGAAATACCACATTATGAATTTGAGGGTCAGCCATCAGTACCCTTCGATTAGGCTTTGTTAATCTCAATCACAGAGTGAAACATCTTTTTTAATGGACATGACTAATCTACGGGAGAATACCATTCTACACAATAAAAAGAAAAGACACTGAACAGTGGTATGTATTTTGCCTATGCACAAATCACGGACATATTACCATCATACCGTAAGTGACACACTTTCACTAATATATACATTCTCTTCGTTTCATATAAGAGTATCAGAAACATGTTTCTATACACAGAGCAATGAATCGAACTCAACCATACATAAATATAAAATATCCATGCGGCACGATCAATATGTTTTTCTTCACCTGTGTGTAACACTAAGTAGGAATATATTGCTTATAATCGTTATCCCATGCATTCCTTTTTTTTTCGTTATCTTCTTCTGTTCATTCGTTCAGCCGCTACGGGGGATGAGAGCTTTGTCAGACCGCATGCGCGGATTTTTTTCATCTCTAATCAGAAATTGTCTTAAACGGGGCCGAACTCAAGTGAAGAAAAGTTAACCCAATAGGAGGCATTGGTAAAAGTAAAAAGATCACATGGGACCCCATATGTTTCGAGGTCAACGCAATATACGCATGCGAAGCAGTGTGAAAACTGCGCCTGATGAGAGAAAACGATGGACTCCAGTTCTTTGTCGCAGGGCTTGATTGAGAAATATTTTTGATTATGTTTTGGTGATTTTGTTGCTGCGCGTGCCGAATCACTTGTTTCTCCTCGATGTGGCCGCTTTTCATCGCAGTGTTCTGGCGCTGTCGTAAAAACCGTGCGCTCAATGTCACGTTCAGTAACAGCAAATGTAACAACGCTGGGTTGCCTTCTAACACCAACTTCCTGCCACGTGCTGCCGCGAGTTTGTGTCATGGAGGCCACTTTTGTGGCAAGGGCAGCTGCAGGTGTGTATCAGCAGGGTTGCACCGGTAGCACTTGCTTCAGCAGGAAGTGGTGCTATCGCGTTTCACGAGCCCTCGTCTAAAAACAATGACACAAAAGGTTCAGCATGCGGTAGCAATGTTTGACCTACAGAACATGCAAGGAAAGCAGAAAGCCGTAGTGGTTTGTTACGCGCAGTGGATGAGAAATTGTAGGCTTTTGTCGAAATACCTTCCAGCTAAGGCCGGGAGCCTACAGCGCATTTGAATAAGACAAAATATCAACCAAAACTCATTTTGCAGCTGAGCTCGGCACGTGTCTAGCAATACACTATGCAGCCTGCTTCCAAAAATGTGGGGCCTGGAGTAGCGCAGAAAGATCATGAACATAAAACAGTGGCACCATGTATCCCTTGAAAAGGAAAACCTGCTGTCTTTTTTTCTTGGTAATTGGCTGCACCATTACCCGCATCTGCGTACGCAGCGGGCAGTCTGATTGGATGGATGTTTATTTGTACGCATGCTACAGTCGCTTTATAAAGCACGGCAACAAAGCAGCTAGTATAGGGGAGAAACTGCCCTCCTGTTTAAAACTAAGAGGTGGCAGAATGGTCGCTAACTTTATTTTCGCGTGTTTACTTTCCCTTGTCTTCGTATCTAATGCCAAAGGCCAAGTATGCGGCACTGCAGAGAACCAGCGTTGCAACGCCACACAGGTAAGAATGAATCAGGCTTAGGCGTACGATGGGTGAGCGTTAGCCAAGATACTGCTCAAGCTATATATCTTTTTTCCTTTAGAAAGCTGACTGAAGGGTATGCCCGAAATCGTTTCACTCGGACTGGACACATCAACATCAATGCTGTGATCATTTTTATGTGCACTTGAAATCAATATTTTTTTCGCGCACAGCTTATCAACTAGAATGCCACAGATCTGATGAAGATGAAGGAGTAAAAGCTGGACTAATCGGATTTTCGTTGCTAGCACTGCTCACTAAAAAAAGTGCCCGGAGAGGTTTTAAATATGCAGTAGTAATGAGTTGCGAAGTTTCACTGAACAGAGTGTTATTTCCGGATCACATTCTCTAAACGACCCACAGTAATCACAAAGTGCGCGTTTTGCGTCTTCCTAGTTTCCATTGGTCGGTTACTTCGTATATTTGAGTGGCTGCGATAGGAAAAGGTGTGCATTGTGTGGAAAACTTTATGTACATTCTATATACTATGTACTCTTCAATGCTTAGCTGGAAAAGCTATTTTACAATGCGCAGAAACGTGCAGGAAGGCGTGGGCATTGATATCAGATCGCCGAGACACATCTTAAAGCCTCAGCATTGAACTCGCGATCTGCTAGCTGATGCATTATGCGGGCGTTGTCGCTAATATTATTTTGTTTTTCCCACTTCGTTTATGGTAACATCACGCACATATCAGAGTGCCCGAAACTCACTATTTATAATTTTTTCACGATCTGGCGAGTGTTAAGATGACTTTGTTTTTCAGCGATAATTTCGAGAGAGAAAGCGAGGCACAGTTTTGCAGTCCATCAAACGATCAAAATTACTTCAAGGTAGACGTTTAAACACAAACGTGTCCGCGCAAGATCGTGATTTCTTTCATAATTTTCTAAGCTTAATTGCTGTACTACGTGTGAGTGCAAAAAGGTGGCCCTAAAGCAAATGACGTGACGCCAATGCAGCGAAGAAAATCCAACGTTAGTTCACTGAAAACTATCTTTGACGACACTCACACCTTATTTCACGGCAGCATAACCTCGCCGTTGTGGCTCAGGGGTTAAGGTGCCCGATTAATGTACCGCTGTACCTGTGTCCGAACCCGACCGGCGGCAGCGGCGCTTCGATGGAGGTGTTGTGCGATGTCAGTGCACGATAAAGATCCGCAGGTAGTCGAAGTCATTCCGTAGGCCTCCACTGCGACACCTCTTTCTCCCTTTCCGCTGTCACTACCACCTTCCTCCTTTTCCCTGTGACGCGTGTCAGGTGTCCACGTGTGGTACTCGTTATTGCTATGTTATGTATTCCCCAAGGTCAAATGCAGAATAACGCGGTCTTTGATGAGTGCTAGGAATAGCCCTCACGCACTAAAGCAGCGTTCTTTATGGACGTCTTAATGAATGGCTGTCCGGACATTTTTCTCTTTTTAATGCGGCATTACCACCACCCCTATTTTTTGTAAAAAAAAAAAAAAAAAAAAAAAAACGTCTTGCAGCCTCGGAAGCCCTAAGAATCACGGATCCGCCTCGCACTTAGTAAGTGACATGGCCGGAGTTAGATAGATATAGATATGTTCATTTGAGTGTGCCTGAACAGCCAAGTAGCCTAAAAGAGCCCACACTAGGTCAGATGCATCAGACTGACCACTTAAAATATTTAAAACCAGGCATAAAAGCAAGAATTAGGCAAATATATCTTTGTCAATCAATGTTTTGTTATATTGGTGGATGGGTACTTCGACGAAGCTACCAACTCGTGCAACTTCATTCACACGGAACGCTGAGATGAATCTAACGGTCCTGGACCTTTGGATCCCGAGTCACACGCTATATCCTGTACATGCTGTCATGTTCATATCGCTTGGGCTTTAGTTGGATAACTGGTTAATGTGGCTGGAGGCGCAGGGTGCTGTGGCCATGTTGGTCACACACGGAGCGATTGTATTAAAGCGCAATAAATGACTTCACTTAGCTTCACTTCAGAGCTTAATGGGAAAAGCATTTCCTCATTTTCGTCTCTTCCTACATTGTGTGTACTTGTTATAATTTCATTTCTTTCTTTTCTTTGGTTTAGTGGTCGGCGATACCGTCATCTCAGGAGTACTGTACACGACATACGAGAGTGAAGTGACTTACCCGTGGTCTGATATGATAGAAAAACAGCGCAACAGACGTGTCATATACCAACTCGCTCAGATGTCTCTTCTATTACCCGTGGTCCTACGGAGCTTTGTATAGGGACTAGGCCTAACTAGCCGAACGCGGCATTTATGTCGACATCAGAAGCTTTTGCGACGTCCTGGTTGGAGAAATACGTCGTAAGAACATATTGCGACGTCTGCGACAAATCTCGTCTGCGATGTCTGCGACAGAACATATTGCGACAAAACCCAACTCAGTCCGGGAGATTCCGCGAGACAGTGGGAGGCGAGATTTTCACAATAAGCCTAAATGATCTTTCACCTTATCAATTGTTTAGAAACAAGCACAGTAATAAATAACTTTTAGCACATAGAATAATATAATCACAGAGCCTGCTGCAGAAAACTAATTATCCCGTGTACCGGACGAATCTCATTGAGCATCTTTAGCTTTTAATTGCGGGAATATAAACATCGCATCTCGTCGAATGAAAAGCACAAAATGTGAGAGTTATTCGAGTGATGATCAGCTGTTCAATGACCTCATTTTAGATCTGCTGAACAGGTATTAGTTTCCTTTCTAATCAGCTCATTAAAACACCAGTTGCTAAGTATGTTTCTTCAGGTTTCAGTACTGCTCAGTCATTCAGTCGTCTTTGGTCGTCTTCGACTCTTCGTGACCCTATAGACCATATCATGCCAAGCTGCTCGGTAGCCCACTACCTTTCGATTATCACACAGATTCAGGTGCAATGCCTCGAGGATGCCATCTGATCATCGCTTTCGCTGCCTGCCCCTTCTCCTGAGTCCTTAAATCACTCACAGCATCATGATTTTCTCCAATGACTCCTTTCTTCTCATGTGATGACCAAAATAGCTGAGTTTTAACTTTACAATTCTGCCTTTCAAATAAAAAATCAGGGTCTATGTTTGCCAGTATCGGGTTTCATCTTCTGGTAATTCATTAATTCTAAAAGGTCTCCGCCAGCACCACAATTCAAAAGCGTCAAGTCTTCGGCGATCAGCCTTCTTTACAGTCCAAGTCTGGCATCCATACGTCACAACCAGAAAAACAATAGCACGAATTATCCGCATTTTGGTTGGCAGTGTGATTGATGTCTCTGCTCTTTACTAGGCGGTCGATGCCAGCCATGACTCTCTTTTCAAGAGCAGGCGTCATCTAATTTCATGACTGCAGACACCTTCCGAGGTAATGTTCGAGCCCAAAAAAAGAAAATCCGTTACTATTTCCACTTCTTGTTCTTGTATGCACGCTTACAAAACTGCAAAGTGCCCCTTAGAAATAGGTTGATGGTTATTGCCAGTTCAATTTGGCGCATCTATCTAGCTCTTTCGTCGTTCGACTGCCTTCCACTATGCGTCCACTTAAACAGCAACTTATTTTTTCAGTCCGACATCTGCCGGAAGATGCACTTGCCCTGTTGACAGACGCTGTCGCGCAGGCTGCAATGTTTGTGACAGCTTTTTTATTACACGATGCTTCTTTTGTATACTTGTGTATTAACGAAGTTATGGGGAGGGGGGCACAACAGAGCTTCCGACATCACTAACAGCTTACAGCCACAACAGAAGCAAAGGTCTGTTGAAAAATGTTTATTTTGCTCTGTGCGTCTAGATTTTTTCAAGCTTCGAGATGAGCTATATGGCGGAGTCTACATCAGAGACGAGCCAGGGCGTCTGCTCCTACCTGGTCCGCCTGAGTGAAGAGATTGTCGACGGCCAGGCTAATTTATCCCTCATCACACGACCCGAGAACGGAACAGAAGAGTAAGCAGAGCACCGCATTTACTATTTGCTGACGTTTCCTGGGCGGCACAAACTACAAGAACGGGCAGTAGAGTAAAATTACAGAGCTTACTGTACATGAACACGTGTGAAATCTGGGACCTCAAAGTACTTTGGCACCATATCAACGTATGTGTTGTGTGCAACGATGTACAAAAAAGGCGCATTCGGCGCCATAATATTGCTGTTACTTTGTAGAAAAAGTCCCAGATTATCATTTTCCCTAGATTTTAATTCAGTCCGTGAAGCAGTGCATGCCGCAGAGTGAGGATGTCTGTAGAATCTATCTTGGTGAGACCATGCATGTATGCGGATCGTATTCCGTCTGAGGCACAGTTGGGATGACAGCTGAACAATAAGATGGCAGCGCTTGCTCCTTTACAGATTACATGGGGATCTGGAGACTAACTCTGCAAGGTGACGTGCAGTACGCGTTATTGCGCTGAGGTTCGAGTAGAGTTCACCGTTTATAATAACAATTGAAATGTCGGAGTGCTGTTGTGGCGTTGTGCAGCGATATCTCAATTTGATAGGTAATAAAAGAAAAAACTACATTCTGAGATCTCTTCGCTGAGAATCTGCTATTTCCAAAGTTAAGGAAGGCGGTGAATTGCGGAAAGGCTTTATTATTTCATGTCTAGACATTGCGAGTCACAAAGTTACAGGTTGGTTCATTTTTATAGATGTTTAATTATTCGCGGCATTCAGCTTTCCCGGTCGGTTCACTGCAATGCTGGTTAAAGAAGGATTGCTGATTATCGCTTGCGAAAGGAAATGACAAAGTACGTTTTGTTGCTCCCAGAACTCGACATCCGATCGATATCTCACGGTGTGCGCGTAGCTTCAAAACAGTTTTGGATATTCTTAAAGAGCATAAGTTCTCTTCATATATATGTCTTCACCAGAACTATGAGGCAAATGTTGAAATGCTCCTTCACGTAACAATTTTAACATCAATATAAAATGACTGAGCTACAGAGTGGCTGCAAACGATGTTGGGACTGAGAAATGCATTTTAGTACTATTGTAATCTTGACTGCAAAACCTTTACCAGGAGCCGAGAAATCCTCTCTTAGCTGCAAAAGCGTTCATCAGAACGTGAGCGCGCACCACATCATGCTAAGGGACACGATACCTCGTGATTACTCGCTTGAAGAGTGAACGAATGATACAAGCAGAGACTTTCTATTATTGAACATTTCGCCGCAGGCATCCCTATGAATGAACTGTGACAAATTAGTTTGCAGCCGTTTGGATCCCTCCAGCCTATCTCTTTCTGTGTGTACAGAACCGGGAGAGTTAAATGTGTGTGATAGTAGATCATACCCGAGCGGCATTCACATTATAGAGTTTCCCTAATTTTTCTTTACTATGTTTTTTTGTTCTCTGGGCTGAATTGAAGCATCGCGTTTATGCAGTACAGCCTACTGAAGTTAATGCTAAGAAGAGCGAATATCCACAAGCTCTTGGATTACCAGGCGACACGTACACTGTAATGTTGTAAACAGAATTTGCAAAATCCCTTTTTTACTCCTGCTGTAACATGAAAGACCTTCAGACATTTTCAAATTATTGGTCTCTTGACACACTTTACATGTGAATCTAAAGGAGTCGCTTCTGGGCTCCTCAATGAGAATATAGTGTAACTGTATCATTTCTTGCGTGCCTCGTTTAAGTCCTGCGCGCGCGTTTACATAGGTTAGAAACAGATTGCTATTAACAACATTAGCACATTCTTTCATGCTTTGCTGGCGATGAGTATGCTTGGTGTTCAGGTCTTCACTCCGCAAATGCATTGCTCACCGCAGAAATTCTTGGTTTCAGAAAGATCTAACATGGCATTTCCCGTAGATGTTTCACGCTGCGCGGTTCCATGCTCGTCTACAATTGTAAGGCGCTGAACAAGCCCACAATGCATGAGAACAAAAGGCACGAAACGGTGAATTAAGTAGCGCCCGATTACATACTGGAAAAAAAACTCTGCTTACTCCAAAGACATTTTTTTTTGTCCTCATAGTGAAGAACAGGTAAGACCCAGCTGCCTCACATCTGCCGGTAACTTGGTAAAGTGTGAAATTACCGGTGCAGGAAGTCGAATTAGCCACCAGAACTGCATTGAGTACTGATGATGAGCTTACATGGTTACCTTTTCGCCGGTAATCTAGGCGGTTAAATTAAGGTTACCTCATTCCAGGACTACGGACACTGAGACTGCAACATTAACGGAGAACCCGGATATCGTCAACCTCGTGTTCGCTAGTGGTAAGTATAACGGTATTTAATTCAGCCTCTCTAACAACAAAACTGTGAGTCGATAATATTTTCAAGGACGTTCTATGACTGTACGAAACCAGGGGCTATCATCTTGAGGTTATGCTTTTGCCCACAGATCCGAACACCACTTACGAGGTGGAGCTGCCCTACGCCAACTACTCGGCATGCTTCGTAACTCGATTTGACGCCCCTATCGGTAAGATGCGTTTGTAATTTTTGTGCTTCACATAGGGAACAGCTTTCTTTTGGGTTTTGGTGGCAATATGTGCTTTGATAGACGCTAGCAGAGGTGAATTGAAGTATTAAGGTACCCTAACTCGAATGCTATATAGATTACGGCATGCTCCCGCATCGCGTAATTCTGTCTCCTTAACTTCTTTTTCTTTAGTGCCCAATTTATTATCTTATTTTACATCATAAAGAACATTACTTCACACACACACACACACACACACACACACACACACACACACACACACACACACACACACACACACACACACACACACACACACACACACACACACACACACACACACACACACACACACACACACACACACACACACACACACACACACACACACACACACACACACACACACACACACGCGCACACACACACACACACACACACACACACACACACACACACACACACACACACACACACACACACACACACACGCGCGCGCGCTCACACACGCACACACACGCACACACACGCGCACACACACACACACACACACACACACACACACACACACACACACACACACACAACATATCACGCGACAAATACACAACATGGGTTGAAACCACACGTTTTGGGCTGCGTGATCCATTACAAATCAGTCATTTTCAGCAACACTTCCATTCTCGGAAGCCACTTAGGCACTTCGTCTTCTGTCTTGAGAATTTCAGTAACACTCGCAACGGCTTCGCGAAAATACTGCCGTATTTTCCTTGCATCAACGTCTGCTTAACGGTAGGGTGCCGCGACTTCTTTCTCCTCACTGGTTGCCTCTGAGCGGGTTAAATGGCGATTGTTACCAAGAGGTCTCTCTGAACGCAACCTAAAGGTAACATGCACTCACGGAAGGCAGAAACTCATTACGGTGAAGATAATTAAAGAGTGTTACCGTTGTCGTGTCATTATTGCACGGCTTTGTTCACGGCTAGATTTGCGGCTATTAAGAATTAAAAACATCACATAATGTAACCTAAACGGGAACACACCCCTGGCGAGATCTTCGTAGCTTAATTTAACGTTGCGATTTATGGAAAAAAATTCCACTTACATGATTCGAACAGATGTTTTATTTGCTCAGTGCTACGGTAAGTAGTGTCAATCCATTGCACCACTGAAGCAGCGAGTACGGCAGATTTTAAATGCGCTATTACTTTTTTTTTCCAATATTTCCGCTCTCTGTCGCCAGGTGACGCTGCTCAGAGTACCCTATACCGTTGATACAACGGAATCACGCTTCTGCATTATAACATCAGGGTAACCGAGTTTGCACGCATGTTCTGCACCTGATTGCGCAACGCCATGGTTTGAAACCAGGTTTCGAAATAGACCTCGCGCCGTGGCCATTAGCTGCCGTCAAATATGGCGCATGAAATAGAACTTGTGAAGACCTTTTTAAAACATTTGTTGTGTTCCGGATTATGGTAGAAAAGCCGCAAAAAGTCGGGATTTATTTCGCACTATGCTAGCGAATACCTTTCGTTACGAGATGGGTCAGTGCGGCGCCGTATATCGCGTGGTTCTAATTACTTGTTCATCTATAGCGATGGCCTAAGCATTTCATGCTTAAAGCTCTGGCGTGCCCTCCCAATCTGGTTCGTGACGGCTGACGTCCTGTTGTGTATACATCTACTTTACTTTCTTTTCCCATTATTAGGGAGTAATAATGGTAGATCATAAAATTGGAGAAAGTACAATGCACCGTTATAACTCCTTTTATCTCCTTCGAAAACTACCAGCCATTTGAAAGCTTAGGAATTTACATTTAACTGTCTTTAAAATCGAATTTTCGCAGTCCTGATGTTGATTGCTATAGAGCGTTGTAGTATAGCGGCACAAAAGTGCGTCGCAAATATCTCGCCACGTGGACATTCCGGCAAGCTAAAACGCAATTAACTTATCTGTTCTGCTGAAAGCAATGTGCTGTCTATAAAGATATCTAAGTAGCTCTAGAAATGTGAAGAGGGGATAAATGACAGCTTGTCGTTCGCAGGCTGCCGCCTCTGGGTGTACGAAGGCACTGCGGCGGACACGGTCGAGGCCTGCAAGCAAGGCCACGTCCAGGTGTGTGGCGAAACTGTCTACAGCACCTACAATGAAACTCTGTGTGGCACTGGACCAGCGGGTTCCGCGTAGGGATCGCCGAGGGCCGTTTGCTGTAGCGCATGCACACCGCTTGTGATTTACGTCGCTGAACCTGCGCAAATAAATTGCTTTGATATCTCAATGGGAAAGATGTCTTATTTAACAGTGGATGCAGGCACGCTTGCGCTGCACCCTCCCCCCTCCCGCTCCTCTCAAAGTAAACCTTTGTAAACCGCACTGAAGAAGTCGCTGTTCTACTAGGAACACCCAGTAACGCTACTTATGGCAATAAAGGTTTCTCTCTCTCTCCCCCACCCTCCTAAAACGCACGCTCACCTAGCCCTTATATTTGAGGTGTCGCCAAAAAGGTAACTGGAATTGTAATCTATTTGCTGGTAACACCTTAGGTGGTACCAGGGAATTCTTACAGCTGAGGTTTGGAAAGTGACCACCTGTCTGCTCACCAGCGTACCCACAGCAGGCATCAATACCACAGGCTTCCTAAAAATAATGGCGTGGAGCACTGAAAGAAAAGGGACATACCGAAAGCAATTATTGAAGGGAACGGACAACGTGCTAAGACGATGTGAGAAACACCCACACTATTTCAGCTAGGGAAAATTCTAAGAAATTTCTCCTTATTTCGATGGCTCACTTTGGATATTTGTTTTCAAAATCTCTAGCTCTCAGTAAGAAGCCCTCTGAGGTCTTACTAATGATCTCTCAGGTGATCATTGGTCATCTGAGATCGATCGCCGATGATGACGATGATCTGTGGCCCCCAAATATACATTATAACTGGTGATCATCTTTTTTAGTACGTCATCATAGCGGAAATGTCGTGTGTTCGCTGCATTGCGTCTCTCGCAGTCTGAGTCGCCTTCGAACGTTAAATCCTCCGAACCAACCTTTGCAGTTGCTCCTGATATTGCTAGATCACAAAATGCTTGCACTCTATCCCCTTTATTAAATTACAATGATTCGAAGTATTTTGGTCAACAACACTACACCTAAGTTGATCAAGGTCATTGCTCATAAAGTGAAGTGAGGCTGCTTGGGTCGCACTACCCTTTCTGATGTTGGAAGCAGCAGGTCACTAAGACGCAAAACCACGCAAAGAAGCGTCATCCGACATTCGACAAAGTAGTATGTACATGGCAAGTAGATGCAAGGCGCATCGTGTGACTTCTTCCGTTGTGCCGCTGCCTATGTGTTAGCGCGTTCTTATTCTTAATTGATGTTTTTATTATAGCGTCTCTGCTCGAGGACAGGTCTCCAGGATTTCAGGTTGTGGGCAGGTTATTTACTTCGTTTGTGACGTTCTTGGTATAGGCTTTTTGTCGTGGTCGTGCATGACAGCCAGTCTCGTGCATGTGGAGCGCATAGCGGGATGCAATGCGACTGATGTGGGCCGCTCTGCATCAAAAACATCAACAAGGACCCTACCGCGAGATATCGCAAGCTTCATCTCTTGCGATCGCGTCGCTGAAGAATACCTCTTGCCAATGACTTTCAGGAAAAATAAGCATGTGGGAGCCAGAAGAGGGACCACTTTCATGTTCTTCATTTTTGCATCGTAGAGAAAAAAGGCTGCGCTAAAAAGTTTTTGAAATGTGTTTTATTTATTTTAGAATAATTTTGTATTGTTTTGTCCCTATAGTTAAAATGCATAAAATATGTTATAAATATGCAAGGAGTAAAAAACTGATTATGTTAACAAATATGTTAAAGTACAACTTTTGCCAGCTTAATGCATTTCTTACATATTAAAAACACACTTCATTCAGTTAGGCATTTTATGCACGCATCAAAAATGTTCCATCAATAGACTGACAGTGTACCTTCAAAGCATTACTAGTGTGAATATTTTTACGCGGCGTTCCCGAGCGGTAAGAGTCTTAGTTCAACGTGAGAAGCATCTCTGGAGCACCAAAGCACAGCAGCAAAATAGCTTCTGCTTCAGCGTCAGTGTCGTCGTCGTTCGTCCCAGCGCCCCCCAAAGCATCCGCGTCGTCACCTGACTTCTCGGATACCGACCGTACCCTCACGCGGGGCAAGCATAGTGCCAGTGCTTGCTAAACCGAGGAGTGGGAATAGTAGGGTTTAATACGAGCAACGTGAACAGTTTTCGTAGGTGGTGAAGTGGAGTCTGGCGTGAGGGACAGGGGCGTGACCTTGTAGTTCACGTCACTAAGGTGCTGAAAGGCGCGGTAGGCACCCGCGTAACTGGGCATGAGTTTCTCGCACTGGCCCACACGGTGGACCGGGAGCGAAAGGAGGACAAGGGACCCAGACGGATAGCGTACATCTCGATGGGGATTATCGTAGCGTTGTTTTTGGTCCGTCTGAGAAGCTCTGAGGCGATCCAGAGTAATGTTTCTGGCGGCGCCGGCGCGTGCTGTAGCAACAGAAACAAAACTGCATGCATGGCCTTCAGCAGGCAGCAAACTGTCGAAAGGGAGCAGAGGGTCGTGGCCAAAAAGGAGATAAAAATATTAGTAGTCGATTGTACCTTGAAGGGACGAATTGGATGCAAATGTGACGGATGGCAAATTGACGTCCCAGTCTTGATGGTTGTCAGAAACGTACATGCACAGCATGTCCATAATCGTCCGGGTAAGGCACTTTGTTTCTTAAGCCATTTGTTAAGGCCATTTCTTTTGGGGATAATAGATCATCGATAAATTTTTGCGAATAGAGCATGACCGGTGCAAATCGTCAACAACTTTAGAAATGAAGCGCAGGCCTCAATCCGTTAGAAGTTGACGGGAAGCACCATGGAGCAGGACGATGTCATGAAGAAGGGAATCAGCGAATTTGGAGGTATAGCTCGCCGGGATAGCTCACGTGATAACGTACCGCGCTGTGTAATCTGTGGCGACCGATGTCGGGAAAAGTTCAGGGAGGTCAAGACCGACGCGCGAAAATAGGTCAGGAGAAATTTCTATTGGTTGAAGGTGACAACTAGGCTGAAGCTGTGGCTTCTTCCTACGCTGGCGCAGGTCACAAGCTGCAACGTAGCGGTGACCAGAACGATAAAGGCCTGGTCAGAAAACCCCCCGGCGTACGCTGTCATACACGCAAGACACTATCAGGTGCCCTGCTATGGGTGTCATGAATTTGGGCTAAAACAGTAGAGCGGAGATGAGTAAGGAAAACAAGGAAAAGGTCCGCACCACGAGAGAGCATGTTGCGTCGGAACAATGTATCGTCACGCAGGACGAACGTTCTGACGTAATGATCGGAGTCGTCGGTGCGCAGCTGGTCTATAGGGACCGAGCGCCCGTTGTATGGCGCCACCGTCGCCTCGGTGGAACAGCGCCGCCCGCGGCGGAGTGCCGAAACAGCGGAATGGCGAGGTAGCTGAGCGGCGCAGTCGTTTCCGTTCTGCGAGGCGTTTTTGAGCCTGTCCCAACCCGTCATTTTGCGGTGTGGCTTTGAGAGCTTTGAGCTGTTTTGAGTAATCGCAAGGAGTATTTTTTGACGGGGAAATCTTTAAAAAGAAAAGGGCCGTTCCCGGCAGGGCGTGCGTGTTTTTTTTTTTGTTTTTGTTTTTTTAACCGCCCGGCGCATGGTATTTCTGTTATATACTCGAAAATGCCGCGCGCGTGATTTCACCATGCGCTAGGAACACCTTCGTTAGGCACTTGTTAAGGCGACTTCGAAGACGGGAATTGCGCCTGCACTGCGCGTCTATCTTATATTAGGTCTAGTCGGAATCTGCCTGAAGATCAAATACCGCCGATCCGTGTAGCCGTGTTGTAGGGGTAGTTGTAATGGTCAGCGTTCATGCAAAATGAAAAAGATGCTGCACCTGTCTTTTTTAGTAATAGCTAGGCTCAAACGATTCAGAGCAGAATAATAGCAAATGACATTCCAGTTTCAACCTTGCTACGAGAGCTGTAAAAGGAGAAAAATAAACAAGCAAGACAAAAGCAGGATCCTATTTATGGTTGGAATAGCAAACACACATATACTTCCAGGACTTCCTGCACAATTACGCTACAACAGCTCGCTGAACCCGGCCTTGAGACCATCAAACTTAATCATAATATAAGCCAAATGACTAATACCACCTCAGCATCATTTTTACATATACGGCAATGCTCTTGTTGAACACGTCGGAGCTGCTACATATAATTGACTTAGAAAATATTATACTATGCACGCGGAGGTTGTGAAAAGAAAAAAAAATAAATTTCCTGCTAGCGTTCTCTCAGCGCAGGAAGTTCAATGCGATTGATCGCACCTGCCTTGAACATCTGAAGGCAATATTCCAATAATGTCAAACTGTTAAATACAATAAAAAAAACACAGTGCGACGTGTTGTAAGATAAGCCACCGACAACCAAGGGAGCGTTCTATTGGTTAATGAATCCCTCTGATGGCTCGTTCGCTAAGGTGGTCTACTTTCTCAGCGTACCACGAACTTGCGGGGCCGATACCTAGCTGACCTCGATACCTGATGAGTGTGAAGGGACACGACCATGTATGTAGTTTTCTATTTGCACGTAAAGGAATCCGGATAACTGAAAGCCATTCCTTTTACAACTTTCTCACTGCAGCTTGCCGGACTGCTGCTAAATCTGTTTACATTGGCCATACCTAGAAGCAATTTCTGAGAGAGGTAGAACGGTCTTATACTACGCCACAATCAGGAAATCTCACGTTCACTAAAACGCCGATGAGAAACACATGTATTTAGGCGGGCCATGAAATGGACACTGCTGAGAAAATGCGTAAAGCCATGTCAGGTGCAACGTGAATGCGAAAAAAAAAACTGCTACACGGCCTTCGAAATTCAAAAAAAATGCTACGTTTATGCTCGTTTCCACAAATTAAATTGTATTTTTTTTTCTTGTTCGACTTTTATATGAAGCCGATAGCAGATTTTGTGACCATGCGGTATTGACTGAGCTGTGAAATGAGTGATTTTATTAGGCGAAATGGACATGCCACAAACAAATGTTAACAAATTCTAAGAGTATCAACGCAGAGCTCTCAGCGCATTTTCATTGGTTGACAAACGAAAAGAGGAAAAATGACAAGATCATGGCAATAGGAATTGTTCATGTCTCCTATCTGCTCTTTCTGTTAAGAGAAAAAAGTAAATTATATTTGACTATGTCAGCGAAAGTATCCGCACAAACATTGTCTCTGCCCATCACTGAAGATCGTAACGCAGCCCGAACGACGATGGTGGAGCTGCCTTTTCTTTTTCCGTGCTGGGGTTTTCTTGTACACAGGCGGGGAAATGCTAGCGTTGTAACTTACGCTGTTGGGTTACTTCGATTTCCAATTGTCAATAAAGTGACTACAGATGAAGGAGTGCGGCTTCGGCTCCGAAACTCCCGTGCCGTCACTCCTGGGGAACAGAAGGCACAGAGCATCCGGTAGCAAACGGAATTTTAAAAATTCGGCGCTTTCCATGACCTCACAGTAACCAAATACGTAGATTCGTGCCTTTGCCTTTCAAAGAACCATGCTTAGGTCACCCGCCACTCATGCTTCTGTGGAAATCCGTAGAAATGAATCTACTTAAAAACTTCCGACGAGTTTGCGTCGCTGCCAGTGCAGCCAACAACGCACCACGTTTCGCCAGCCTTGTTCGACCAGACTTCATTTCACTGGACATATTCACACAATTAGCTAGCCCAACTTTCTGTTCTCTTGAGGATATATCCAGGCACAACGTCATCTAAACCTTAGGATTTCCAATTTCCACACAAACCAACGACAAACAGTACCCTCCAATGCGCTGGCAATGCGCCAGCCTGGGCCGGCGCATTCCGGCGATTGAGCGATGCGCCGAGAGGCGGCGCCACCCGTTCAGCTGTCCGGTCCCTATATTCGGTCGTAGGGAAGGGTCAAGACACTGTTCGGCACCGATGTACAGAAAGTCTGTGATGGACAAAACATGGTCGTCAGCAGTACAGTCAAGTAATTCAAGAGGATCGACGGGATGGCGGGACAAACAGTCAGCGTCTTGATGCAATCGGCCTGACTCGGAGACAATATGAAATGTATATTCCTGCGAGCACAAGGCCCAACAACCTGAGCGCCTTAAGTGACAACAACCAACGCAAGGAATGGTGGTCTATCACTACGCAAAAATGCCTCCCAAACAAATAAAGGCCGGATTTAGTCAATGCCCTAACAAGTGCGAGGCATTCCCGTTCGGTAATTGAATACCTGTGATCGAATCTAGATAGCAGGTGGGAGACGCCATAGAATAGCGCAAATGCCAGTGTCGCTGCGTCGGTTCAAAGTTTCGTAGGTGCCGAAGGGTTGAAATGGGCCAGGACAGGTGGAGCGGTGAGGGCCAAAATCACGGCTTGAAAGGCGCTTTCTTCTTGAGGAGGGCGATGAGCGGACAGGCAACGTTGGCGAAGTTCTGGATAACCCGCCGGAAATAGGAACACAAGCCAAGGGAACTGCGCACATCAGTTGTGGAACGCAGAGTTGGGATGTCAAGGACGGCAACGACTTTACAAGGGTCCGGCTTGACTTATATGGCGTGATCCAAATGTTCAAGAACCTTTATCTGGGTTTGGCTGAAGCTGCACGTCTTTGAATTCAAATAGATACCAGCATTGCGGAAGACAGAAAGGATCGTAGAAAGAGGACCAAAATAGGGTTCGAATGCCGGAGAGAATACCACAACGTCATTGAGGTAGCACAAGCATGTGGTCCATTTAAAGCCACGCAGGGGAGAGTCCATCATCGCTCGCAGGCCGTGGGAGCGTTGAACAGCCCAAAAGGCATAACTTAAGTTGAGGATAGCCCAGAGGGCTGTGGAGCGAAAAATGGTAGGGGTAACATTAAGAGATAGGAAGCGTGCAGAGTGGGTCAGAGAAATAACTCGTTACCGACATTCTAGTGGAAATTAAGAAGAAATGGACATGGGCAGGACATGTAGTGCGAAGAGAGGATAACCGATGGTCGCTTAGGGTAACAAACTGGATTCCAAGGGAAGGAAAGCGTAGCAGGGGGCGGCAGAAAGTTAGTGGGCGGATGAGGTTAAGAAGTTCACAGGGGTCAAGTGGATGCAGCTAGCACAGAACCGGGTTAAGTGGAGAAATATGGAAGAGGCGTTCGCCCTGCAGTGGGTATAGTCAGGCTGATGTTGATGATGATGATTATCAGGGGTAACAAAGGTGTTTTTTTTCAGATCATGTTCGTCTACCGCTGTTTACCAGTATCCTGGACGCAAATCAATTGATGAGAAATAGCTGGCTCCATGCAGGCAGTCCAGTGCGTCCTCTACTCGGGGCAGAGGGTAAACGTCTTTCTTGATGATCGCATCCACGTGGCTGTAATCAACACAGAATATCTAACTGCCGCCTTTTGTTTTCACTAAGATGACAGGTGATGCCCACGGACTGCTGGAGGGCTCTAAATTGTTGTTCGCTAGCATCTTGTCGACTTCTGTCTGGATGGTTTGACGCTCAGAAAGAGATACACGGTACGGCTGGCGGTGGACAGTGCTAGCATTTCCGGCGTTATTGCGGTGTATCACAACGGAAGTTTGGCAAAGAGGACAGTTGCCGAAATCGAAGATGTCCTTAAATGGGTGTTTTGCTGCTACTTCTAATCAGCAAAATTATAATAACTATAATTATAAATTATAATAGCTTTTGTGCCGACGTTGCCTAGCGCAATTGCTAATTCTTTAACGATGACCGCATTTCTTGTTTTATTGCGTTAGCAATACTGCGCCAGGTTTCAGCCCTTTACGTAGTCCCGGGAAGGGCCACATTTGACCTTGAGCTGTAGTCGAGCTGAATAAGGCTTGACCCAAGCCCTATGAAGGTGCCTTAGGGGCCTATAGGGGTAAAGTGAATACCAGGGTCCTAGCAGGCTGATTCTGACATAACCGTCCCATGTGAAACGAGAGGCCCAAGTTGGCAGCTCCTGCCAGCCCACATATAAAGCCTCGCTTTACCCTAGCCCTATGAACGTGCCTTAGTGGCCTATAGGGGTAACTCGATTGCCAGGCTCCTGGCAGGCTGATTCTGCCATAACCGTCCCATGTTACACAAGAGGGAAAAGAAGACTAGTCGATCTTTTGTGTGCCATGTCTTTACTCAGAGCTAAACATCTCATGTTACAACATGAGGTACAATTCAGTGCAGACTATCAAGGGAGGTGAAGTGCATTTGTCACTTCGAAGGCCTAGATGGTTACTTCGATGTAAATTATGATGGAATTTTTGTGGCAAGCGGGCGTCTCGTTCCATAATTTGGCCGCGAATTGACGACGCCTATTCCTGTGTTCTCGGTTGTCGCAAATCCGTTAGCTTTTTATGATTTAGCTGTACAAAATGCCTAGGAGGAAGAACTGGCAGTGGCGGCAGTGGAATTAAATGCGAAGAAGCATATGCCCTAATAGCGTGCGTGGCGTGGGAGAGGTTGGTATTAAGCATACGAGTTTCATGCCATTGCTGCACCAGTTCATCTGTTGTGTTCAGCTGTGCGTTTTCTTCGAGAGCCACGATTGGGGTCGTGCGAGGAAGGCAGGTGATGACCCTCATTTTGTCTCGATTTATAGTGTTAAGGTGATCGTACTGTGTCTTTGTCAAATATTGAAATTTGGTTTGATAAACAAGGCGCAGTTTCACAACTGCCTGCCCAAACTGTCGTGCAACATTTAAGCGGATGCCACCCGTATTTAGAGCAATGCGTCTGATCAGACCCAGAGTCTGGATCGCCTGTTCTATTAGCGCGAGGCAGCCATGCAGTTCTAGTTCCTAACTCACGACTCGTTATTATTTTACTTTTGTACTTTACTGAAGTGGGGTTCCAGACAGATGTAGACGAATTCGTGTTGCAGCTGGTTTAGCGCGTCCTTAGCAGTTGGCGACTGAGATGGACGTAGTTTTACTGGCAGAAAGTTCAAGCCTAATGTAACAAGCATATGTGAACGCAATATCTAAAGCTGATTGCAGGGCAGCGGATTGAGTTAGTAGGTAGTTATCTGTGCTCCACACCATGATATCATCAGCACATAATAAGAATTTAACATCAGGAACATCCTGTACCTGCCATGAAGGTAAGGTAAATGCAATATTAAATAATGTTGGTCAGAACACTGATCCCTGAGGTACACCGCGATGAGGGACGATTGATCCGATGTCATCGCCACTGAGGTGTATTGCAAATTGACTGCTTTCAAGGAAAGATTTTACAAAATTGCGTACTCTAAGTGGTAAATGGAGCATGGCAATTTGTCCAGAATGGCAGCATGACTCATATTATACTCCTTTTCGACGTCGATGACGATGACGGTGCCCAATTCTGACTTGTTATATTGTTACGGGAAAATATTCACAGTACGGCAGTTGTCCACACTACTGAGGATGCTGGCGTTGTCAGAGCGTCGTTTGTATGCGCGGCGTTCGAGAGACCACAGGTGATGCGGTGGCGTGAAAAATGTGTGCGTGCTTGGCGTGCTCTGAATCTCCCGTAACCACGCGGCTACAACAAAGGAGCCGTGGGCACCCGATTGGGCATCATTTCATCAGATAATCCACACTTTACTGAACACATTCCTTATTCTCTTGATCAGAGAACCTCAACAACGCATTTACTCCAAGGCAGAGCGCGGTCTCCAATAATCAGGCCGATCGAGCCGTAGCGGCGTGGCCGAGTGGGTGTGTCAGCGCTAAGTAAAAGGCGCCGCAGAGCCGCCACGCAAAGACCCGATATTTCGGCGCCCTATGCTTCATGCGCTCTGCCGACACGGACCTACCTTCTAATCTACTTCACTATAACTACTACTACGGAACCGACACTTTTTCGATCAAATGAGCTGCATAAGCTATCGTTCAAGAATCTAGACGAACACTTTAGCTGCGCCGCTAACTGTAGGACGAATACCGAATCATACTGCTATGCGTGTTGTTTGATTGATAAACTTTATTGGGAAAAATTGGGGTTAGGGGTATGGGGTTAGGAAAGAGCAGTAGCCGGCAGTCCTCTGCCCAGGAGTTCGTTGGCGTCAGCAGCGGCTCTGGCCCGCTGCAACAGCATAAGCTGATGCTGTGCTTCCGAGTCGGCTAGAAGGTCCTCCCACTGCTCAGGACTAGGACTATCTATTTTAGGCATTATGGGGCTTGCCCTACATCCCCATGTTGTGTGGTATAGTGTAGCAGTGTCACCGCAGCAGACACGTTCGCTTTTGTATTGGGCTGGCCATATCTTATGGTGCAGGGCTCTGTTTGGATATGTGTTTGTTTGCAGGCGCCCAAGTTTAGTGGCTTGTTCTCAGCGTAGCGTGTCATGTGGAAGTGCGTACTTTCTACGCCTCTTCATACACGCTCGTATTGTTTCCCCGTACGTTCCTGGTGTTGTGAAAGGCTCTACCGTTCTCTCTGCCGCCCGGCTAGTGAAACCTCGGACAACGGCATCTACACTAATATTACCCTCCACCCCAGCGTCGGGGACCTAAACAATCGTGTGTTGCAACTTGCGTCTGTTCCTCCTGGCTGGCCGGCTAGGAACCTGTTTGCTATGCGATGAATGCTGTTGTTTTGGAAGACTCGACTGGCGGCTTGCGATTCCGAGACTATTCAGTTACTGTGTTGTCCTCGATTTACTTCTGAGATTGCAATGGCTACTGCCACCTCTTCCACTGTGCGGATACATTTGGTTCGTATACTTGTTCCGTATATGAGCTTGCCTCGTGAGTCAGTGACGGCGGCTGCAGTCGCCTCTTTGCCTTTGTACCTGGCTGCGTGGACGTACATCAGAAAATGTTTTGTGTTCAGGTGTTTGTCAATGGTTTTGGCTCTGGCGTTCCTTCTGCAGTTGTGATTGACAGGGTCTACATTTCTGGGCAGTGGTCTGGAAGGTGTCCCTGATGTCTGGTGCGATATTTGTGGTTTCTGCGCTATTGTCGTCTTAAGGGTATATCCGAGTTTCGTAAGGAGAGCGCGGCCCGTCTTTGTTTGTCTTCTGATCTGGGAGTCGAGCATAGCTTCTATGTTCTTCGAAGGTACATGCGCATGCCCAGATGGTCAAACTTGCTGTTAGAGGCATATGGTGGCAATCTCAGATCCAGTTTGTATTCCTTTCTAATTAGCACGTTCATTTTGTTCCTTTCCGTCTTGGTTGTTTTAAGATATGGGAGACTGTAGGGGTGGCGTGGGATGACGAGGGTTGTCACTATCCGTATTGCGTCTTATGCCTTGATCCCCCTTATTTTGTTTGTTATCCTGCTCATCATTCTAGAGATTTAATTGGTCACAGTGGTAACATATTTTTATCGTGTGATCACGCTTGTCTCCTTCTTGTAACGACTGCCCTACTACTCTCACTTTATCCCTCTAACGAATTGGGTGCCCGTTCATGATTATGTCTATGTCCGGTGGTTTGTACCTGCTAGAGTGTAATATTATGTATTGTGATTTCTCCGGTGAGCACTGCATTTCGCTAGAACGAGCGAAATCCTCAAGTTCTTTCGCAGCGAGTTGTAATAGTTCTTTATTCCCCGGTGGACTCCTTCTGGGTCCATACTGTTACATCGTCTGCGTAGTTTGCACGTTCTTTGTGTTGTATGTTCCTGAGTCTTCTGGCTGTTCCTATCATGGCAATGTGAAACAGTAGTGGAGATATAACTGATTCTTGTGGTGTGCCCTTGTTGGGAATTTCTCGTTTATGACTGTATGTTATTAATCCCAATGATGGCTTTCCTGACCGTTAGGAACGCCTTGACATACTCGAAGGTCTTTCGTCCACAATTTGTTGTCGAGAGTTCCCTGAGTATCGCTTCGTCGCTAATGTTGTCAAATGCGCCCTTCAGACCTATAGACAGTATGATGGTCTCATTTCTTGCCGTTATTCTGTTATGACAGTCTCCTTTAGCTGCAGTAGGACGTCCTGTGTAGAGAGCCTGAGCCTGAAGACGAACATCGTGTCCGGAAGCAGGTCATTGTCTTCCAGATAGTTACTCAGTCTTGTCTTAATAACTTTTGCATAAAGCTTCCCCACACAACAGGTCAGCGAAATCGGTCGGAGATTATACAGACTAGGTGGTTTGCCTGGTTTGGGGATCATTAGGATCTCCGCGTGTCTCAATTCCTCTGGAACTGTACCTTGGTCCCAGTGTTGGTTAATAAAATCCGTTAGTATCTGGATTTGCTTGTCATTTAGGTTTCTAATAATCGCTTTGGTAATCGGATCTTTGCCTGGGGCTTTATTCTTGCTAGTGGCCCAGTGCACACAGCAGGGGCCAGCCATAAAAGCGCAAACAATGTCAGAGAGCACTTGATGGAAGCGCACAAAAACAAAGGCGTTTAAGCAGGCCAGCTTTACACGTAAACGGCTTGTCTCTTAATAGCTCAAAATGGTGTATTGAGGAAACATTTATTTGCGTATGTATTAGGGATCAGTTACATAATGCATGAAAGTTTGCACTTGGTATGTGAAGCGAGGCAGGGCGCACATAAGCACATCGGGCAGATAAGTTCAAAATTCTGTCAGTTCAAAAGATGCCGCCTCACACAAATAGAAGTTTATTGAACACAACGCATATATTAAATATATGTATACATATGATGAATATATATACACACGCACTCACATATATACAATAATATTCATGCAGCATGGCGTCACCGGCATATCCATGTTCAGTTTAGTCGTTCAGTCGTGTCCGACTCTTCGTGACCCTATAGACCATGTCACGCCACGCTTTCCGGTCTCTCACTATCTTCCTAACATCACATAACTTCATTCATCTGCAGCGCCTCGAGGATGCCATCTAACCATCGCGTTCGCTGCCTACCCCTTCTCCGGCGACCCTCAACCTTTCCCAACATCAAATCTTTCTCCAGCGACGCCTCTCTTCTCATCAGATGAGCAATGTAGCTGAGCTTTAACTTTAGAATTTGACCCTCCAATGAGCAGTCAGGGTTTATGGTCGACAATATCGACTGATTTGATCTTCTGGCAGTCCAAGGAACTCTCAACTCTCTCCGCTTCCTGTACTGCTTTAGTGGAGCTCGCTGGCTCCCAGTTGTGCCGCGTGTGCTTCGCCCACGTATACTGGCGGCTGTCCACGATGGCGCTACTGCAGGTCACCTTGGTGTTCACAAAACCTACGACCGCGTGAAAAAACGATTCTTTTGGCCCGGCCTATCTTCCAGCGTTGCAAAATACGTCGCATCCTCAAGAGTCTTCGCCAGCACCACAGTTCAAACGCGTCAATTCTTCGGCGGTCAGCCTTTTTCACAGTACAACTCTCGCATCCATACATCACAACTGGAAAGACCATAGCACGAGTTATACGGATCTTGGTTGGCAGACTTATGTCTCTGCTCTTTACTAGGCGGTCAAGGCTAACCATTGCTCTCTTTCCCAGAAGCAGGCGTCTCCTAATTTCATGGCTGCAGTCTCCTTCCGAGGTAGTCTTGGAGCCCAAGAAGAGAAAATCTGTCACAGCTTCCACTTCTTGTCCATTGATGCTCCAGGACTTGATAGGGCGAGACGCCATGATCTTTGTCTTTTTAATGTTCAGCTTAAGCCCAAACTTCTCCCTCTCTTATTGTACGCGCATCAGAAGTCTCTTGAGTTCCACTTCACTTTCTGCCATTAAAGTGGTATCATCCGCATACCTAAGGTCGTTGATACGTTTTCCAGCAATCTTCACTCCAGCTGAAGACTCGTCCAGACCGGCCTTCCTCATGATGCACTCTGCATATAGGTTAAATAGGCAGGGCGACAGTATGCAGCCTTGTCTCACTCCTTTCTCGATCGGAAACCAATCAGTAAGACCATGCCCAGTTCTGACTGTGGCCTCTTGCCCTTCTTACAGGTTACTGAGGAGACAGATGAGGTGAATTGGAATTCCCATCTCTTGGAGAGCTTGCCGCAATCTATTGTGATCTACGCAGTCAAACGCTTTCGCATAATCAATAAAGCAGAAGTAGATGGGTTTCTGGTACTCTCTTGGTTTTTCCATGCTCTAGCGAAGGTTGGCAATTTGGTCTCTAGTTCCCCTGCCCTTGCGAAACCCAGCTTGCACGTCTGGAAGCTCCCGATCAATCAATCAATCAATCAATCAATCTTTATTTAATGTGCGCAGGAACAACCATGTGGTCTTCGTGCCGCAGCACAAATTATAATATTACAAAAAGAAACAAAAATGAAAATGCACAAACATGTTTACACACACACAGAGAACCCAAAAGAAGAAATAAATAATACATGAAATGAAACTGAGACGAAAAGTATCACGGAAAGTAAGCAATCAATGAGTAGCATCACTTATATACATAGTGAGAGAATTTTTGAGCCCATCAGGAAAGAGAAAAAAAAAATGACGGTAGATAGAAGTGAAAAAAAAACAACCACAACAAATAACTGACATTGATTATAGTAATATAGAATTATACATAAAATAAACAACCATTCCAGGCGCAACAAGTGCATGGTGCTTAAAACACAGGCTAGAAATACAGAATAATACAATAAAGAAGTAGAATTGAACAAGGGACAGTAAGATTCGAATATAAAGTTTAAAGTTGAAATATAAGTAAGAAACGGATAAAAAGTAGTTCAAGATACAGACACCATTGAACAGGAGAAAAAGCAAAAAGTGAAGTAAATAAAATATTAAAGCTAGAAAGTGGGAGTTATATGTGATAAAGTACAATTTAGAATACAACGCTGCGAACATCCAAAGTAAATGAACAGAGCGAGTTTTGGAAGATTCAAGGTGAGGACAAAAAGAGTTAAATAACCACTGCATCCTGTCCAGAGGGGAGTGGGAATGAAGAGGAGAAACCTGAAATGGTCTGAATTCCCTCATGCTCTTTCGCGGAACGCGCAGTAGGATGTACTCTAAGAGCTTAGGGCACATAATGTGGCCATGAAGGAGTTTGTACAGAAATATGATATCAAGTCTGATACGACGGCAGTGAAGAGAAGGAAGATTCAGTTGGACGCTCCTGGTGGAGCGAGAGGGGGAAGTTGTGCAAGGAAATCGATAATCAAATATCCGTAAAAAGTTTTTTTTTGTACTCTGTCAACCTTGTCTAAGTTCGATTTGCAAGTGCCATTCTAAACAACCGACGCATACTCTAAGAGCGGCAAGCATATGGACAGGTACACTTTTAGGAACGGAAGTGGAGTATGGAACTCTCTCGAAAGTCTGCAAACGAATCCGAGTGTGCGCATAGCCCGCGGAGCAATGCGTTTAGTGTGAGAGGAGAAGCTGAGGGTGCGGTCAAAAAGTACACCAAGGTCATTAATTTCATCAACCCTGTCCAACAGCACAGAATTCACAGAATAATGGTAGAGAAAGCTATGTGTTTTACGAGTAAATGACACAACCCTAGTTTTGGAAGAATTGCGGGTAAGTCGATTCTTCGCACACCAATCAGAAAAAGCAGATATGTCCGATTGCAACAACACGCAATCTTGAAAAGAATATATTACCTTGAATATTTTTATATCATCAGCATAAAGAAGAAACGAGGAGTTCTTTATCGCCGAGGAAACATCATTAATAAAAACGGAGAAGAGAAGCGGGCCTAGTACTGAACCTTGAGGAACTCCACTCGTTGCAGGGTAAACGAAAGAAGTCTGTCCATTGACACTGACAAAGCAGAAGCGATCAAGGGCTACGAGTGTGACTTCAACGCTTGTGGAAAACACGAATGCAAGTAAGGCATGAAGATATTAACATTCGCAGTGTACGTGAAAATTTTGTTGAAAGTGCTGTTTATCTACGGGAATGTATCTGCGCGCTCCCTGACCCACCACAGTGGGCAGAAGTTCTGGATGACCTGGTAAAATTGAAGAAATTTTAACCTCACACGCGTCAGCTCAAGGGCAGCTGAAGTGTTTTATTAAGTGTGACCATTTGTTGTTCATGTATACTTCGGAAATAAAGAAAAAAATAAGAGACTTCAACGCCAGAGAGTAGAAGTTTTTCAAGATGTCGTGAGTGAGTAACAACGTCGAAAGCTTTGCTCATATCACAGTACACAGTGTCAACCTGACCCCTCTGAAGGACTGCTGCAGAGGCATACGTCATAAACGTGACTAGGTTGGTAGAAGTAGAGCGACCCGACATGAAGCCATGTTGATTCGGTACTATGATATGTTTGAGATGGAAGGAAAGTACGTTGTGCAAAGCTAATTCGAAAAGCTTAGAGGATGCACATAGAAGAGAAATCGGACGATAATTGGAAACATCAGATTTGTTTCCAGACTTGAAGACAGGAAACACGCGTGCCATTTTCCACACGCGAGGAAAGGCAGCATTTCTTAAACAGTTATTAAGTATGGCAGTCAGCACTGGTACAAAGATATAACTGAAGCCTTTTATTATGGCGGCTGGAATGCCATCAGGCACAAGAGACAAAAATGGTCTCAGACGCTTAAGACTCTCAGTTATCAACTCCTCGTCAAAGAGAATGGAATTAGATAGTGCACCAGATGGGAGGCGAATGGAATCACAATGTGGATGCTTGTAATAATAATAATAATAATAATAATAATAATAATAATAATAATAATAATAATAATAATAATAATAATAATAATAATAATAATAATAATCAATCAATCAATCTTTATTTAATGTGCGCAGGAACAACCATGTGGGCTTTGTGCTGCAGCACAAATAAAAAAAAAGAAACAAATATGAAAGAGCATAAACATGTTTACACACACAGAGAGAACGCAAAAAAAGAAATAAATAATACATGAAATGAAACTGAGACGAAAAGTATCACGGAAAGTAAGCAATCAATGAGTAGCATCACTTATATACACAGTGAGAGAATTTTTGAGAATACCAGATAGAAGAGAGAAAAAAACAATAACAACAAATAACTGACATTGATTATAGTAATATAGAAATATACATAAAATAAACAACCATTCCAGGCGCAACAAGTGCATGGCACTTAAAACACAGGCTAGAAATACAGAATAATACAATAAAGAAGTAAAATTGAACAAGGGACAGTAAGATTCGAATATAAAGTTTAAAGTTTATATATAAGTAAGAAACGGATAAAAAGTAGTTCAAGATACAGACAGCATTGAACAGGAGAAAAAGCAAAAAGTGCAGTAAATATAATATTAAGGCTAGAAAGTGGGAGTTATATGTGATAAAGTACTATTTAGAATACAACGCTACGAACATCCAATGTAAATGAACAGAGCGAGTTTTGGAAGATGTCAAGGTGAGGACAAAAAGAGTTAAATAACCACTGCATCCTGTCCAGAGGGGAGTGGGGATGAAGAGGAGAAACCTGAAATGGTCTGAATTCCCTCATGCTCTTTCGCGGAACGCGCAGTAGGATGTACTCTAAGAACTGAGGGCACATAATGTGGCCATGAAGGAGTTTGTACAGAAATATGATATCAAGTCTGATGCGACGGCAGTGAAGAGAAGGAAGATTCAGTTGGGCGCTCCTGGTGGAGCGAGAGGGGGAAGTTGCGCAAGAAAAGCGATAATGAAATATCCGTAAAAATTTTTTTGTACTCTGTCAACCTTGTCCAAGTTCGATTTGCAAGTGCCATTTCAAACAAACGACGCATACTCCAAGACCGGCAAGCATATGGACAGGTACAGTTTTAGGAACAAAAGTGGAGTATGGAACTCTCTCGAAAGTCTGCAAACGAATCCAAGTGTGCGCATAGCCCGCTGAGCAATGCGTTTAGTGTGAGAGGAGAAGCTGAGGGTGCGGTCAAAAAGTACACCAAGGTCATTAATTTCATCAACCCTGTCCAACAACACAGAATTCACAGAATAATGGTAGAGAAAGCTATGTGTTTTACGAGTAAAGGACACAACCCTAGTTTTGGAAGAATTGAGGGTAAGTCGATCCTTCGCACACCAATCAGAAAAAGCAGATATGTCCGATTGCAACAACAAGCAATCTTGAAAAGAATGTATTACCTTGAATATTTTTATATCATCAGCATAAAGAAGAAACGAGGAGTTCTTTATCGTCTAGGAAACATCATCAATAAAAACGGAGAAGAGAAGCGGGCCTATACTGAACCTTGAGGAACTCCACTCGTTGCAGGGTAAACGAAAGAAGTCTGTCCATTGACACTGACAAAGCAGAAGCGATCAAGGAGATAGTTGCGTAGGAGGGCTACGAGTGAGACTTCAACGCCAGAGAGTAGAAGTTTTTCAAGAAGTAGTGAGTGAGTAACAACGTCGAAAGCGTTGCTCATATCACAGTACACAGTGTCAACCTGACCCCTCTGAAGGACTGCTGCAGAGGCATACGTCATAAACGTGACTAGGTTGGTAGAAGTAGAGCGAGCCGACATGAAGCCATGTTGATTCGGTACTATGATGTGTTTGGATGGAAGGAAAGTACGCTGTGCAAAGCTAATTCGAAAAGCTTAGAGGTTGCACATAGAAGAGAAATCGGACGATAATTGGAAACATCAGATTTGTTTCCAGACTTGAAGACAGGAAACACGCGTGCCATTTCCACACGCGAGGAAAGGCAGCATTTTTTAAACAGTTATTAAATATGGCAGTCAGTACTGGTACAAAGATATAACTGAAGGCTTTTATTATGGCAGCTGGAATGCCATCAGGTCCAGGAGACAAAGATGGTCTCAGACGCTTAAGACTCTCAGTTATCAACTCCTCGTCAAAGAGAATGGAATTAGTGCACCAGATGGGAGGCAAACGGAATCACAATGTGGATGTTTGTAAACGGAGGAAAAATGTTGGGCAAAACTGTCGGCAACATCCCGAATTTCCGAACCCTGAGAGTCAACTAAGCTGATACTTCAATCTGATTTAATGGATCGCTTGCGAACGTAACGCCAGAACTGACTAGGACAATTTGAGGCACTCCTCTCTAAAGACTCAAGATAGAAGTCATAGTCCTGCTTGTATAAGCGTTTGCAAAGAGAACGCACACGGCGAAACTCATCTGCCCAATTGCGAAACCCAGGGCGTTTCGCTTTACGATGGGTCCGTTCCTAGAGTTTTAACGCCGTTATTAGTTCCCTTGAAAACCAGGAAGGGAACTTCCTACGCGTAGGAGTATGCAAAGGTATGTACCGACGCATACCATCTAGAACTATTTCTGTAAAGCGACTGACTTGTCCATCTGAATCATTAATGTCATTTAAAAGGGACCAGTCGACGGAAGAGAAGAAATTGAAAAGACCGACATAATCGCCACGTGCATACGCGAAACGGGGCGAATTCCTCACCCGATCTGAATTAGCAGAAGGTGAGGCAGAGACAGCAGGAGTAACTAGAAGTGGAGGGTGAAATTTGTCACAGCGAGTAAGCGGTATGTCTGAACTCGAGACTCGAACACTTTCAAAATTCGATAGACAGATGTCAAGAATATTGCCACAGCAGTTTTCAGTGAAATTGTGTTGCTGTAAAGAGTTAAAGGCTACAAAATCAAGTAGAGCGTTACACTTACTTAATATGTAATGATTGTTGTGAGAAGAAATAAATGAGTTCCAGTTGATACCAGGAGTATTAAAATCGCCTAAAATAAGAAGTTTGTGTTTGCTATGACGGGTTATAACATGTTCGATTGAGAGCAGAACATCATCATAGGCTGGAGGAGGAAGATTCGGAGGAATGTAGAAAGCTGCAAGTAAATGTTTTTCATGTCGATTTAAAGTGAGCTAAAGCCACACACATTCTTCAACAGTTTCCAGATCGGAACGTCGAAAACACTTCACAAAACTGTCAATAGCAATGAGCACCCCACCTCCTCTTGATTTGGGACCTGTTTCAGGGCGGTCGCTACAAAAGACAGAGTAATTATTTGGAAAGAAATCATTGGAAGGAATATCACTTGACAGCCAGGTTTCGGTAACCACAACAGCGGTATAAGAAGAGGACAAGACGCTAGAAAAAAATTCAGATCCATTAGTCCGAAGACCTCGGGCGTTTTGATAATAGATATCCAAATTAGGGGCCACTGAAATTTTGCGTCAGTTCAGAGGGATGAAGCATATCGTCGTAAAGCTTCCCACGAAAGTCCTTATATATGCAACCCATCGGCCACATCGAAGGCTCAACAAGCTTACTGTAGGATTCTTCATCAACTTCAATGTGGAAGGACGAGTAGGAGTCGTACCTTGTTTTAAGCTGCCGGCAGGAAATGGGGGTAATATTCACTGATTTTAGATGGTTGGTAAGGTCTACCGATGTAGTATCGGGACTGAGTTTAGAGACTAAAATAGTCTTCGGACGCTTTTTTTTGGTAAATGGCAACGTTCAGGACAGATGAGCTCGATGCGCCAGTAATGGCTCGACTTCGGTGCTTCTTCATCGCACTGGGTGAGTTAACCGCACGGGGAGGAGCAGATGCAGAAGATGAGCAGGTAATATCGACAGGAGTCATCCCTCGATGAAGAGCGGTGGAGTAGTCCACAGATGGCTGCTCCTCACGGGTAGGATTGCCCACGGAGACAACGAGAGGACGCTCGACGAGAGGACGCTCACACTGCGAAGCAGCGCACCGCACAAGCTCCTGGCGTAGGCCGCGAACATCGGCACGTAGAGAGGCAATGACCTCGGCTTGTTGTACGAAAGCCCGCGAATTCTCTCCACGAAGGCGCTCGTTCTCTTCCCTTAGCTGGGCAACCTCGTCGCTCAGAAAAGAGATTCCCTCAAGCGCGTCGAGGAGGAGAGCCCGTAGCGAGGCAAACTCACCGCCATGTTCGCCGGTCGCGGTTGAAGGGGGGAATAATAATATTCATAATAATAATAATAATAATAATAATAATAATAATAATAATAATAATAATAATAATAATAATAATAATAATAATAATATTAATAATAATAATAATAATAATAATAATAATATTATTATTATTATTATTATTATTATTATTATTATTATTATTATTATTATTATTATTATTATTATTATTATTATTATTATTATTATTATTATTGTAAGGCAGCACTTGAATGAACGTCTGTTCTCTTTCAGAACCAGCTGGCACCCAGCGCGTGACGCTCCAAGCAGCGGTGAGCGATGATGATGATGATGAATCTATACAGATAAAAGAGGTGAAATTTTGCGCAATGCGCTCACACAAATCCTCCCGGTAAGAGAGCGGCCACCCTGGTCGCTGATTACAGGTCTGAGGAACGACGTGCATAAGGCTTCATGCGTGAGACGTGGACGATCTTTTCGGTGCGGCGACGTCGATCTGCGACGGTCTGCGAAGGAATAACGCGATAGTTTACCGGAGACGTTTGTTGGAGTACTGTAAAAGGGCCAATGTAACGATGGAGGAACTTCTCACATAGGCCAGGAATGCGTATTGGTGTCCACAGGAGAACTTCGTCACCGGGGTAAAAGGAGGGAGTTCGATGGCGTTGATCATACAGGGCTTTGCGTTCTTGTTGGGCGTCTTCCGTGTTCAAACGGGCAAGTTGGCGACAGTGGGCCATATGAGCGGAAACTCTTCGCCCAGACATTCAGACGTGGAGGGAGCAGAGAAGAAATTAGTGTCGAATACAGTGGATGGTTCGAGGCCATAAACTAAAAAGAAAGGGCTATACCCAGTGGTGCGCTGAACAGCGGAATTGTAGGCGTAGTTGATGAAAGGTAAAACGTTGTCCCAGTTCTTGTGATCAGGAGCGATGAACATGGATATCATGTCGGACAAATTACGGTGAAAAGGCTCGATGCATCCTTTGATTAGAGGGTGGTAACTATAAAAACTTTTACTGAGGGTGTTAGCGGCGTGTAATACTTCCTCAAGAAGGTGAGAAAGAAATGTCTTTCCACGGTCACTAATGAGAATACGGGGAGCTCTATAACGCAAAACGATCGCACACAGGAAAAAATCGGCGACTTCAGAGGCAGTACCGGAGCGAAGAGGGGCGGTTTCAGCGTACCGCGTCAGATGGTCGATGGCAGTGACAACCCAACGGTTGCCGTCTGACGTCAAATGAAGAGGACCAAACAAGTCAATGGCGACCGTGTTAAAAGGCACAGATGGGCAAGGTAGAGGTTGCAGTAGGCCAGCAGGAAGAGATGTTGAACGCTTGCGACGCTGGCAAGACGGACATGATGAAATGTATTTGGCGACGCTGGCAGAAAGTCCAGGCCAGAAGTAGCGGCTCTTGATACGGTTATAAGTTTTAAAGGGGGCTAAATGTCCAGCCGTGGGGTCGTCGTGATAAGCCTCCATAATTTTAAAACGAAGGGAGCAATGTACAACGGGCACCCAGCGTTGACCTGTAGGGTGATAAACGTACCGCGGCCACTGGCGTCTGTGTGAAGTATGGTGGGTGCGTCCGCTTCAAAATGGCGAAGCACAGGAGTGGAAGTGAGTGCCTGCTTGAGAGCTTTGAAGGCATCTTCACATTCAGTGGACCAGGTGTAAAGTACTCTGAAAGACACGAGCTTGTGTAACGGGGCCGCAATGGTGGCAAAGTTCCGAATAAAACGGCGGAAGTAGGAGGCTAAGCCAATGAAGCTGCGAAGATCTTTCTGACGTTGGGGCCGAGAAAAATTAATGACAGCCGCAATTTTTTCGGGATCAGGCTGGATTCCTGCCTTACTGACGACGTGGCCGAGTACTTTGATTTGATGCTCTTACTGGCAAAGTATCATTTCTTTGTATTCAGCTGAAGCCCCGCATGGGCAAGGGACGTGAGGACCTCAGTGAGACGCTGTAAGTGCTGAGCGAAATTCGACGAGAAGACAATGATGTCGTAGCGATAACATAGGCATGTTTTTAATTTCATGCCGCGAAGCACGGTATCAATCACGCACTCAAAGGTGGCCGGCGTATTGCAGAGTCCGAAAGGCATCACGTTAAATTCATAGAGATCGTCGGGGTAGAAAAGGTAGTCTTATTCTTGTCTGCGTCGTGCCTAGGAATTCGCCAGTACCCAGAGCAAAGGTCGAGACTGGAGAAATACTCAGCGCCTTGGAGACAGTGTAATGCGTCATCAATACGAGCCAAAGGGTAAACATCCTTGCGCGTGATCTTGTTAAGTGCCCGATAATCCATGCAGAAACGGACTGAGCCATCGTTTTTCGAACTAGAACCACAGGCGAGGACCAAGAGCTCGTGGATGGCCGGATGACATTTCGAGCAAGCATGCCGGCAACTTGCTCCTCAATGACTTTGCGTTCTGCTGCCGAAACGCGATACGGCCGTCGTGGAACAATAGGAAAGCCGCCCGTCTCTATACGATGAGAGGTGACGGAGGTCTTTTCTAATGCTGAGGTTCACACCTCAAAAGAGACTCGGTGCCGTAAGAGAACGTCTAGCAGAGCTGTTGACTGCTCGGATAGGAGGTCAGGGCTGATGGCAGCTGCGAGCGCAGAGGATGTCGGAAATGGAGGCTTGGCAGCAGGCGGTGGTGCTCAGGAAAGTGTGTTGAGGGGAACAGGATTGCCGTAAAAAATAAACCTAAAAGTGGCGCCTCTGGCAGTAGGAATAGCTGGAAAGTTGTATTTAGGGCCGCAACCACCGCGCAACCGCGGGTGAAGGAGGTGAGGCACGAGGTTAGAGCTAGGCCGTCGGAGGTACACCGAGGAGCGGGCATAACGAAAGCCTCGCCATCGAGAACGTAGTCCAATGCCACGATGATCAGCTGCTCGCGTTCCAGGGGCAGAGCAAAATCAACCGCTGCGAACACGTGCGTTGGTGAACAATAAGAAGTCGGTAATATATCGGGGTCTGCAAGCTGAATGAGGTGCACACGGCAAGAGAGGAGGGCGGACGCCGACGATAAGAAATCTCACCCCAAGATCATGAGATGAACGCACGTGGGGAGCACAATAAATTCGATATGATGCCGCTGGTTATCGATGAGGACACGTGCTGATCATTGGCCGGTGGGTTTCATGAGAGTGCCATTAGCTCCACGAAGTGGCGGACCAATGTATGACATTATAAATTTGCGCAGGTGAGAACATAGAGGGAAATGCATGACGGAATACGCGGTGCCGGTGTCGATGAAGGCCTCAATATACAGTCCTTCAACATTTACTGTTAACATATTGGACGGGCGTACGGGACGAATTGTAGAGTTTAAACTCGAAGCAGCTTTCCCTCCAAAACTGCTTTGGTTAGTTTTACGCTCTAGGTGCGAAGGTTTGCGAGGCAGGGCGAAGCGGTGACGTGCGGCGAAAAGGCGAAGGGAATCGGCGTCAGGAAGGACCCGATGGCCGGGAACTATCGGTGAAATCTGGAGGAGAGGAAGAACGCCGGGAAATGTCTGATTAGGGCAGAGTACAAACATCAGGCTGGCGCACGCGGGCACATTCAAAGGGAGCATAACCTCGTTGCTCGTCTTGCCGGCCGCGGCGACAGACACGGGCAATGTGGCCATGTATCCCACAATAGTAGCACGCAGGGCGGGAGGGGCGCCAGGCTGGAATAGGGCGGGGCACTGCAGAACATGGTGCCATGGCAGCGACGTTCCCGCACACGGGTGCCGAACAAGTCGGAGAAAGCAGGGCGGGTGGGCGTGAAGTAATCTCGGCATAGGTTGGCGAGGGAGGTTGGAAGGCGATGGGAGGCGGAAAGAGAGGTTGGCAGGCAATGGGAGGCGGAGAAGGTGCCACAGTGCAGTTAAAATTGGTTAGTTCATCTTTGATGATGCTGCGAAAATTCACGGTTGCTGGCGGAAGAACTGGAGATACATTAGTTGGATTGGTGAGGCCGTAGAGCTCCTCTCGGATTAGCGTATTTGCGTATTAGGGAACGCAAATTTCCATCTATGGGGGAGCCGCCACCATTGGGATCTTGCATGAGGTGGCACGACTGTAGCTGGTCCAGACGTTGACAGGTAGATATGATGTCAGACACGGACGATGTCTGCTGAACCACGAAAGCGTTGAAAGCGACTGTGTTGATGTCCTTAATTTTGTAGTGAACACGCTCAGACTCAGGCACAGCAGCGTTGACACGACGGCAAAGGGCCAGAATATCCTCAACATACGACGTATAGGACTCGCCGGGCTGCTGGAGACGAGCTTCGAGTTTTTCTTGGCCTGCTCTGAGCGACCAGCCGCAGTGCTGAAAATTTTCTTTAGCTGGTTCGTGAACGTGTGAACGTAGGCCAGTCAGCTATGTCGTCCTCATGATTGAGGAACCAGGTTTTGGTTACGTAGGCCAAGTAAAAGACGATGTTGAGCAGTTTGCGAGCTTCATTCCACCGGTTAAATGCACTGACCCTGTTATAGTTGTCGAGTCAGTCATCGACTTCTTCATCGCAAAGGCCGGCAAAGATCTGGGGATCGCGCTGGCGGCTGGTGACTTGTCCAAGAAAGGGCAGCCGCAGTAGAAGCAGGAAACACCGGGGATGAGCGAGCACTGTTGCCTTCATCCATAGCACAGGGCCGTTGACGCAAGCGAAGGCCTGAACGGAGCTTCAGGGAGAATGATAGGTGGGTCTAAAGCGAGAGGTGGGAATACGAATCGCACGTCTGCCACCTAAAGGCAGCACTTGAACGAACGTGTGTTCTCTTTAAGAACCAGCTGGCACACAGAGCGTGACACTCCGAGCAGCGCTGAGCGCTGATGATGATGATGGATATATACAGATGAAAGAGGTGAAAGTTCGTGCAAGGCGCTCACAATATGATTGGTTCATAGGAGGGTAAAGACATAGAATCTGCCACACACATTTCTATGGTGGCGAAACGTAGTGGCGTCCGTGTGCTGTGCGATGTCAGTGCATGTTAAAGGTCGAGAGGTGGTCGAAATTACTCCGTAGTCCTCCACTATGACACCTCTTTGTCTCTTTCCGCTTTCATTCCTGCCGTCCTCCCCTATGGCGCGGTCAGGTGTCCACAGAACTATTGTGAAAGATACTGTGCTTGTCCTGTGAACCAATTATTAAGGCGAAAGCCTTTAATGGCTTGTATTGTCGTCCGTTCGCAGAGGGTGATGGGGCTGGTAAAGGCGGGTCACCGCCACTGGCCGCGGGGGCTAGCCTGACACCGAATTTTTATCTGTTGTAGACCGTCATTGCACACACCACCGCTGGTGGTTGACGACGGCTGTTGTTGCGGCGCGCGTCTTACTTTCCCTCTTCCTTTTATTTCTTCTCTATATTCTCTTCTATCGGCGTGAGGCAACGGAGGTGGCTCAGCTACAGAGCCAGCAGCAGGCCCGTGCCTTTTCTTTTTCTTCTTCCTACAGCCACAACAACAACATAGGGTGTCACACCTTTGGCAGTGACCCAAAAAATGGCCATAAACTCTTACTAGCTATCAGTTACTAATTACTAGACTAACACTTCTAGGAAATTAACATTAATTAGTTAGCATTAATAGAGTACCTATTTAAAGTAACTAGTTGGCACTAACTATTCAGTGCTAATTGGGCACTAATGAACACTAATTAGTTTGCACTAATCAAGTCATACATAAACTAATCCCTTACCACTAATCGGGTACTGATTAGTCTTGCACTGGCTAGTTAGCACTAGTAGGGTACTAATCAACACTAATTAGCAGTGATTAGCACCAAAAATGTACAGTAGCAATTTATAGTACGACGTCGTCGTTTCTAGAGCTGCATAGACAAGCAGTGAAACTTTGTTTGTGATTGACTGCAGGAAAACAATGGCAAAGACCGTCTACGGTCATTATGCGTCATACTATCAAATCCGTCAGCAGTCACTCTTGGGCAGACGATGTGTCAAAATGCCCCTTCGCCGCGCTCTTGTATGCTCAAACGCTAAGCGCGCCAGAGCTGCTGAGCGCAAACGCAAGTCAAGAGAAGCTCAACAAGAACACGGGCAACAGCCAGACATCCTCCTCCTGTTAAATCTCTCACTATCACGCAAATACGCATTCTTAGACACATACAACAAATTACACTGCTTACTCCTGCCAGATTGTTTCTATATCGAATCAGACATTCCCCCGCGTGCCCAAATTGTTCCGAACACTATGCAAACTTAGAACATTGCTTGTTTTCATGCCCTGCCGCAATTGAATAACCCCACTTTCCACACCCTCCTCCCTTAATGTGGGAGGAGGGTCTCTGTCCTTTTGCGCTGTTGCTAGGGCATGGTTGTAAGCATGTCAAGTTTAGCTAGGACAGTTTCGAAAGTAGTTAGAGACTTTGCCATTGCATCCGTTACTTTGTTAAGCTGTGGTATTAATTTCTAAATAGTTTCCTCCACCTTGGTGAGTCGTTGGTCTTTTTTAAAAACTCTTTTCGTAAATATTCTCTAAGTTATCTGCATCTGGCCGAGGTACCTTTGCCTTTCGTTTGTTACGGCGGTTTTGATCTACTTCCATGTCCTCGTTGCGGGTGATCTCAACGCAAGCGCAAGCCACAGACAACTTGTCATTTTTTGATTGCACATTTGAAGTTTCAAGCTGTTTGATATTTGCGTTAAACAAAGCTAACTGTTGCAGTTGTCTCACTAACTCTGCCAGCTCCCTTACCTGTGGGCCTGGTGCTCGGCATTGCTTGTCGTCAGTAAGTGGCGTCTTCCATGCCAAGTGTTTGGCAGGTCTTCCTTCTCTGGAATTGGAGTTGGTCCGCGAGCAGTGTCTCTGTGTAGACGACCTGCTCCTATCTCTGCTCCCAATGCGTCCACGTAGAGGGGGAAAAAGGCATCCCTTGATTCCTTCGGATTAAGTGGTTGGCTTGTGGCTGGACAGTTGGGGGACTCCTGCTTTGCAGTGGCGGGAAGGATTCATCCCTTGGGGGTGGTTGTTGGTGGCCGCGGTTTCGGGGTAGGACTGGCGGCTGCTTGGCGAACTGCCTGGGTCAGTGTCAGTGTCTGTGGGGAATTGTGACGATTTGGGCCTGTGGCTAGGCAGGAAGCGATATTTGCAGCAGACAGCGGAAGAGTCTGCCGTAGCACTGGCTCTTGCTCAGACCGAGGCAAAATACATAGTGACAGCAAAAAAAAGAGTAATCAAGACCTACCCCGCAGGAGTCATAGCGACGACCGCGGTTAGAATCCTCAATCAAAACCCAATTGAAATAGACATCACCCTTCTTTGGAAGCCAGCCCACGCAGCCGTGCCCGGAAATGAGGCGGCACACAAACTAGCTCCTGATCTCACACACCGGGCTGGAGGAGTACCACCGGAGGAATGCAAACAAGAGGACCTGACTAACTATAGCGAAATAACAACGCACTCCAGACTGAATATGAGGGTCCTACCACCACCAGACCTCACGCTAACTAAACAAGAAACACTAACACGAAGAAAGCTACGGACAAATACATACCCGAACCCAGTTCTAGTCAACACGATCAGACCTCAATTCATTATGTAAGGAAACGGAATCACTAGATCACCTAATAGGAGAATGCGCGAAGTCACCGAGTGGGACTAAAATATAACTAAATACACCTGCGACACCCTTCTGCGAAGCTCAGACTCAAGAGCCCAAAGAGAAATTGTTCGACTGGCCGAAAATGCCGCGGCGTCCAAGAACTACCGGCCTGTAACTAAAGCGACTGCCCCACCTTCCGGATCTAATCCCCGAAGAGCGAGATAGTCACTCTGTTGGACAAATAACAGCCCTCTTTCTTCACATTTAGGTGGCCTTGACAGATACTGTGTTTTTCCTTTCCTATTAACAAATACACAATTTAACTTAAATGTTCACTATGCTGGGTAGAGCACGTGTTCACGTGGCACTAAATCTGACCTTCTAGTGACCTCGACCTAACGAAGTGTGGGTGTCCACGATTCTGCGGTGTGCACACGAGGTATACTGCGCCTTCCTTTCCCCAATATAACCGCCCCGCTGTGGTGGTGTACCTTGGGGAAATCACTGATATGCCGCAAACAGGAAACTATCGAACTTGTTTTAGAGCGCAGCTCTTTGGCGTCCGTTCCTGGGTTTCGCGTCGGCGTCGGCGTCGGCCTCGTAACCAGCTCCGCCCCCCTTTCATCCCCCCAGCGCTAGCAGCGACCGACTGATACCGCTGGATGCCGCTGATGCCGCTAGAGAGTCAAGATAACGTGACTGCATAGAACACCGTCGCCGCCATGCAGAAAGAGGAGGGGAGGGTCCCCCCCCCCCCGTTCCTGTGTGGCTGATAGGGTGCTCTTCAGTTGCCGACGCGCCGGTTATTTCACGTAGGCCCCGGCACGTCGACGAATACGTGACCACCTTCCCACGGCTAGACCTGGTTCTTGGCGCTGCGGAAGCGAGGGTATCATATTGCTTGCGTCGGATTCGGCGGCGTTGTCCCTGAAACCAACTCCGCAGCTGGGGTTGACTCACTATCGGCGTCAGCAGCATCAGTCAGTCGCTGCTATCTCTTCCCTCCTCCCTTTATCGCGTTGTCCGCTGGCTGCGCGCGCTTCTGCCCCCATCGTTTGCCGCTGGGTGTACACGCCGCCCCCCTCCCCCCTCTTCCTGCGAGTCTCCCGTTGTCAAAGCGCCGGCTCGAACTTAATTCCTTTCTTCGCTCCTCCTCCAATGCAACTCCTGTGCGGTGGCAATCAGAGAGCCAGATCGGTGGCGGCGGATCTGTATATGTGCACCGCCCGAGCCGAAATTGCCCCATTCGCCACTGCGAAATTATCTGCCAGTTCTTTCTGAGCCATGAGCGAGACGACCGGTGGAAGTCCTCCGGCTGCTGCTGCTGCTGCTGCTGCTGCCGCCGCCGCCGCCGCCGCCGCTGCTGCTGCTGCTGCTGCTAGCAGCACCTGGCTAACCTTTGGCGTCGCGCAAACCAACATTTATATGGTCCATTATACAAAGTAGAATTTCATAGGCAACACAGTCGAACGCCTTTTCAGGGTCGAGCTGCAGGATGGCCACACGGTCATTTATGACCCCCCCATCACAACATTCTAATACACTTCTTGCTTTGTGTATATTTGTAACAATGGACCGTCCCTTTATCCCACACGTTTGACGACAATTCAAGCTTATCCGGGCATACCAGCTTCACCTGCAAAGTGAGGCTTGGCACTCTACATGCGACCGTCTTGGACAAGTACCGGGTCTATCACAACTTTGGCGCATCTTTCGTGGCCTAAATGGCAAGGCACGCGGGGCACCACCTCTCGCCGATCTCCTTCTCAATGGCAACCCGGCTGATGTTGAAGATTAAGTTATACGCACCTTTTTCCCACACGCCAGCCTAACGCCTCCACCAGCAGTTTCCATTTTCCCAGTCGGAAACCCTGATCCAGACCTGGATCGCCCATTCTCAAAGGGAGAACTGCAAGCAGCCCTCGGAAGAGGCCGAGCTCGCGCCACACCCGGGAATGACCGAGTCAGTTGGCAGGAGCTTCGCAAGCTCGACTCGGCAGCCCAGGATGCCCTTCTCGACATCATAATTCTTACTGGGAGACCGAAACAGTACCGGATAACCTCAAGCTTTCTCTTATTCTTCCTATCCCTAAACCTGGCAAAAACCCTCGACTTCCTAGTAATTTGCGTCTAATCGCCCTGACTTCACATCTCTGTAAACTCATCGAGCGCCTGCTGCATACCCGAATTAGTCACTACATTGAATACGTCAGTCCTGGATTTCATCCAGCTCAAGCCGGCTTCCGCCCTAACCTCGGAACACATGACTTCCTTTAGCTTTTGCGAAGAGTTCTGAATAGAGCTCACCGTCAAGCGCTACCTGACTATCTCCTGGCTGTCGATATACACAAAGCCTTTGACAATGTTCCCCATGAGGTTATCCTGGAGGAACTCGGCAAACGCTCTCCTAGTACTCGTGCTCGAATCTAGATCCGCAATTTTTTTGACATCTAGACCCATTCAGCTACATGAAAAAGCTCCGGGATGGGTGCCCAAAACCTATTACTTGGATAGAGGTGTACCTTAGGGCTCCATTCTCGGACCCATATTGTTCATCTTGGCCATGACACGCGTCGCCGAGAATCTGGAAATCAGCACAAACTCAAGGTTCGCTATATATGCCGATATTACCGTCTGGATTGAGGCAGCGGATTACGTAGACAAATATTCTATGGAGACTGAGCTTCAGGCGGCCCTTCTTTGTCTTGAAGATACACTAACCAAAATTGGCCTCGAACTCGCACCACATAAAACAGAATTGATTAGTATCGACGGAAAACATAAAACCAACCCCAGTATGCAGATCCATCTTCACATCGGAGGCAACACCATCACCTCTTCAAATGGGCAAATCCGCATTCTTGGCCTGCCCATATCAAGCTGCAACAGCCCCCAGAAATGGGTTCATCAGTTACAACGCCTTTGGCCAGCACTGCTACATACTATTCGTCGCCTGTCCAACCGGCACGGCGGTGCGCGGCAGCATGCCTGCCGTGCGATGGCCAGAGCAGCGGCGGTCGAAAAAATCCTCTATGGCACACCCGTCCTCCAAATGTCGAAAACTGACTTCGCTAAGGTCGAACGCCTTCATCGCACAACACTATGCACTATTACCGGTCTACCTAAGCACACTCCTATAGCCGAACTTGAGCGTTTGGCCGCTCTTCCACCACTCACTACCATCGTTACCGAGTCACAGACGCGTCATCGAATACGTCTAGAGAACACTGTCCAGGGGCGTCGTCTGCTGGCCTGGGATGAACAGCGTAATGACAAAACACCAGCCCTATATGCATCACTTCCCCCTTGGGAGATGCCAGTAGTCACACGCGTCCATCGCCGACCTATAAACCGCGATTTTGTCGTTCCCCGGGAGCTCCTAGCTGCCCATCACCGGCAAGAGCGAATCCCTGATACGACTGACATATACACCGACGCATCGATTACAAGCGAATTCGCATCTAATGCCTGGGTATGCGATGACAACCCTTCCCTTTCAGGCGCTTATGCCTGCCATCTACCTCAAGGTACCCCTCTTCACGCTGAACTCCTCGCGATTTGGGGAGCCTTGTCAGGAGTGCCTTGCACCGGAACTGGGTCAATACGTATTCTTTCTGATTCCTTTGAAGCTTACAAGGAAATCGCTACTCCGGGTTCACAAAATGCAACAGCTACTGCTATACAGCGCCTCCTTAAACGCCACCAACTCGCGACCAGAACTGTCGCTATTCACTGGACCCCAGGTCACTCGGACGAATCAGGGGGCAATGCGGCGGCAAACGCCGCGGCTGCCTTGGCAGGTGGGATGTCCACATTTACTTCCCCACCCCCCTTGCTTCATCCTTATTCGACCTTGGGCGGGCAACTCACCCCTTCTCTTGCCCTTATGCACTATACTCGGACCAGTCTTCGTAGCCTCAGTCAGCATCGCATGCAGGTGGCCACACCAGACCCACCTTTTACGAGAAGAACCCACCTCACCCGAAGTCAAGAAGTATTTTTGAATAAGCTCATCGCCCATGCGGCTTACACGCCACGTATTATGGCCCGCTGGCGTCAGTATACGGAGAAAATGATTACGTTCCCCCACTGTACGACTCTAACCTGCGGCGGCATATCTCATTTATTTCATTTCATTTATTTCATCCTTAAGGGCCCGAGGGCATTACATAAGGAGGGGCTACAGTTGGGGTAAATACAATCTTGATGAATGCAGGCGCAGTTAACACAAACACTACAAATTGTAAAAGGCAGGAAAAGTAAAATATAGTGCATCAAGGTATCCGTGGGATCATGCAGAAAAGCAACAAATGTACGTGCGGTGGCAAGTAAAGTTGAAAGCCAATGAATGATTGATGGTAACACAGATGAAATCCTTACACATCTTCGAAATGACTAGCGAGTTTTGTGCGAAATGATTTGCGATCGTCGCATGTAACTATGTCGTTAGGTAGGGCATTCCAGAGAGTAATCGCGTTGGGGAAAAAAGAACTGTTCATAGCTGAAGTGCCGCTCCTGATACCTGCTATGCGGAGGCTGTGGCTTAGGCGATTGGATGTTCTGAGCGGTGGTTGCAGCAAAGGGTGTCTGGAAGCAGGGTGGTAAAAGAAGCTGTGCAGAGGCAAAGACGGGAGATGATGCGGCGCGACTTTAGAGTGGGCAGGGAGATAGAGCGTTTAAGTGCAGTAATGCTGATTTCTTTGGAGTATTCAGAAGTGATGAAGCGGGTTGCACGATTTTGGATGGCTTCGAGTTCGGCGGTGAGGTAGGCTTGAGATGGGTGCCAGATTGATGATGCAAATTCTAGTTTGGGACGGACGAAAGTTTGATAAGCCAGTTTTTTCACATCCGGGGATGCTGATTTGAGGTTTCGCCGTAAATAACCTAGAACACGTGAGGCATCAGAGCATATTGTTTGGACGTGACTGATCCAAGATAACGAAGATGAAAGATGTAATCCAAGGTACTTGTAGGATGATGTTTCGGCAACCAGGGTAGCGTTGATGGTGTATGAATGCTGAATTACTGTTCGTTTACGAGAGAACGACAAGAGTTGGCATTTGTCCAGGTTCAAAGGCATGAGCCAAGTGTCACACCATGTGGCTATTGCATCAATGTCTTTTTGTAGTAGGTGACTATCGGTGAGGTGACGAATGGGACTGTAGATGACACAGTCGTCCGCAAATAGTCTTAGTTTATTATCTATACTAGCTGGGAGATCATTGATGTAAATGAGGAAGAGTAGCGGGGATAAGCCGGCGCCCTGGGGGACACCTGATGTAACGTCAGAAAGGGATGAGCGGTAGCCATTGCTTGATGTGAATTGTCTGCGTCCAAGAAGAAACTGATTGATCCAGGTTATTATGTTGTCAGGGATACCTAGAGAGGAAAGTTTTGCGAGCAAGTATGAGTGCGGAACACGGTCGAAGGCCTTGGAGAAATCTAAAAATATGGCGTCAATTTGAAAGTTTTCGTCCATAAGGTGAAGGATGTCACGAGTGAATTCAGCCAGTTGAGTTTCGCAGGAGTAGTGTTTTCGAAATCCGTGTTGATGGGGATAAAAGAAGTTTATGGAATCAAGGTGGCTCATTAGGCTGGATGATATAACATGTTCAAGTAATTTGGAAGGGATGCTAGTTAAAGAAATAGGGCGGTAGTTGGAAGGATTTGTGCGGTCACCTTTTTTGAAGATCGGGACAATTTCTGCTATTTTCCAGTCGTCAGGGACGTCTCCGGATTCTAATGATTGGGTAAATATTAGATGCAGTATCTGGCATGATACTGCACAGGTGTTTTTTAGTAGTTTGCTGTTGATCTGGTCGCAACCAGCCGATGAAGAAGTCTTGAGTGAACTGATTAGATTAGCTATGCCTGCCGGAGTGACTGTAATTTGGGGCATGGCTACTGTTGAGATGGCTGGAAAAGGATTTGGACTGCCAGCTGCTGGGGAGAACACTGAACAGAAATAGTCATTTAAGATTGTCGCGCTCTTATCACTGTCTATTGGTTCACGGTTAACGTTTAGAAGCTCAATTCTATTGGATCGTGTTTTAGGGGAGAGAATGCGCCAAAATTTATTGGGGTTTGTTAAGAGGATTGAATGTAAATCGGAGGAAAAAAACTTTTCCTTGGCGGAGGTCAATTTTTCGTTATATATTTTTGCGCACTGATGGTACCGTTCCCATGCTTCGGGATGCTTATGCAAGTTAGCTGTCCGATACAGTCGTTTTTTCCTATTAAGTAGTCTTTTAAGTTCTTTATTGAACCATTCGTTGTTAGAATCGGATTTTACAATGAAGGACGGAATGTGCATGTTTTTCAGGGTTAGCATAGTGGTCTTAAAATATTCCCAGTTGGCATTGACGGTGTGAGAATGAAAAAAATTCTGGAAAGAGCTGTAGAATTCTAATAGTGCACGGTTGATAGCGTCAAAATTGGCCCTTTTGAAGTCGGTTATTACCTTTTGCGTTGGGGATCGTTTTTTAATGGGCAATGAGAGGCGGATGTGAAGTAAGTTATGGTCGCTAATGCCGGGTAACGTGGTTATACCTTTTACGTCGTCGGGGGAGGTAGTAAGGAGTAGGTCGAGAATGTTGTTTCCTCTTGTTGGGCTTGTGATGACTTGTCGTAGGTTAAAGTCCAGTGTTAGGTGGAGGAAATGTTTTGCGTCGGTGGAAGGTGTTCTATTAAGCACTGAGAGTAGGGGCCAGCTAATGTTCGGGAAGTTGAAATCGCCAAATAAATATATGGGGGAGTTTGAAAAGTTATTTCTGATATTGGTTAAAGAGCAATACAGAGCATCACAGAATGTTGAATCACTATCCGGTGGCCTGTAGCAAATGCCAAGAACAATTTTTCTAGCCCTGTCGTTCAAGCATGCCCACGTGAGTTCAAGAGTGTCGTCGCTATTAATGTGAGATGATGATAGGGTGTTCTTGATAGCTATGAGGACGCCCCCACCTTTTTTGTTTTTCCTGTCATGCCGGTATATAGTGTAGTTTAGATTAGGGGAAAAAATTTCGGAATCTCTGATATCTGCGTTCAGCCAAGTTTCCGTTAATAGCACAGCATCAGCATCAACATCCGTTATGAAACTTTCAAGATGATCACGTTTTGGGATTACGCTTCGGATGTTCGTGAACGCTATATTTAGGTCAAGGCATGGCGAAGCGCGCCGGATTGTGAGAGAAGATAGTACCTGCTTTTTGGAGCGTCATGCTTTGCTTTCAGAAATGCTTGCGGATGAAGGTTCTGCGCTTCTTCGCGTGCTAGTTGCCGAGTTGGTGTTTTCTATTACGCTTTCACTGGTCGGGTCGTAAATATAGCATTTATTGCCTACGTAAAGCTTATCAAAAGCCAGTTTAAAGGCACATTTCCGTGGGCGAATGAACTGAAGCAGTTTGGAACGTGCCTGCCGGGTTGGAAATTCAAAATCTTCTCTTATTGCGTAGTTGGTCCCTTTAAGTTTCCGCCCACAGGACAGAATGCTCTCTTTGGTCTTGAACTGCATGAATTTTACAATTATGGGGCGCTTCTTGTCGTTGCAGTAATTTCCAATGCGGTGGGCACGTTCAATGCTGTTTTGGTCAAGATGAAAGTCGAGGTGATCGGCACAAAGTGCCACAATTTTGTTTTCTGATTCGGACCATGATTCTGTGCTTGTGTCATCGAGGCCTAAAAAAGCAAGTTATTACGGCGCATTCGATTTTTTGTATCAATGCTGGCAGCTTTTAGGACTGCTATTTCTCGTTGGATGTTGTCTGCTTCGTTGGAAGGTGTATCGATGTCAGGTATTGACTCTGATGACTCTAATTTGGCTATACGATTACTTAAGGACTGTATTTCTTTTTCCTGTGAAGCTTGAGTGACGGTGAGGTGATCTGTTTCAGCCCGCAGTGCTTCAAGACTTTCTTCTAGCCGCTGCACGCGCGTTTCAACGGGGCCAGGGTTGAGTTCAACATCACCTGATATCAACAGCAGCAGTTGCGACAAGTAGTTGAATGCTAGCAGATCAATTAATACGCGAAAAGCACTACGCCACTCAAAGTCGTAGGGGCACGACACCTCTAACAAGAAAGGGTTGCTACTTCGTAATGTTTTACAATGGTTTAGGTAACTGACCTGAAACATCAGGAGTGCGGTGAGCATAGTGCGTTGACCGGTGAAGTGCCCCGTGTGGACCGAGCGGCTTTGGTGGTTAAATAGGGTAGCGTTACGTCCCGTGATTGGTGACGTTACGGACAGCTGTGGTCGCCAGATCGGGTCGGTGATTATCGCTGAGGCCGGCATCCCGAGCGTGGCGTGAGTTGCATCTTCGGGTCCAAAGTCCCAGGCGGGTGCAGTCGAAATTTCGGATGGCAGGTAGTCCAGGAAAGAGCACGTACAAGCAGGTGGCCAATACATCAGTACCTGAAACATCAGGAGTGCGGTGAGCATAGTGCGTTGACCGGTGTCGTGCCCCGTGTGGACCGAGCGGCTTTGGTGGTTAAATAGGGTAGCGTTACGTCCCGTGATTGGTGACGTTACGGACAGCGGTGGTTGCCAGATCGGGTCGGTGATTATCGCTGAGGCCGGCATCCCGAGCGTGGCGTGAGTTGCATCTTCGGGTCCAAAGTTCCAGGCGGGTGCAGTCAAAATTTCGGATGGCAGGTAGTCCAGGAAAGAGCACGTACAAGCAGGTGGCCAATACATCAGTACCTGAAACATCAGGAGTGCGGTGAGCATAGTGCGTTGACCGGTGTCGTGCCCCGTGTGGACCGAGCGGCTTTGGTGGTTAAATAGGGTAGCGTTACGTCCCGTGATTGGTGACGTTACGGAAAGCGGTAGTTGCCAGATCGGGTCGGTGATTATCGCTGAGGCCGGCATCCCGAGCGTGGTGTGAGTTGCATCTTCGGGTCCAAAGTTCCAGGCGGGTGCAGTCGAAATTTCGGATGGCAGGTAGTCCAGGAAAGAGCACGTACAAGCTTGTGGCCAATACATCAGTACCTGAAACATCAGGAGTGCGGTGAGCATAGTGCGTTGACCGGTGTCGTGCCCCCTCACTCACCTTTGGGATTGCCCTGCTTTTTCTACTGGACGCCCCGAGATCGAATCCTACCGCCTGAACTACCGTTCCCTTCTAGAAACTGATGCTAACACACAAATGATATTTGCCAAGTATGGCTCGCTTAGTGGCCTGGTTAGAGCAATGTCATTCGAGTGACGACCTAAACAATGAAGATTATGTCTACTCCCCTTTATCCCAATCCATGGCCATGAGCCTTCCCATTCAATTGAGGACATTCAATCAATCAAATGTTGGTTTTGTTATTCGTGAGGGTGTGGCCCTGGCGTACCGAAATTGCACTACAAGATTAGTCGTAAATAAAAATATCGGGGCCCCCATTAGCGTGCAGCGTTCTGTGTGGTAGCGCTGTCCCCTCGGTTCAGTTCAGTTCAGTCGTTCAGTCGTGTCCGACTCTTCGTGACCCTATGGACCATGTCACGCCCCGCTTTCCGGTCTCTATCTTCCTAACATCACATAACTTCATCTGCAGTGCCTCGAGGATGCCATCTAACCATCGCGTTCGCTGCCTACCCCTTCTCCGGCTACCCTCAACCTTTCCCAACATCAAATCTTTCTCCAGCGACTCCTCTCTTCTGATCAGATGACTAAAGTAACTGAGCTTTAACTTTAGAATTTGACCCTCCAATGAGCAGTCAGGGTTTATGGTCGACAATATCGATTGATTTGATCTTCTGGCCGTCCAAGGAACTCTCATGAGTCTTCGCCAGCACCGCAATTCAAACACGTCAATTCTTTGGCGGTCAGCCTTTTTCACAGTCCAACTCTCGCATCCATACATCACAACTGGAAAGACCATAGCACGAGTTATACGGATCTTGGTTGGCAGACTAATGTCTCTGCTCTTTACTAGGCCGTCAAGGCTAACCATTGCTCTCTTTCCCAGAAGCAGGCGTCTCCTAATTTCATGGCTGCAGTCTCCTTCCGGGATAATCTTGGAGCCCAAGAAGAGAAAATCTGTCACAGCTTCCACTTCTTGTCCCTTGATGCTCCAGGACTTTATAGGCAAGACGCCATGATCTTTGTCTTTTTAATGTTCAGTTTAGGCCCAAACGTCTCACTCTATTCTTGTACGCGCATCAGAAGTCTCTTGAGTTCCCCTTCACTTTCTGCCATTAAAGTGGTATCATCCGCATATCTAAGGTTGTTGACACGTCTTCCAGCAATCTTTACTCCAGCTCAAGACTCGTCCAGACCGGCCTTCCTCATGATGCACTCTGCATATAGGTTAAATAGGCAGGGCGACAGTATGCAGCCTTGCCTCACTCCTTTCTCAATCGGAAACCAATCAGTAAGACCATACCCAGTTCTCACTGTGGCCTTTTGCCCTTCATACAGGTTCCTGAGGAGACAGATAAGGTGAATTGGAACTCCCATCTCTTGGAGAGCTTGCACAATCTGCTGTGATCTACGCAGTCAAATTCTTTCGCATTGCCTTTTGTTCATCCCCAGTAACACGTGGGACGCTCTCCAACCTGGGGGGCTCCAGCAATCTTTACTCCAGCTCAAGACTCGTCCAGACCGGCCTTCCTCATGATGCACTCTGCATATAGGTTAAATAGGCAGGGCGACAGTATGCAGCCTTGCCTCACTCCTTTCTCAATCGGAAACCAATCAGTAAGACCATACCCAGTTCTCACTGTGGCCTTTTGCCCTTCATACAGGTTCCTGAGGAGACAGATAAGGTGAATTGGAACTCCCATCTCTTGGAGAGCTTGCACAATCTGCTGTGATCTACGCAGTCAAATTCTTTCGCATTGCCTTTTGTTCATCCCCAGTAACACGTGGGACGCTCTCCAACCTGGGGGGCTCATCTTCCGGCGCCATATCATTAATGGTATTGTGACTGGCCATAGGTTTTTCTTGGAAGAAAATACTGGAGTGGGTTGCCATTACCCTCTCCAGTGAATCACATTTTGTCAGAACTCTCTGCCGTGACCTGTCTATCTTGGGTGGCCCTACACAGCAGAGCTCACGACTTCATCGAGTTTGGCAAGCCCCTCCGCCACGACAAAGCAGTGATCCCTCAGCCCTCTTTTATTCAGCATTTACATTAAAACCCTTTGCTTAAATATCTTGGACAATAAGAATATTACTGGTTTTCGCTTGTAAGCCGTGGAAGTGAAGCTGCTGGTGTACGCCGATGATGTTGCAGTTTTTACGGTTAACAAGGAGGGTATAACCGAAGTTGTTGATTCTGTAAAAACCTTTAGCGAAGTTACAGGCAGTAGGGTAAACTGGTCCAAGTCCTTGGCACTCTGGCATGGTAGATGGCAAAGTGATCCTGATAATTTTGCAAACGTTTCCTGGGTGACGACACCGTCAAAGTACCTTGGGGTGCCACTAGAATGCCATCGTGATAGCAAGACATATTGGAAAGCATGCACAGATGACATGCGGGAAAGGGCAGATAAGTGGAAAGGAACTGGTTTAGCAATTTTTGCAAGAGCCACAATGTGCAACCTCCTCTTCATTTCTAGGCTGTGGTATGTAATGGAAGTTTTACACTGTGCAAGATTGAGTGTGCAGAAGCTGCATAGGATATTCGCGGCTTTTGTGTGGGCTTGAAAATGGGAAAGATGCAGCCGCACGAATTTATTCAGAAGTGTCAAGGATGGCGGCGTGGGCTTAGGGCATCTCTTTTTGCGGCAGATTGTCAGCAGATTTCTGTTCCTGCGTGACTTTCATGATCCATTTTTGTTCACTGTCTGCCTAATTAGGCTTGGACGTGAACTGTAAGATTTGTTGTGCCAACCGAATGTTACACGGGATGTATTTTGGGTTACTTTAGAGAAGTTGTTCAAAGTATGCGATTTCTTTCTGCAAGATTTTCAAAAGAATATTTATCCACTGTGAAAAAGAAAAAGTTGTACAACGATTTATGCGACGGTGTTCTTCCGGAGCCCATCTATAAGGCCATATACAGGGGAGTCCCTGGCAGGAATGTACTGAAGAGGGTAAAGAGAATGAAAGTTCCGGCAGCGGCTAAAACTTTCTTTTTTAAGTTGCACACTGGAACTTTGCCAGTAAAATTGTTTTTACAAGAAAAAGGGTTATTTCTTCCGTGGGGTGCACATTGCTTAATTTGTAAACAACCAGAAACGATAGATCCTGTATTTCTTCCCTGTTGGGAAGGGGTTTATTTTTGGGACGTACTTCAAAAATCCATAAAGAAAGATTCACCTGTTAATCCTTACGGAATACGGTACTTCATCATCATCATCATCACCAGCCTGATTATACCCACTGCAGGGCGAAGGCCTCTCCCATATTTCTCCACTTAACCCGGTTGGAGCTTATCATAGGAGGTTGCGGCCAATTACTGCACCAGGGTGGCCAACTCCTGTTCTGGTGAGGGAGTGCGTTGCCGGAGGTGTCCACCGGCATCAGGTCGCACCCCAAACCTGTTTATGCAATTCCATCGACACGCGAATTTTTCTTTTTCTTTTTTTTTTTTTTTTATCCGGTGGAGAATTGCGCGGCACCGGGATTTGAACCCCGGTCCTCTTGCATGCGAGGCGGATGTTCTACCGCTACGCCACCGCTGCATACGGTACTTACCCACGCAAAATGAGGAGGGGATTCCATATGATTCAATCATGCTAATGGGCCTCCACAGTATATGGCGTTCACGCATGGCAGGATATCACTGTGATCCCGATGCGCGTCCTGCACGAATTTTTTTCCGCGAGGCTCTCCATTGGTTTATCGAGATTGTGAAGTTTGCTGATGATAATCCTGATTGGTTGCCAAAAGGTAGAACCTTTGATGTATCTTAAAAAATTTTAGAAAAGCCAGCCCCTGGCAGGCTTATTATATAAATGTCTTGTGTGTGTTTCTGTTGTCTTGAAAAAGTCAGGCAATAAAGAAAAAAAAAAAGCTTTGGTGGTGCAATGGAAAGACGCCCGAGTACTGTGCCGGAGTACCCGGGTTCGATTCCTGATTTTCGATAGAGGCGAAACGAGGAGGCGTCCGTGTGCTCTTTTTTTTCTTTATTGCCTGGTATTGACGCATTGCAGTGCAGCGGTGGCGTAGCGGTAGAACATCCGCCTCGCATGCAAGAGGACCGGGGTTCAAATTCCGATGCGGCGCAATTCTCCACCGGATAAAAAAAAACATCCACGTGTCGATGGAATTGCATAAACAGGTTTGGGGCGCGACCTGATGCCGGTGAACACCTCCGGCAACTGACTCCCTAACCAGAACAGGAGTTGGTATCCCTGGTGCAGTAATTGGCCGCAACCTCTCATGATTTGTTCCATAAAACCCCGGCCTTCAGTCACCAGCGGCTGCGGAACAACTGACCACGGCGGCGGTCAGACCTGTGACGCAGCAGGGGGTGCTAAGAACTTCTGACTCCGCTGAATAGGCCGCCATTGGAAACTGACCCTGGAAACGTATAACGCTATAACCCCAGCTAGTGAAGCTAGTTTAGCAGTGCTGTTAGAGGAAGTAGAGGGTATGAAAAGGGATGTCATAGGGCTTAGTGAGGTTAGGAGGCGGAATGAGGCATATACTGTACTGAAGGATGGGCATGTACCGTGTTACAAAGTTTACCGGAGAGGCGAGAACTAGTAGTAGGTTTCCTTGTCAATAAGTGTATAGCGGGCAATATAGATGAATTCTTTAGTATTATAGAGAGGGTGGCAGGCATCGTGATTAGGCTTAATAAGCGGTATAACCTGAAGGTTGTACAGGCCTATGCACCTACATGTAGTTATGATAACCAGGCAGTTGAAAGCTGCTACGAAGATGTAGAATCGGCAATGCGAAAAGTAAAGACGCAGTATACTGTACTAATGGGCGGCTTCAATGCCAAGGTAGACAAAAAGCAGGCAGGAGACCAGGCGGTAGGTGACTATGGCATTGGCTCTAGGAATAGCAGGTGGGAGAGTTTGCAGAGCGTAATAAGTTAAGAATCATGAATACCTTCTTCAGCAAACGGAAAAACCGGAAATGGACATCGAAAAGACCTAACGGGGAGAATAAAAATGTAATTGACTTCATACTGTGTTGAACCCCCGCCATTTTGCAAGATGTAGAGGTAATCGGGAAAGTGCGATGCAGTGACCACAGGATGATGCGGTCCCGAATTAGCCTAAATCTGAAGAAGGAACGTTACAGAGTAGTAAGAAATAAACCCATCAACGAATTAGCGGTGAGGGTGAGGACAGAAGAGTTCAGGAAATCGCTACAGAATAGATATTCAGCTCTAACCGAGGATGGCGACATTACCCTAGCAGCAATGAACAATAATTTCAGAGATACTATCACTACTGAGTGCACTGGCGAAGTAGGCGTTAGGATAGTTAGAAAAGATACCGGTAAGCTGTCTAAGGAGACGAAAGATTTGATTAAGAAACGCCAGTGTATGAAAGCTTCATATCGAACACACCAGACAGAATTGGCCGAGATATCAAAGCTAATCAATAAGCGCAAGGTGACCGATATAAAGGAGTATAACATGGAGAAAATTGAGCATGCTGTACAGAACGGGGGAAGCCTTAAAGCGGCAAAGGAGAAATTGGGCATAGGCAAAAACCAGATGTATGCGCTAAGGGACAAGGCGGACAACGTCATCATTAACATGGACAACTTAGTCAAAGTAGCCGAAGAGTTCTATACAGATCTCTACAGTAGCCAAAGTAGTTAGGACCGTATTGAGATTGGCGGTGCAGAAAAACAGTCAGACGTTCCACCAGTGACGAAGGACGAGGTCAAGAAAGCATTAAAAACTATGAAAAGGGGGAAAGCAGATGGATAGGGCCAGTTAACCATAGATTTGTTGAAGGACGGGGGGATATAGTGCCACAAAAACTGTCCATCCTACGCTGTGCCTGGTGTCATCGACGGTACCGGAACCATGGAAGAATGCAAACATCCTCATTCATAACAAAGGGGACTCTAAGGACCCTAAACATTACAGACCAATCAGCTTACTGTTTGTTACGTATAAGGTATTTACTAAGGTAATCGCTAATAGAATCAGGACAGCCTTAGGCTGCAATCAAGCAAAGGGTCAAGCAGGTTTTCGGAAACGGTACTCTACTATCGATCATATCCATACCATCAACCAGCTGATAGAAAAATGCTCGGGATATAACCAGCCCTTATGCATAGCATTTATTGATTACGAAAAAGTATTTGACTCAGTAGAAACCTGGGCGGTGATGCATAGTTCTGCATAAAGAAAGTAACAAAATTCTCATAATCAAAGGTGTTAGGCAAGGAGACAGATCCCCCCAGTACTATTCACAGCTTGTTTAAAGGAAGTATTCAGAGACTTGGAATGGGAGCAGTTAAGAATAACGGTAGATGGAGAATACCTCAGTAATCTGCGATTTGCTGATGACATTGCCTTGCTAAGTAACTCGGGAGATGAACTGCAAATAATGATTGATGACACAGACAGGAAAAGTAGAAAGGTAGGCTTGACAATCAATATGCAGAAGACTAAGGTAATATTCAACAGCATCGGGAAGGAACAGCAGTTTACGTTAGGTAGCGAAGCACTGGAAGTAGTAGGCGAATATGTCTACTTAGGACAGGTATAGTAACCGCAGATCCTGACAATGAAAAGGAAGTAACAAGAAGAATAAGATTCGTATGGAGCACATTTCACAAGCACTCACAGATTATGACCAGCAGCTTACCGGTATCGCTGACGAGGAAAGTATACAACAGTTGCATCTTACCTGTACAAACCTATGGGGCTGAAACGTGGAGGCTAACCAAGAGGGTTCTACTTAAGTTGAGGACAACGCAGAGGGCTATGGAAGGAAAAATGGTAAGGGTAACATTAAGAGATAGGAAGCGTGCAGATTGGGTCAGAGAAATAACTCAAGTTACTGACATTCTAGTGGAAATCAAGAAGAAGAAATGGGCATGGGGGGACACGTAGTGCGAAGAGAGGATAACCGATGGTCGCTTAGGGTAACAAACCGGATTCCAAGGGAAAGAAACCGTAGTAGGGGCGGCAGAAAGTTAGGTGGGCGGATGAGGTTAAGAAGTTCGCTGGGGTCAACTGGACGCAGCTAGCACAGAACCGGGTTAATTGGATAAAATATGAGAGAGGCCTTCTACATGCAGCGGGTATTGGCAGGCTGATGATGATGATGATTGAAATATTGCTTTTCATGAGAACAAAATCAACAAAAATCACTCAAATCACATATGCTATTTACATATGAGTATACTAAAATTCGGGAAGGAACAGCAGTTTACATTATAGGTAGCGAAATGCTGAAAGTAGAAGGCGAATACGTCTACTTAGGACAGGTAGTAACCGCAGATCCGGACCATGAAAAGGAAATAACAAGAAGAATAAGATTGGGATGGAGCGCATTTGGCAAGCACTCGCAAATTATGACTAGCAGCTTACCGGTATCGCTCAAGAGGAAAGAATACAACAGTTGCATCTTGCCTGAACTCACCTATGGGGCTGAAACGTGGAGGCTAACCAAGAGAGTTCTACTTAAGTTGAGGACAACCCAGAGGGCTATGGAACGAAAAATGGTAGGGGTAACATTAAGAGATAGAAAGCGTGCGGAGTGGGTCAGAGAAATAACTCAAGTTACCGACATTCTAGTGGAAATTAAGAAGAAGAAATGGACATGGGCAGGACATGTAGTGCGAAGAGAGGATAACCGATGGTCGCTGAGGGTAACAAACTGGATTCCAAGGGAAGGAAAGCGTAGCAGGGGGCGGCAGAAAGTTAGGTGGGCGGATGAGATTAAGAATTTCGCAGGGGTCAACTGGACGCAGCTAGCACAGAACCGGGTTAATTGGATAAAATATGAGAGAGGCCTTCTACATGCAGCGGGTATTGGCAGGCTGATGATGATGATGATTGAAACATTGCTTTTCATGAGAACAAAATCAACAAAAATCACTCAAATCACATATGCTATTTACATATGAGTATACTAAAATTCGGGAAGGAACAGCAGTTACATTATAGGTAGCGAAATGCTGGAAGTAGAAGGCGAATATGTCTACTTAGGACAGGTAGTAACCGCAGATCCGGACCATGAAAAGGAAATAACAAGAAGAATAAGATTGGGATGGAGCGCATTTGGCAAGCACTCGCAAATTATGACTAGCAGCTTACCGGTATCGCTCAAGAGGAAAGAATACAACAGTTGCATCTTGCCTGAACTCACCTATGGGGCTGAAACGTGGAGGCTAACCAAGAGAGTTCTACTTAAGTTGAGGACAACCCAGAGGGCTATGGAACGAAAAATGGTAGGGGTAACATTAAGAGATAGAAAGCGTGCGGAGTGGGTCAGAGAAATAACTGAAGTTACCGACATTCTAGTGGAAATTAAGAAGAAGAAATGGACATGGGCAGGACATGTAGTGCGAAGAGAGGATAACCAATGGTCGCTGAGGGTAACAAACTGGATTCCAAGGGAAGGAAAGCGTAGCAGGGGGCGGCAGAAAGTTAGGTGGGCGGATGAGATTAAGAAGTTCGCAGGGGTCAAGTGGATGCAGCTAGCACAGAACCGGGTTAAGTGGAGAAATATGGGCGAGGCCTTCGCCCTGCAGTGGGTATAATCAGCATGATGATGATACTAAAATTCACGCATACACAACAAAGCCTTGACAGTCACTCGGGAGGTTCTGTCAGCTTTCTGGATTGCCATAAACCTGTCCACACTTTCCCGAAAATAAATGCTGGCAGGCCGTGCCTCTTTAGCGCAATGGTAACCCGTATAGAATGGAAGCCCATGAGCATAATTAAATAAATTAGATAGTACCCTATCCTCACTTTCTACGCATAAGTACCGAATGCCATGCGGTTCTAGCGGAAAATCTTTCATTAGCGTTCTTTGCATTACATCCCCAAAAAATACCTCTTCCCAACGGTGTATAATAACATGTTATGGTTGCTGGCTTCTTGCATATTAAACAGTGTGATCCCCAGGGTATGAATAATCCATTTTCTCTGCGATGTCAGTGCACGTTAAATAAATCCGGGTGGTCACAATTAATCCGCAGCCCTCCACTACGTTTCCTCTTTCACTATTTCCACTTTCACTACCATCCTCTTTCCTTACGGCGCGGTTCAGAGGTCCAGAGAAACAAGTGTGAGAGATACTGCGCCTTTCCCTTCCTGCGAACCAATTATTACTAATAATATTTCGTTCACTGGAAAAGAGAAGTGCAGTATCTGTCACACTTTTTCCATGGACGCCTGACCCGTGCCGTAAGGAAAAGGTAGCAGGTGGGAATGAATGCGGAGAGAGAGAAAGGGTGCCGTAGTGGAGGCTCCGGAGTAATTTTGACCACCTGAGATCTTTGATGTGCACCGATATCGCACAGCACACTGACGCCGCTTCGTTTCGCCTCCATTGAACCGCAGCCATCGACGGTTGGTTTCGAACCTGGGTGAGGGGGGGGGGGTGGTAAAATATTTTAATGAGAATGTTTAGGAGGTTTTAGCGGCGGTTGGAGTCCTCAGCGACCCGTCTCTACCTGTAGCCATTTATAATTACAAATACTCATCAGCATAAAGTGTTCAGATATCTCTCTTCCGAATAGGATAAAAAAGGCAGAGCCCACCGCCGAGCGCAAAATGCTCGATCCATGAAGTTGTGTTGTAGCAACGCAGGTTCTTAAACTCTATGTTTACGAAGCATTGATATATTCTTTTCTGTTCACCCACTTACCACTCTGTGATTGTTGCCTCCCTTATTACGCACATGCCCACTCGCATACCTGCACACCATACGAATTTGAATCATAGGTCACGTGACATACAGATACACTACCTTTTTCTCGAGGTACGCACACGGTCCTTGAGATTATCCGGATCTTGCTTGAAATGTCAAAGCGAAATCGATGTGTTTTTAAAAAAATACACTATTTAGGACAGAGGCTATTTATATTCGCATTTATTGTAATCTCTTACTCGCCAGAATTCTCGGTCTAACCCATCGTATAATGTCGGCGCTTCGGGGTGAGTGAAATAGTAGCGCGAGGCATACACAGGTAGGGACTAAAGTCTCTCGACCAAACGTCTGGCAATTTCGAACTATAGAACCACGATGTAAATGAATTATCACCTTATTTCTCTAGCACACATGAAAAAATTAGACTTGAACATTCACATCAAAACTATAGTCCGAGGCAACTCGTCGATATGAACGTTATGCACTTTGGTTGCAGTTTGCGTGGTCCAAAGTCTTTTGTCCTTAATAGTACACGCGATGTCAAGAGCTGCCGACCAATTACGATTCTCGCGGAAGAAATACGACGAAAACGTGGGACTTTTAGATATTATTAAACTGTCGCCCTTAGGTAATCTTCCGTGGCATCCATAGGGCTTGTGTTACAAAGTTATGAGTGAGAATTTGAGTGCTTTTGTATATGCAGAGAGGCAGAACCACTTCCTCGAAAGTTTGAAGTGTATAAATGACCCCCAATCTTCTAGGGCAGGCTTTGCAAGTTCTAGGTTGCTCGATCGTTGTTCCATGTAGATTGACATTTGTATTGCACTAATTTCACGTAACCCTTAAAAGGTATTCTGATTTGCTATTTTCTTGTTATTACCTATTTAGAGCACAACAACGACAACACAGCTTCTGCAAATTGTCCATGACTTCTAAGAAACAATTAATTTTGGACTTTAAGCAAACGCAATATTTGTAGATTTCTCCAAAGCTTTCGACAGGGTCCCTTACTGTCATCTGATTTAAAATTTTAAACTTATTGGAATAGACCGTAACACTGTCGCGTGGGTATCATCTTATCTTTCCCTCAGATCATAATACGTATCAGTTAACAATGCTGAGTCAGACAGCCTTGAGGTGTTTTCCGTAGTTCCGCAGGGGTCTATTTTGGGTACATTGCTTTTTTCTGGTGTATATTAATTACATCCCATCAAATGAGGAGCCTAACATAACAGTAACTATTTTCGCAGACGATTGTGTTGTGTGCACAACTGTTCGGTCCCTGGACGATCAAATCAGACTTGACCTCTCACTGAACAACATCGCGAATTGGTGTGAAAAATGGGGTATTAAGTTCGATGTCAACAAAACAACATGTATCAGCTTTAATCGTAAAGGGATACCGAACCAATACACTTATACTACAAGAGGCACAGCTATAATAAGGTCAGACACTGTGAAATATTTAGGTGTGACGTTTTCAAGCACACTCAACTGGGCTACTAACATTGATAGCACATGCACAAAGGCATTCTGGCAGCTCACTTTCTTGCGTCGGAAACTGGCTACAGCACCATGTTGTGTCAAATTAAGTGCTTTTAAAACCCTCATTCAGCCGATACTTGAGTATGCCGGTATCTTATGGAATACAGCGCATGACACTCCAGATACTCGCTGTACGATACCGTCAGCACACTACACAATCAAGCAAATATTACGACTTTAATATTAATCAGCATGACGTCTTTCTGCCATGAAGTTCCTTCTTGTTCTTTATCACGGGCGTATAAACACGTGAAACAAAGTACATCATGCCACCCTTTCAGCCTTCACAAGAATTAATCATCACAGATACATCAGACCCTTTCCGTCGCGTTGTGACACATTTAAATACTGATTCTTTCGCTGTGCTATTGAAGCATCGAACCACCTCCCAAAAGAAATTGTGTTGTTGTTGTTTGTTTTGTTTTGTGGGGTTTATATGAGAGACGCCGTAGTGAAGGACTCCGGAAATTTCGACTATCTGGGGTTCATTAACGTGCGCTGACATCGCACAGCACACGGGCACCTTGCTTTTCGCCGCCATCGAAAAGCGGCCGCCGAGGCCGGATTCGATCCCGCATCCTTGGGAACAGCAGTCGAGCGCCGTAACCACTGCGCCACCCCGGTGGGGAAGAAAAAATTGTGAATGTTGTTTCTGTTTATTTGAAATTAAAATCAGGGCACTTCTGTTGGAATAGGACTGACTGTGAATATCCTGTTGTTCATTGGGACTTTGATTTGCGTGTTTCATTTTTACTTTTTTCTCAATTGTATTGTGGATTGCTTCCTGCGCTGTTGCATTCCTATTTCTTTCTTTGCACTGTAATTTTGCTGTTCTTTAATTCTGGATTGTTTGTCTTCTGACCCCCTGTATGAGCCTGTAAAGGCGTACAGTATATGTAAATAAAAAAAATAAATGAATAAATAAACTAGTGCGGCGCACGCGTCTGCTCTGTAGTTCTTAATTCTAACTTGACTCAAGACTTGTCAGATTTTATGAATCGTTCTTGAGAATTCTAGACACATAATGTCCAGGCAGTGGCATGACTGCATCGGGCTGAGGGCTCTTTCTAAACTTAAGCATTCTTTGTAGGTCGCACTCTTTGCAATTTTCTCTTTAATCTCTTCGCTCTATACAGCACCAAAGATGCCACAACATCCATCAGTGGTGACAGATGGCTATGGCGGAATTCTTATATAAATCAATCAATCAATCAATCAACCAACCAATCAATCAATCAATCAATGTACTTTAGTTTTCCAGCTGGATGGTCTCCTGGGCAAAAAGCTTCTCAAGAAGCTTGACTAAGGCTCAAGAGACCACTACGTGGCAGTAGCACACAACACGAAAACACAGCAGCAGCATATAGCACCGACAATCATTATATAGTTGGTTGATAAACAGTCGAAAACATGAAATTTACATTGGACATAGAAAACAAAGACAAAAATCAAAGAATTTACTGAAAACATCCTAAAACTGTAAACACACACAGTTCAAAACGCATAATTCACATTCAGAAAGACAAAAAAAAATAAAGTTGTGAAACACACGTTTTCACAACACAAGTTGCATCGGCTCCCTAGTGATTACGTGAGAGTTCTGTGAATATGTTGAGAGACTGCAAGGCTTTCTTCTCGAGGGTAATTATGTGTGGATAGAATGTTAGTTTTCTTGCAATAGGTTGTGCCCGTTTTGCAGGTAATATGTGCCAGTTAAGTAGAGAGTAGGAGCAATTTGCAGGCCCCTTTGAATGAAGAAAATTAACTGAGCTTTTTGTAGGGAAAATATTGTCACGGACAACAGGGCTAGAGGTGACTAAAACGACGAGACGAAGCTGCACCAGCAGGAAACATTCGGCGCACAGCACGCGAGTCAACTTCAGTGTCCTCTTCTTCCAGGCGCAGCAAGAACATGGGGACACCAGGTGGCATCACTCCCCCTCTTAAAAAAAGAAATAAGGGACGGAGCGCGAGCGATGGCCAATGTAAGCGAAAAAAAAAGATCAGCACATGGACAGCATAGATAACGGAGGCGGGGTAAGGTGTCCTACGCGACAACGAAACAAGCGCATAGCGCACTACCGCGTGAAATAGGGCTTCATGCGGACAACGTGCACGACCTCGGAACGTGGTTGCCGACGAGAGGGCTGCACAGTACCCACTGAAAGAACTTCGTAAGTCACTTCCGTGACTCGGCGCAGAACTTCGTAAGGTGCGAAGTAACGGGAAATCAGTTTATCACACAAGCCGGGCCGACGCACTGGGGTCGACACCCAAACTTTCTCTCCAAGATGGTATTCGACGTGTCGATGACGGAGATTGTAGTGGCGTGCATCCGTGCCCTGCTGTTGTTGAATGTGAATGCGGGCAAGTTGACGTGCTTCCTCAGCGCGCTTAGCAAAGTGCTCGGCGTCTGGCATGACTGGAGGACATCTGTGCAGCTCGGAAGCATGGCATCCAACATCGTCTGAACGTCACGTCCGTAGACTAGGCGAAATGGTGTAAAACGCGTCGTCTCTTGGGTGGCCGTGTTGTAGGCATATGTGATGTAGGGGAGAATTTCATCCCAGTTTTTGTGCTGCGAGTCTATGTACATTGCGATCATGTCGGCGATGGTTTTGTTGAGTCTCTCCGTGAGGCCATTCGTCTGCGGGTGATATGCAGTAGTTTTTCGGTGGCTGGTATGACTAAGCTCGAGCACGTCGTGCATGAGCTGTGCCGTAAACGCGGTGCTTCGATCGGTTACGACTAGGGACGGTGCGCCATGACGCAACACGATTCGCTGCATAAAAAATTCAGCGATCTCAATTGATGTGCCCCGCTGCACTGCCTTGGTTTCCGCATAACGTGTGAGATAGTCGGTCGCGACTATAATCCATTTGTTACCCTTCGATGACAGCGGAAATGGGCCCAGTAGGTCGATGCCGACTTGGTCAAACGGCGTCCGAGGTGGAATAATAGGTTGGAGCAAACCCGCGGGCTTGAGAGGAGGCACCTTTCGACGTTGACACTCGCGGCAGCCTCTGACGTAGCGATGGACGGCGTCAGAAAGTTTAGGCCAATAATAGGCTTGACGAACTCGAGCGAGTGTGCGTGCAAAGCCCAAGTGGCCGGAGGTGGGCTCATTGTGGCAAGCAAAAAGGATATCGTCGCGAAGGTCGGCCGGCACGACAAGGAGGTGCGCTTGATCAACAGTGCTGGAGTTTTTCTTGAATAAAACGCCATTCCGAAGACAGAATGCGCACAGGTGCCTTCCAAACTGGCGGGGGACGTCAGCAGTGCGCCCCTCCAGGTGGTCAATGACAGGTCGAAGGTCTGGGTCAGCTCGCTGTCGGGTCATTATGTCTGAGGCATTCACTAGTCCAAGAAAACCTCTGTCGTCCGTGACGTTATCGTCAAATACGACGGGTGCCCGGGAGAGCGCGTCAGCATCTTCGTGCTTCTGACCAGATTTGTACACAATGGAGTAATCAAATTCTTGGAGGCGAAGGCTCCATCGTGCTAGGCGCCCCGATGGGTCACGGAGATTGGCCAGCCAGCACAAAGAATGGTGGTCAGCAACGACTTTAAACGCACGGCCATAGAGGTAAGGCCTAAATTTCATAGTTGCCCACACAACCGCTAGGCATTCCTTTTCCGTAGTGGAATAATTTGTTTCAGCGCGGGAGAGCGTGCGGCTGGCATACGCAATTACCCTTTCCACGCCAGCTTGGTGTTGAACGAGTACAGCGCCAAGGCCGATGTTGCTGGCGTCGGTGTGGACTTCGGTGGCAGCGTCTTCATCAAAGTGCGCGAGAACAAGGGTAGTTTGCAGTCGTCTACGCAGCTCCGCAAAAGCCTCCTGTTGCTCGGCGGCCCACACGAACTGTGTATCATCCCGCGTGAGGCGGGTGAGGGGTGCGGCTATTTTGGAAAAGTCGGCGATGAAGTGGCGGTAGTACGCACACAAACCCAGGAAACGTTTTAAACTCCTCTTCGTGGCAGGAACGGGAAATTTGGCGACAGCGGCAGTTTTGTCGGGGTCTGGCCTAACGCCTGCGGCACTCACAAGATGACCGAGAAACTTCAACTCTTTGTAGCCAAAGTGGCACTTCTCGGGCTTGAGCTTCAAGTCAGCTGACCGGAGGGCATCTAATACTGCGCGAAGGAGTTCGAGGTGTTCTTCAAAGGTTTCAGAGAACACGACAACGTCGTCGAAATAAACTAAACAGATTTGCCATTTGAGGCCGGCGGGAACGGTGTCCATCATGCGCTGAAAAGTAGCCGGCGCTGAACATAGGCCGAATGGCAGCACTTTAAACTCATACAGTCCATCTGGGGTGAAAAAATCTATTTTTTCGCGGTCCCGCTCATCGACCTCAATCTGACAGTACCCGCTCTTAAAGTCAATGGAGGAGAAGTACTGGGCGCGACGAAGCTTGTCGAGTGAATCGTCGATACGGGGCAGCGGGTAGACGTCTTTTTTAGTGATGTCGTTCAACTTTCGATAATCAACAGAGAAGCGAAGGATGCCATCTTTTTTTTTCACCAGCACGACAGGGGTGACCACGGGCTGCTGGAGGGTTGGATGACACCATCACGAAGCATCTCCTGAACCTGTGTCTGAATCGCTTCACGTTCCGTCGTTGAGATGCAATACGGCTGCTGGCGTATAGGGCGGGCATCGTCGGGAGTAATTATACGGTGCTTCACAAGAGACGTTTGCCGAATTTTCGATGACGTCGCGAAAGAAGCACTGTATTTTAGAAGGAGAGAACGCAGGTCGTGCTGCTGTGTTTCCGAGAGATCTGCACTAATATCCAGACGATCAAGGGATGGGCGCACATTTTCAACTTCTTCGAACGTAAAACATTCAGAAACGTCCGCTAAGGCGTCGGCGAATGCGATTGCGGTAGCGCGGAAAAGATGGCGGGGTTTGTTCGTGAAGTTAGTCACCAGGAGCTCAGATCGGCCGTTACGGAGATGGATGACTCCGCGCCGAGGTGATGCCGTGGGTGAGCAAAAGGGACTGGTTGCCCTCAGCGACCGCCGTTCCGTCACGTAGTTCATCGCAGTTAACAGTCACAAAAACACTGGAACGTGGCGGAATAGAAACGCTCTCGGCGGAAATTTGAAGAGGGGCACGGCTTTGGCGGTCTGCGGTGTCAGTATCATCAGCTTTCTCGGTCGAAAAGGTCACGGTACGCTTCCGGAGATCGATAATGACCCCATATTCCCGGAGAAAATCGACACCAAGGATACAGTCGCGGGAGTAGTCAGGTATCAGAAGGCAGCTGACAACAAACGTGGAGTTGCGAATTTGGACTCTCGCCGTGCACTGACCGCTCGGAGTTACGACATGTCCGCCAGCGGTTCGAATCTGCGTGCCAGACCATTGCGTCATCACGTTTTTTAGAAGCGCCGCTAGCTTCCCGCTTAAAATCGAAAAATCAGCACCAGTGTCTACCAATGCGCTAACCTTATAGTCGTCGAGGAGCACGGGTATATCCAGCGAGAGTCTATCTTCACGTGTACGAACTGTCGTCGGGGCCGTCAAGTCGCGGTAGCTCACAGGTCGCGTTGTCGGGGGGTCTTCGTCGCGTCGATTTGAAGCGGCCTCGCCCCCTGAGGTTGGTGTCTTTAGTTTTCCCGGCTCGGACTAGGCGACCGTCGCTGCGCCATCCCGGAAGAGCTAGGCTGCCATGATGGTCGGCGTGGAGACGGAGATCGTGACTGTCGCCTAAAAGTTGGCGCCATGCGCTGCTGGGCTACGTAGTCCTCAATATCCCGGGGTCGTTGGTCTAAAGGAGGGCTACGCATGTCGATGGGGAAACCCTTCACTCCCAGTTGTCGATGTGGGCACTGTCGATAGAGGTGACCAGATTCTCCGCAGTGGAAGCACAGGCGCTGCCGATTTGGGGTACGCCACAGGTCTGCCTTTCGCTGGGGTGGTCGGCGGTTGTCGATGTACGGCTCGGGGTGGGCTGAATACAGTGAGCCTTGGTCGGGTGGCAGTAATTGTGTGGAATCAGTTGGGGGACGTCGCAAAATGTCAGCATACGTTGGCCGACAGGACTCGGTGGAAAAAGATGGCGGGTTAGCAGATGGTACCGAAGGCCGAAGTGGTTGCTGGAGTTCTCGGACAATGCTAGCGACAGAGCCGACCGTCGGCTGGGGAGCACCGAAAAGCTTCTGGAGCTCTTCACGCAAAATGGAGCGGATGATGTCGCGAAGAAGATCCGGACTAGCCCCGAAGGCCGAATGCGGCTCCGTGAGCGAAGCGGCGAGTACCGGCCTGTCGTAGGTCGTAGACCGCTGCTGGAGCATCCTTTCCATCGTAATTTCTTCCGAAAGAAACTCGGCAACTGTGCTCGGCGGATTGCGCACGAGCCCAGCGAGGAGTTGTTCCTTAACGCCGTGCATGAGATGGCGCACCTTTTACTCTTCGGGCATGGCCGGGTCAGATCGTCGGAACAGCCTAATCATGTCCTCCACGTAAATTGTTGTGGTTTCGTTCGGCATCTGTACGCGAGAGCGTAAAGCCCTTTCCGCTCGTTCTCGGCGATCCGGGCTTGTGTAGGTGTCCAGGATGCAGCGGCAGAACTCGCGCCACGATGTTAGGGCGCCTTCGCGATTCTCGTACCAAGTACGAGCGCCATCTTCCAGGCTGAAGAAGACGTTCCTGAGCTTTGCGGCGTCGTCCCACTGATTAAATGCGGCGACCCGTTCAAACTGGGTGAGCCAGTCTTCGACGTCTTCCGTCTGACAGCCGTGGAAAGCCTTAGGCAGTCGTGGTGTCTGTAGAGTGTAATACGTTGGAGTTTGCATGACAGGTCGAGGGGCGGCTGCGGTGAATTCCAACGGCCCGTGCTCTGGTGGTAGGTCTAGGTTCTTCCGGCTAGCGCGGTGAACAGGAGTGTCGATTGGCACAGGACCTGAATCCTGGGTATGCGGAGGAATGCGGGACATATACTGGGATCGATACCCAGCACTTCCACCAAAATATGTCACAGACAACAGGGCTAGAGGTGACTAAAACGAAGGGACGAAGCTGCACCAGCAGGAAACGTTCGGCGCACAGCACGCGAGTCAACTTCAGTGTCCTCTTCTTCCAGGCGCAGCAAGAACATGGGGACACCAAGTGGCAATATTCATCCATCTATAAGCATTTTGTTTATTGTCAGTAGTATGGGCTCTTCCACGTTACTAAGCTCCAGGACGTGGGCGCAACTTGAACTTCGTCAACGCAGGCAGAATTGGTGATGGGCTCTGCAGTTGTTTGGGTAAGAAACTCATTTTCGAGTTAAACCGTGTTATATTTGAAATAAACACCTAAGGTACTCCATCCTTTTAAACAAAATGTCTCGATATAATTTAGCCTAGGCGTGCAGGGAAAAGGCTTTCTTACAGGAAATCTTGCAAGCAGTTTACTATTCGGCCGCGGATGCCAAGGTCAGCTAGGTGGAGAAAAAATGCGAAGCCCCGAAGTACTTCCACGCCTTCAAAATTGCAAATTAAAGGATCAGACATTCTTGTCTTTGTATGAAAGCTTCTCGGACTGAAAGTCAGGTCAGTTTATGAGTATGTTTTACAAAACGACAGTGATGGATGTAAACTTCATGGGCTTTGAAAACTGCAACTAACCTAATGTAATAAACGCATTTCAAAATATTTGGCAAGAGGAGTAATGAATCTACAGTCCCCAAACAACTGGGAGAGGATGGCGTCTTTCCACTTTAAGAAATGGTGCAATCATTGCTCTATGTGTGGAGGTTTTTCCAAATACCTGTATATCTAGCTTTTAAATTTTTAAAATGTATCTATGGTAGAGAAAGATATTTAAGGCGTGTATTTTTCTTTCTAGCCTTGCGCTGCGTTGAACGAGTGGGAGACGAACGACGGTACACTTGGAGCAACACATGAAAGTCAACTTTATTCACCATTTCAAACTACAGAATTTAGTACCAATAATACACAAGACCTCTCTCCTATCAACATAGACTAGCTTGAAACCAAATGCAAGCTCAGCAGCTGGCACGGTAAACAACACTTGAGCTCCCTCGCAATTCTCTTCTCATTTCTTCAAAGCCGGTGTAAGGCCGCGGTGGTCCACTTTAAAATGATTAGGCGCGCGTGCCGGAGAAATCGGCGCAGATGGAAATGTCTAGCAATCTACAGAAGCAAGCGCCGCCGATTGCGCAATGCCGGCCACCGCGTTGCGCCTCCTTGCCCCCCATCGACTTTGGGGAGAAGGCAAGCTGGCCCATACGTGCATCCCACCGCATCGATCCGGTCCTCCTCACTTCACTTCGTGCGCTCGAGAAGTGATGTGATGAATAAACAGCGCTACAGGCCGGCCGCTCAGCGCACGGCTTCCAGTAAGTTCCAGTGAGGAGCAGAAGTTCGGAATCGCTGCGCGGATTGCGCTCCTTCTCCGCGTCTCGAAAATTCGGTGGCGATTATTTGATAGCGTGCCGCGGGGCGACCACCGGTTCTAATCTCGACGAAGCTAAGGTAGCGGTAGCAGGCAGACACCGGTTTAGATGAGGTCGTGAAAGGAGGCTATGACCTCATATCTTAGTTAACGCGCCTGCTCGAGCAGCGGCGTGTAGCGTGAGTTAATGTTTAGTCAAGTGTAGTCGCCTTTTTTTTGGTAAATAAACTTTCTATTCTTTGTGTTTTGCAATATGAAGTTTTGTCTTAATACGCCAGGTTAGTGGTGCTTCGTCTCACTGTATGTGTAAACTACACCTTTCCTGCCAAACCCACGAGCACCTTGAATAGGTGGGGAGAAGTAGAAGAAAAACAACGAACCTAACAATACGACTGGTGTCTGCCTGTCTCCACGATGTAATCTTGAACAAGAACCAAAACACCGGCGTCATGCATCTAACGTACTGACTTCCGCAATTTTCAGAACGTGAGGAGTGGTAGGCACTTCTTGGCTAGAAGCGTCTAGCATGCCTGAATGAAATTAGAAGCGAGTAGTTTCTACACGCTTCTATGTCCGATATTTTACACTTTGATCAGGTAAACAGCTGGAAAGCAGACTCCCGACAAGTTGCACCGATAAACCGTATTGCAATATGCTAATTGCATTCGAGCACTTCACGTATATATATCCGCTGGTAAACAGTGTGCCCCCTGTTGTGCATGATAACATGCACTGTGAAATTTTAATCAGTTGTCAGATCGAAATGTCACTGTAGTGTCTGCCTGGTCTTCAATGCTTGTTCTGTAAGCCGTGAGAGAATGATCTGTGAAATCACACCAGCTATCATTCAGTTTACGAAGCATATTCCCCCTTTTTCCAGATGCTAATGAATGACACAAAAACACGCACGCGCACAAGCACGCACGCACACACATACACGTGCACGCACAAGCACACACACACACAACCGCAATGATTCTTTTTTAGTACAATGGTGGATATTTTGTGCTTGAGTTTTCGAATTCTTTAGCTTTCGAATATATCGAGGTTCTCATGCATTAGGCATGTGAACGGAATGTTAGAAAAAAGAACGTCCAAAACCTCTATTTTCTCTTTCTTGCTTCTTTGGGTTCGCAAATTTACCGTGCCTTAATGTTTTGTTCCACAGCTCTTGAAAACTGTGTTGCAGCCAGCTGTGGTGTAGCCATAACGCAGCCAGTGAACGTTTTACTTAGCTCATCGATGCTAAAGCCATCTGAAAACAATTTGTTGAGACTAAGTTCTGTTCGAAACAGGGCTCAGGATTCTAGATAAAGCTTCCAGCGGGAAAGTATCGGCGGAATGACTGGAAATGGTGATGGTATGCAGATGACAGCACGTAGATGATACATTCTAACAAGTTTTATTGGTTGGCGTTCAGCTGAAAATTTCGGCGTATTCTCTGCCGTGGAAGCTGATCTATCTTTCTCATGGTGGAATGTTTAAGTTTACAACCACCAGGCTATTTAACTCACCACCGATGCGTGGCTTTGATTTTGTGAATATCGCCCATAAAAACCGATAGAAAATGCCACTCGGCTGACCGTCAGCTCTCCCACCTGTCTACAGGTGCTAGGTGCAATTTGGGTAGACAAGAAATTGGTGTACTTTTCCGTTCGAGTGTTCATGATCACATAAGTCTCAAAATTAATCAATTAGAATTTTTCGCCTAAATGTAACAACTTAAAAAGGGAGTTCATGGTAGATCGCTGTTGATTTCCAATATAATCTAATCCTGGTCCTGCCAAAAAATGACCCCATGGAAGCATGTGTTCTGTCGGATGATTACGATCAGAGAAAAGCACGCGTTTGTTCTGAAGTTTGAAAAATTCTCTATAATTGGATAGGGCAAATATTATAGTTAAAAAGGAAGTTATTGATGTGAAAACTTTAGTAAGCTATGTAGAAGTAATATTAAAAATGGTTGATATTAATAATAGTTGTTGATAATTAACGATCGTGGTGAATAACAATGATACAAAAATAGAAAAGAAAGTAAAAGTAAAAATGCGACAACCTCATGGGAGCGCTAATGCTTCCGAATTCTCGCAATGCTGTTTCTGCCCTGACCTGTAAGTTATTTTTCATTCAGCATTGTCCAGGTTTTATTAGAAGCTCAGATTTTGTGGAAACTAAATCTTTACGGCGCCATTGTTACTCAGGATCACCCATTTGTGACCGAAATTGACTGTTGACTAGGGCACGGTTCTCTTTTGGCTGGCTGCATATTCGCTGCATCCCCGGTTAATTTTGTTTCTTTATTCCAGCAGCTCTCAGCCGTTCTATGATTTGGATTTCAATAGTTTTCTATGTCAGAGCGAAAAGCAATGCCACTTTCGCTTTGAGCGTTTGTTAGGTATAAGACCTCGTGACTATATGACCATACTATGAAGGGTGACAAAAACTATATCAGAAGATTGCCGGTTCTTCTGGCACGCTCTCATGGTGCCCTCATGGCATTTTGATGGAGCAAAAATACTATATATAGTCAACGTGCTCAAGACTGCAGCCTCGTTGAAACCTGAAACACGAATTTTGAGAAAAGGGGCTTAGACATAAGATAACAATAAGACCTCGCTAACATATTGGTTCTATTAAATAAGGCAATTACAATGAATAATAGCACTCCATACAAAGGTAGCACGCGAGAAAGCACTAATTGATGACGCAATGCAGAGCGGTCTTGGTGCTCTAGTAGCGAATGATTTGCAGCACGTGTTGGAACATTTCACACATTGCATAGTGTCCTCCGATAAAAGTTAGAAGATTGCTTCAAGTGTACATATGCCACATATAACAATCCTCAGGCTATAAAAACAAAATCTCACGCAAAATGAGAGCGTTCAATCACTCTGAAACACAATCAGTCCCGCTGTATTGTAAACGCAGTAGGGAGGCCCAAATCACATTAGAATTAGAGCTATAGAACGCGTTGAATCATTGCTTCGCTTGCTTTCATTATGGGCTGAAAAATTCTTGAGTGTAAACTTGCTGCAGGTGAGATGGCCACCCTAGAGGTACCGATCACCGCTCGATAACTGCAGCGGGTCGAGTAGGTGAGGGAATCCGGCAGGGAGTATGAATGCCCGTAAGCGATCGCAAGAGTCCGTCCTGGTGTCGCTGATCAGCTCGGTTCCTTTGTGGTCGATCCGCACGTAGTATCTCTGGCTGCGCGAATGCCTGGGCCACTCTGCGTTGCTCGCATGGGGCAGACGTCTGCAGAGGTAGGAGGCAAAGTATGGTTAGATAAAATTATCGGATGAAAGCGGTTGATTTTGCGTTTTAGCGTTTGTATTCCATGAAGGGTTAATAAGGTAACGAGGAACAAATGGCGAAACAAACGCCTCTTCTTTGCGAGCATCAGTGGCTTTTTGCGTTGTGTTTTGAGACTGGGTGTCGCAAAGGCAGCCAGTGCGAATAAGAGAAAGGGATTGGTTACACAGCAGCGAGGAAAACCAACTTTAAAGTATTTCTAAAATCATTAATGAATAAGACTCTTGCTTTATGTTCATAATAGTTCATAGCATATTTCATTACGAGACGATTTGGAGTTGTGGTGTGGTTCGTCATGTGTGCATAGGTGCGTTTGAGCGGGTGAGTGATAGGTCTTCATTGACCTTTAAAGAGTATGATTAAAATGGCTTTATTGGCGAGCAGGCATGGATCTCGCGTGAGCGTAAACAGATCAGCCTCGAAGGCAATTGCATTACTCCACTATGCCATTGCTGTAGCCGGATATCCCAGTGTGTCGTTCGTCTTTCGACATGTCGCCTTCATCATCCATGCGTACGCAACGGGCAAGGACACACCACTGACCCATTGCCTGTAATGGACGCAAACCCAAAACTACGACTGGAGCAAAACCCGAAGTGCTAGAGCACCTAGTCCAGCTTAAATTCACATTTGGCCTAGTAGTGTTCAATTGTCCGCCGTTTTTATTTAATTTCACATATTTATCCCTCTAAAGAAATACTGCTATTTATTGTCAGTTCGCTGCTGGCTCAAGTGGTCTTTACGGATCTGCATTCACATTATCTAACCTCTAGCACTCTTGGTTTGAAGCAGGCAAATGCTAGTACCGCCCACGCCCATCCATACTGCTGGGAAGTAAAGCTATAGCTTGCGCATACCCTCAGTCGACAAAAAAGGATAATCAGCCCTGATTTAATTTAACACTCATGTCTTCTTCGGATCTTCCTTCGATCATTTTGGGGTTACTCAGTTCCAAGTTGGAGCATTAAATCAGTCGTGCGATCCGTTTGCACTGGAAGGTTGATTCCTATTCCTCTTTCCCACCTCAAATGGGCAACCCGACTTGGCAGCTTTCCCTCTCCCCCCCCTTCACCAACGTTTTGATATATGTTCTTGTTAAGGCTAAAAATACAGCGAGGAGTCAACGCTCGACCATGGCATCTGCCAGCTATCACCTCCCAACGCCGTGCCTGTGATACACCGCTCAGAACGCCGACGCCGACACCAGATGTTCTGCGTAATGTGTCATTATATCGCGTTAAAGAGGTTCGTAATTTGCGAAGGAATGTCATTCTTTAAGGCCTTCTTTTAAGTTGGAGGGCTCCGATGTAGGGCCTAACGAACTGTAATTTGTCCGTTTATAATGTTGATGTGGGTTTTGCAAAACACAAGGCAGACGTGGGTATTAATACCTTTACGACAAGGAGACCAAGTGTAGATTTGGATGCCGATACACCGTCGCGCGCTGAGTGAAATCTCTTGCGGTGGTACTTCGGCCCATACAAAGTTCTTCGACGCATCGTAAAACTGGACTACGAAGTGATCCTCGACGACACGACCACATCCCAGCGGCGCCGGGCGCGACCAGAAATCATTCCTGCTGTGCACTTGAAGGCTAATTACGCGCACTAAAGGCCGTAGATATGTTAATTTCTAATGATTTGCTTTACTTTTCTTTGTTTATTTTGGAAGCATCGAGTCGATGCTTTTCAATGGGAAAGTAATACGGTGAACCTTTCAAATCTGTCTTTCAACAGCCGCCGGCATGCGGCCTTGTCGTTGTTATTGTGGCGCACGGACCGACGTTTTACTCTGCGTGTGCATGCTCGGTATCGTACAACACTCGCCTTTATAGCTTTCTTTGTAGCGCGAGATGCCCCGAGATTAGGATGGAATGATCGCAGCCAAAAGCAAGTGTTTTCGTAATGTTCCAGAAATTTCCAGCCTAGCTTGGCTGATTTATGTAGATGTTTCTGCGACGATAACAATTGAGTACTCCCAAGTACCGTCGAGCAGGCTTGCTTTTATCGCCGCCCCCGAATCGTTACGTTCTTTTTCGGCTGCAAGTCAGTCCAATAAAGAGTTCATTCAGTCCAACGCCAGTCTCTTCGCTTGTTGGCTCGGGCAGCGTCACCAACACGCGACATTACAATAACAGCCTGAGATGAGCTTGGGCACCACAGTCCTTACTACAACGCGATAAAACTGGCGCAGAAAGACAACAAATTATTGTATTTTGGTAACCTGAAAGAACTGTAAGTACTATCTGGTATTCTCAATCCTTGGAAATCCCACTCAGGTGAAATAACCAATTTAAAATGCTCTGTGATCTCCTCCCTGTTACCAATTTGGATTGTTTTCTGCTGATATAAGTGTCTCGGATTTGTATGTTTTCATGATGTGGAGGCATATTTGCTGTGAAGAGGAAGAAGTGCACAATGAACATGCCAGTTAGTGGCATCGTGATCGCTGCGCGTGCTGGAGCTGACTGTGTTCGCTGCCGCTGTATTCGCCGCTGATCTGCTCAGTCCTGCTGATCAAGTCCTGTTGATCTGCTGAATAAACCCCCCATTCTTACATTTGGTGGAGGTGCTGGGTAAGATCTATCCTCTCGCCCTGGAACTCCGCAGCCGTACATTACCACCTCCTGCGATGCCTGAGGACGTCAACCACCAAGCCGTACAAGTTGGCTCGGCCATCATCTGTCCCGGCTCCCTCCGCCAGCGAGACCCCGCCATCTTCAGCGGCACTGACGACCACGATGTCGAGGACTGGCTCACATCCTATGAACGAGTGAGCGTTTACAACAAATGGGACGCGGAAACAAAGTTAAGCAACGTCATTTTCTATCTCACCGGCGTAGCAAACCTATGGTTTCGAAACCATGAAGCGGACATCCCTTCATGGTCCGCGTTTAAAGCCAGCTTCACTGAAGTTTTCGGCCGACCAGCTGTGAGGAAACTCCGCGCTGAACAGCGCTTGCGTACGCGGTCTCAACAAGTTGGCGAAAATTTCACGAGCTATATCGAGGACGTCGTCGACTTGTGCAAGCGCGTTAACCCACACATGTCAGAGGCCGAGAAGATCAAGCACATTCTGCAAGGCATCGATGACGATGCCTTTCAGATGCTGTCGGCTCGTGATATCCGCACCATCGCGGAAGTGGTCACACTATGTCAAAGTTATGATGAACTGCGGAAACAAAGGGCCATAACTCGCGCGAACACCATGCACTCTGAGTCCCTTGCTGGCCTGACAGATGCAGGCGAGCATTCTGCGCTCCTGCCACAAATTAAGACCTTCATTCGGGAAGAAGTTGCTCGACAGCTCTCCTTATATCCTGCCATCAAGAACCTTCCTCACACCTAGCTCCCAGTTTGCGCCACATTATTCAAGAACAGGTAGCCGAATCTCTTCCTCCAGCCCCTCAACCCATGCCTGTTACAGCGCCGTTAACATATGCGGCTGTTGCGGCCCGACCGCCACCTACATATGCTCCACCGCCACCAGCCTACGTTCAGCCGCCTCCTGCGCCTGCACGAGAACCTGCGCAGTTTATGCGACCGGCTCCAAGACCACGTAATCCCTGGCGCACGACGGATAACCGGCGAATTTGTTACACTTGCGGGCTTGCTGGACATATTTCTCGTTATTGCCGCAACCGTCTCCCGGTGTCGGCACCACCTACTCATGATTCTGCATACTGGTCTCCGACGCCTCAGTATTCCGCGCCTACTGAGCCTCCAGCCCGCCCTCAGTTCTCCCCAGACCGCTCAGCCATGTCCGACCGCCGTTCACAGTCGCCGCGACGCCGCTCTATCTCTCCGATGCGACGTCGACAGAACGCTTCACATGAGCAAAACTAGAGGCCGCAGTTCCTGAGGTGAGAACTGCGACCCAGTCGAACTTCCCAAGTCCTCATCTGTCGCCGACAAATCTAATTGAAGTTTTCATCGAGGGTGTTGCTGTCATGGCCCTAATTGACACTGGTGCTGCGATTTCGGTAATGGACGCAAAACTATGTCGCACTTTAAAGAAAGTGAAGACGCCAATTGCGGGACTTTCGTTGCGAACGGCCAGCGCTCAGCATATCTAGCCTTTAGCAGCGTGCACCGCTCGAATAGTCATCCAGAATTCCCTTTATACGATTGAGTTCGTCGTGCTGCCAAGTTGCTCGCACGCTGTAATTTTAGGCTGGGATTTCCTGTCGCGTCATGCTGCTATTATCGATTGTGCTCGAGCTGAAGTGGGGTTCTCGACTCTGCCCGATGCCTTACCAGACGCTGATCAATCAAATTCCGGTGCTAAAGCCCTCGTCGCCGAAGATATCGACCTTCCTCCCTGCTCTTCAGTGCTTGTTCGTGTCGCTTGTGCATCTATTAGCGATGACACCGTTCTCTTCACACCAGCCCATACTTTCCTGCGCCGCAAGTGCCTTCCATCGCCCTACGCAGTGCTCGCTATTTCCGCTGGCCTTTCCATGTTATGGGTCTCTAACCCATTTAACTCCCCTACTGCTTTGCGCCATGGCGAATGCCTCGGAAGTATCCAGCCAATCTCATCTCTTCTGATCTCTGAGGAACCTGACGACGCGCCGCACTGTGCCGTGACTGCGCTCAGCCCCCCTTCACCTGCGCCCGCTCCCCCCACTACAGACTTGTTCCTCCGTTCCATCGATGCCGATCTTCCTCCAGAGCAGCGTACTCAGCTTTTGAACCTACTACATCACTTTCGCTCCTCCTTCGACTCTCATCAAAGTTCTTTGGGTCAAACTTCTACAGTCACTCATCGCATCGACACCGGCACCCACGCACCACTACGACAGCGCCCCTATCGTGTGTCTGCAACCGAACGCCAGGCTATTGAAGAGCAAGTCGACCTAATGATCCAGAATGGCGTGATTCAGCCCTCAAGCAGCCCTTGGGCCTCACCTGTTGTCCTTGTAAAAAATAAAGATGGTTCTATCCGCTTCTGCGTCGATTATCGCCGCCTTAATAAGATTACGCGAAAGGACGTCTATCCTCTCCCACGCATCGACGACGCTCTCGATTGTTTGCAAGGCGCCGAACTCTTTTCTTCCCTAGATTTACGTTCCGGGTACTGGCAAGTCCCCTTGGAAGCGGCTGATCGCCCCAAAACTGCCTTTGTAACTCCCGACGGCTTGTACGAATTCACAGTTATGCCGTTTGGCCTTTGTAATGCTCCGGCAACATTTCAGCGGATGATGGACACCATTTTGCGTGGCCTAAAGTGGAAGACATGCATCTGCTACCTCGATGACATTGTTGTCTTTTCTCGTGACTTTGACACACACCTCTACCGTCTAAAGCACGTTTTGACCTGCCTATCTGATGCCAGACTGCAGCTGAATTTGAAAAAATGTCGTTTTGCAGCCCGCCAGCTCACCATACTCGGCCATGTTGTTTCCAAAGAAGGTGTATCTCCAGACCCTGCCAAACTTCGTGCTGTAACAGCCTTTCCGAAACCGACTTCCATCAAAGATCTACGTAGCTTCCTCGGACTCTGCTCTTACTTTCGCCGCTTTATTAGGAATTTTGCTTCCATTGCTGCTCCCTTGACAGAACTTCTGTCCGGCAGTTCCGACCTTTCGTCGTGGTCACCAGCGTGCGACGACGCCTTCAGTGCTTTACGACACATCCTCACGGCACCGCCTGTCCTACGTCACTTCGACCCCACAGCGCCTACTGAGGTCCACACAGACGCCAGTGGTATTGGTCTTGGCGCTGTGCTCGCTCAGCGCAAAGCAGGTTGTACTGAATACGTGGTCGCCTATGCCAGCCGTACACTCACGAAGGCTGAATCCAATTACTCTGTCACTGAAAAAGAATGCTTAGCAATTATTTGGGCTCTTACTAAATTCCGCCCTTACCTCTATGGTCGCCCTTTTGACGTAGTGACGGACCACCATGCGCTTTGCTGGCTTTCCTTACTGAAAGACCCGTCCGGCAGACTGGCAAGATGGGCTCTTCGCCTTCAGGAATATGATGTCCGCGTTGTTTACCGCTCTGGCCGCAAACATCACGATGCCGATGCACTTTCCCGCTGCCCCCTTACAGCTGAGGTCGCGAGCCTTTCCCCTTCCGACGATTCCCCGCCATCGCTTCACATCAATGACATGCCGTCAGCGCAGCGGCAAGATCCTTGGATAAACTCTATCCTCGATTTTATCTCCAATCCTACAGCTGCTTCTCCATCGCGTGCTCTTCGCCGCCATGCTTCCCACTTCGCCATTCGTGATAACCTCCTCTACTGCCGCAACTACTGTGCAGATGGCCGCAAGTGGTTGCTAGTTATTCCCCGGCAGCTACGTTCGCAAATTTGTGACTATTTCCACGCTGACCCACAATCCGGTCACGCGGGCGTCTTCAAGACATACACTCGTCTCCGGCTACGTTACTACTGGCGGGGTATGTACACCTTTGTACTCAAGTACGTACGCTCATGCCTCACCTGTCAACGTCGCAAGCCATCTCCTCAACGTTCTGCTGGAGAGTTGCTGCCGTTACCCAGCCCACCACGTCCTTTCGACCGAGTCGGCATTGATTTGTACGGGCCGCTTCCCTACACTGCGACTGGCAACCGCTGGGCTATCGTAGCCGTTGATCATCTGACGAGGTATGCCGAAACCGCCGCACTTCCATCTGCCACAGCGTCAGAAGTAGCTTCCTTCATTTTGCAGCGATTTGTTCTTCGCCATGGCGCACCTCGAGAGCTGCTCAGCGACAGAGGACGCGTTTTCTTGAGTTACGTTGTGAAAGCCTTGCTCACCAAGTGCAACATTATTCATAGAACCACCTCCGCCTATCATCCCCAGACTAATGGCCTCACTGAGCGTTTTAATCGTACCCTTGGCGACATGCTCTCTATGTACGTCTCCTCCAACCACTCAAACTGGGACCTCGTCCTTCCGTATGTCACGTACGCATACAATACCGCAACGCAGTCTACTACTGGCTTCTCCCCTTTTTTTCTCCTCTACGGCCGTCACTCCTCTGCTACAATCGACACCATACTCCAGTATCAGCCAGACATATCAGAGTATACACCTGCGTCTCAAGCAGCCCAGCATGCAGAAGACTGCCGACAAATCGCCCGCGCATTCACGGCTAACACCCAGTACCGCCATAAATCCAACCATGACAGCCAACACTCGACACCGCACTTCTCGTCTGGCGCTCTTGTGTGGCTATGGATACCTTCCAATGCCCCTGGACTGTCTTCAAAATTTCTTGCTAAATACCATGGCCCATACCGTGTTCTGGAGCGCACCTCTCCGGTTAATTATGTGGTGGAACCTGTTACGCCGTCCCATGATCTACGCCGGCGCGGACGCGAGATTGTTCACGTCCAGCGTCTCAAACCCTATTACGACCCTGCCGTCTTGCTCACGCCGTAAGTCGCCAGGATGTCTCCTCTTCGTCCCGCGGGTAATTGTGAAGAGGAAGAAGTGCACAATGAACATGCCAGTTAGCGGCATCGTGATCGCTGCGCGTGCTGGAGCTGACTGTGTTCGCTGCCGCTGTATTCGCCGCTGATCTGCTCAGTCCTGCTGATCAAGTCCTGTTGATCTGCTAAATAAACCCCCCATTCTTACATTGCTTATATTTTATTATTTGTCACATCCCAAAAACCCCACTGTGGTACAGTGTTTTTTATGGCCATGCACATGATTGTGGCATGGCTCAACTTTGCTGTCTCGTTAACATGTCTGAACATAGTGAAAAATCGTTTATGTGCATAGTTGTTTACAGTTATGTTAATCTAGCCTAAAATAATTGTTTTTGTATACCACGCTGCAACTAATGCATGGTAATGGATCTAATGAAGGTCATCGGAGGCTTTTTGTCCAAGGCCATCGGCATCATCGATGTTGGAATAAAGATTTGACTCGGTTAGGGTATGATGAAATGGAGCAGTGAAACCCTTAAGGAGCAGCAGTTGTGCCGCACAGGAAGTTGTAGTTGAGGTGCCGCTTAGTCCTAGTAGGTGCAGGGCGATGAGTGTGCTCCCCAAATGTGTCCGAGTTCTGACTCATATATCGGGTTGTATTTCACGCGCGATAGCCATTCGCCGACTAACCCGGTTTTGGCGAACCCACTGAAGATGTCGATGAGCTTCCGACTTAAGTCCTGCTCGTAGAAGAACGAACTGCTGGTGTTGACTAGTGGCTCTCCGAACAGCAAGGCGAGGTCATCCTTAAACATGACGCCATGGCCAGCCTCTTCAGCAGTGATCAAAGACGATTTGTAGTCCAGCACGTACGGGTACACAGTGTGGCCCAGAGAACTCAGGTACTCGGAGAAGTACAGCACAGGACATTTAATCGTCACGTAGCCGTACAGTTCCTGCAAATAATTCGGCCCCAAAATAGCGCTTGTAAATGAGTGTCTAGGCCACTGCATGCGCTTTCTTCCGCGATATGGTGAGATTTTTTGAAACAAAGCTTTCCCGCTCTGTACCGAACATTAAGTAGGAGATAGAGCGATAGCTTGAGAATGGAAGGATGCAGCTTCTCTAAAGAACATAGCAGCAAGATAACGTAATGCCGGTGGGTTTTCTTTCCTTGTTCCTTTATAAATGCAGTGATTTTCGTCCAGACACTGGCTATGTGCTCCCGTGCTCTTCAATGATATGCTGACAATGACCTGATAATGAACAGAATGAGCAAGAAACGAGTGCCTAAGACACTGTCCGCAAACGATGTCCGCTTTTCACTTTATATATTCCTCTTTGCTTTGCTATTCTAATCTGCAGTAGTATGGCAGGGTAAAAATGAGGCAAAAGTCTCCCGCAGTCACCTGTATCAAGCGCGTGCATGACAGTGTGCCTGTTCCTCACAAGTGCGCCGCGGTCATCCCGTTATCACTTGGTCGGCTAGAAAAGTAACGCTTTCCAATAAACCTGCATTCCTTTTCTGGCTATCAAGCTGTTGCACATCCTTCGTGGCACGAATACACCGCCTAAACGCCTCTTGCTTTCCTTGGCAAAAACGATGAATTACCTGTCGGTACTACTCGCCGAAGCAACGTGACACGTAAAACATAGTTATTTGGGTAAGTTTTTCGCTTGTCAGAAAAGTGAAAACATTTGTCCCCCTTGGTCCTTCGCGGCGCGCGGTGTTTCGAGGGATGCGCGGTTCTCCTCGATCGCTACACCCCACAATATTTTACTACTTCATGTTGATGGAAATAGGCAACGGGTATTCGCTAGGAGCCGCCGCGATCCACTTAAGGCTCCTCTATTTTTTAAAGGTAGCGACAGGTCTTGATCCAGCCGCCTCTCCCTCCGATAGGCTGGTTGGCTGCACGTGACCTCTTCGCCGCCAAGCTCCGCCCAAAGGGTCCAGCGGTGCTCGCTGCGCCGCTGAAATGCATGGCGGTTTGCGCTTGTCAGCGTGATATTGGCCGATAAGTTAAGCAAAAAGTACTTCACATGCCTCTATTGCATCTTTAGGAGTCTATATGCAGTACTTAATGTTTAAGCGGACGCAAGAATTACATCTCTGAACTCAAATCTTGAAGCGTGCGCGTGACATGCGACTGCGTCGGGCTGCTGTGCTTTCGGCTGCCGGTACAGTGCGGAAGACGCAAAAAAGTCATTTTCCATTCTTCGCGGTGACGATAATAGCAACAGAAGGAAGCTATCGTCTCATGAAATCGGGCGTAAGATTTTCATGGCCACGAAAAACACCCGACTATGCGAAGTGATTTCTGTCTGCTTAAAAAGCCATTCGCTTACCTGGGATGGCCTTTGTTTGGGCATATGCTATTTCACGAGCAAAATATCAAGAACGCTATGACTATGTAGTCATTACTTGTACTGTGGATGTCTAGTGAAAAGTCACTGCCGTTTCGAGCCTCCTTACTTTCCCGAACATATCAGGACTGCAATATTACGTGTGGAATCAATGCTGTCAAAATGCTCAGAATGAAAAGCTAATGCTTGATTATGCTTATTACGAAAGTTTAGTCCGTACAATTGATCAGTTAATTGATATAAATGAAAAATGAAACATTGGAAAAAGAGGAGGTTGCGAATGTGTCAAAGTGATCGAAATGGAAAGTCAAAATTTGCCTATGCTAAATATCGGTGTATAAAATTAAAAAATAAAAATAAAACTTTGTACCATAAAAAGTGAAAAAAACAACCGTGTGTGTGAAACGCAATTGAGCCATTGGTTTAACGGAGGAGTCTCGCAGCTTTGCATCGAATGCTAACACAGAGAAAGAAAAACACTTTATTTAAGAGCGCACATTAAGCACTCAACATATCCTTCGCCTGGTTTACGAAGGCAAGCAGGTCTTCCATCTGTGCCGATGACAGCCAGGCACTCCAGGAGGGAGGTGAAGGGAGGGGGATGTAGTGACTGGACTGGGCGACTGGACAGGAGTAGAGGCAGTGTTCTAGATTGGCATACAGCGCAGGACAGTTGGAACCGGAAGGGTCTGAACGAAGACGGAAATGGAATTGTCGGGAAGGTGTAATAAGAGTGTTTGTTTGAATCCTACGAAGTATATGTGCTTGAGCAACGTTGAGATGCCGATCGGGGCGGGGTACGTGCCTAAATGACGTTTTTAGTTGGCGGTAGTGTTCCTTAATTGTGAGTTTATAGGCCAACGCATCTTCTCACGTCGGAGGGCTTCACCAAGGGATCACAGGCGCCCGTATGTGAATATCGCGGGCTAGCTGATGAGCCAGCTCATTTCCTGTGATCCCTGCATGGCCAGGGACCCACCGTATCGTGACTGACGATGGAGCCAACGAACGTAAGGCGTAGTGTAATGCTGTTTCTAGGTCCGAAGGAATTAGCCGACGCTGCAGCAACCGAATAGCCGCCATTGAGTCAGTGTAAATCGTGTACGAAGAAGTGAGAGGAAGTTCAGAGAAGGACATGATGGCATGAATGATAGGTACAATCTCTAGAGTAGCGATGGGGGGAGGATTGCTGTATGGGCCGCATGTATGAAGGGAAGGGTCCGCCTCCAAAAGGGTGAAGATTACATATGCCGCAGAACCTGCGTCCAATATGGTGGCGTCTGTATATGCTAATGTCTGTGTTGATAATGGAGGACTGTGGTGAGCTGCCTGAGCTTCCCTGCGACCATTATTCACACAAGGGGCCATATGACGGGGTAGAGGGGCGAAGCGCATGTTGGAGGGAAGGGGTGCAGATGATTCTTGGATAGGCAGGTTGATAGGAGACAGATATTCTTTCTCTAGGAGCCAGCCACCCTGCAAAGTGCCAGACAGTCGAGCCAGCTGCCTGTCTCTGTGGAGAATGAGTAATGTGCGGAGGGGAAGAAAAAGGCCCGTGTCGTAGAGCCTCTTGTTTGAAGTGTGTACTGGAAGGTTAAGAGATGCTTTATATAGGCTGTTGAGCGCTGATGAAGCTTTTATAGTTTGCTGTTGTGTGAGTTCAAAATAAGGAAGAGTGTATAAAATTTTGCTTAGTGCTAGTGCGTGTACTAACTGACTGGCTTGTTTTTCTTGCAATCCGGCTTGGCGTTTAACAACACGCCTGACCAGGTGAGTAACGGAGCGGCATGTGCTAATCGCTGAATTGACACTTAATTGATTGGACCTTTCATGAATATAATGCCTAGAATTCTTCATGAAGAAACCTGGAATGCTAACAAGTTCCGCTGAACGCGCACAGGGACTCCTCAAGTTTCAAGAGGCGGCATCCAAGTTTACTGGTGATATTATTGCCCGGCAGGCTATAAGGAAACCAGTAAAAGCAAATAAATAATAGAGAAGTCAAAAAATATTATCCGTGAGCTTTTTATCACATCATACCCGATTATTGTTTTGTATTTGTTGGAAGATATACATGCGTTGTTATTGCACAGTTGCAAAAAAACTGACTTTTTCTCCAAAATAAAGCTATTAGAATACTGTAAACGAAATAAACTCGAGCCAAAAAAAGTTTGTACAACGGAGTATACCCGAACAGTTACAAACGCAATTACTCCCTTATTTCATCAGAGCTCTGTGCGCAACGATGTTTCCAAAAGTTGCAGAACACTCACAGTCTACTTATTTTTTAGTAAGGAAACGAGCCCAATAAGTTTACTGAAATATCGTTTCTACTTCAAGTTTGCTATTAATTTCAAACCATAATTAATGAACAGTTTCCTAGCTGCTGTACTGAGTCGAGAATGGTTCAGAAGAATGAGCTTGCTCATTTAACGCACGCGTTTTTTTTTACATTAATTGCAGCACACGCATGTTTAAGTTATTATTCCTGTATTTTGAAGTTTCCTGAGCAGCAGAGGACACAAATCTGTTGAGTTCACCGGTTTATGTGTGCACCGAGCGCGGCTTCATGAGTACGCGGTATACGCTAGAAAGAGTGCCACGCGTCGTCTGCCAGCGCTGCTCCTGGACCCTTCGAGAGGGCGCTCGCGTAGTTGTCGCTATGTTTAAAAAATAGAGGAGCCTTAAATCCCCTAGCAAGCCAGCGCCACCCTGCGAGCAGCGATGAGAGTATTGCAGGATCATTTCGACACCGCCGGCGTAGGAGGCTGGCTATCGTAGTGAGAAACCGAAGGCATCGCAAAGGAAAGCGGGCGGCTAAATTGCTATTCCGGCGGCGATTTACACGTTACATATTTTAATTACCAGTTCTTTATTTTGCAGAGGCAATTTAATTTTGAGGCGCGCTGTGTAAAAGCACGACGCGTATAAAACGCGAATGAGTGATGTCCCTTACAAAAATGAGCATTGACAAAGAGTTTACAGATTGTGGAAAACTTGTGGAGTCAACAGCTTCTACACAGGTTGTTGACTGTGGTCAACAAGTGTAAGGGAAATGGATATTTACCTTTAGTCGACAGCGTAGTTGTTGACTAACATTTGTGTAAAGTTTGTTAACCATGTTTTGACCTAAGCAAATACATATAGTTGTTGACTAACAAGTGTGTGAATTTTGTTAACTATGGGTTGACTGAAGCATATACGGATGATCTTCAGAAATTCTCATCGAGACCTTAGTTCATAGTTTGACTCCGTTAGCATTTCTTCTTGCGAGTGATGTTTCTCTTTCTTCCTTTAAAGCTTTTTGTCTGCTGATTAGTCTGCTTCCATGTTTATTTCATTTTACCCTTCTGGCACAAAATTAAAAAACGCGTTACAAATGATAACAGATGTTTGGGATTTCTCGCATTTTACTTACGCAAAAAAAATAATAGAATCAGTTTCAATGCAATAGCCTGTTATCAAGCAAATTATCGTTCATTATGCCGAGAAAAAAATTGAGCTCCTGAGAAGACAGCTCCATACACTGGACGGACGGACGGACGGACGGACGGTGGATGGATGGATGGATGGATGGATGGATGGATGGATGGATGGATGGATGGATGGATGGATGGATGGATGGATGGATGGATGGATGGATGGACGGATGGATGGATGGATGGATGGATGGAGGGATGGATGGATGGATGGATGGATGGATGGACGGACGGACGGACGGACGGACGGACGGACGGGATGGATGGATGGAAGGATGAATGGATGGATGGATGGAATATAGGAGCGTCCCCTTTGAAACGGGGTAGTAACAGTAGCTATAATGCTCATTTTTCTGCCTATATCTTAATTATTGATTTAGATTAGTTAACTAAACCATCATTCTATTTATTACATTTTTGTTTCTACATTACTAGCAATATGTGACTTCTCTGCTTTTAAGCCACCAATCTTCCAGTCGTTTTTTGCTAGTTTCCACCGCCGGTTTATTCACCCGGCCACTGGTATCTCTATACCCCAGAGCTTCAGGAACAGTGATTGCGCCTGCATACACTTCCGGATGGATACCATTACATTCGAGTATAATTGGTCAATTGTTTCACTTGAGTTACCACATACAGCACATGCGTCATCTTCATTGTTAAATTTCTTTTTGTAGCTGCGTGTTCTAAGGCACCCTGATCTAGCTTCAAAAAGTAGGGCACTGCCTCTTGAGTTATCAAAGAAATCTTCCTTCCTGATCTGCCTTTTCCACTTTCGGTATAATTCCATACTCTGTCTCTTTTCCATCGAATTTATCCAAATTTTTACCTTCTGTGTTTTTCACCTGTTGCTTAATGCTCTTTATTTCTACGTCCTTATGACTAGCATACTTACTAATTAGTTTCCTAGTTCTTTTCCTCCATTGTTAGTCAACGCTTTTTAAATACAGGTATTTAAATACTTTAGCTGCCCATCTGTTACTGTCCAATTTCCTCACGCGTTCCTCATATAATATTTTACTTTGAGCTTCCCGTACTTTGAAAGATGACCAGCCCATATCTCCCTGTGCCGCCTCATTTGTAGTTTTGCCTTGGGCACCTAGTGCTAATCGTCCAGCGGATCTCTGATTTATTTCTAATGCTGACTGTACCTTTGATTTTAGGCACAAAACCGCATTCTGAAAGTAAGTCCGGGCACCATAATTCCTTTCCAAATACCCCTCAAATTCTCATATCTATTGTATCCCAACAATGCCTTATGCTTCATTATCCCGGCATTCCTTCGCCCTTTGGCCTTAAGTGATTGCGCATGCTTTCCAATGTATGCCAATCCTTCGTTTACCCATATCCCTAGATATTTATATTCAGGCACTCTAGGTATTTCATGGCCTTATATTTTAAGACCATGTAACACATTCGAGCGCCGCCTAGCGGAGACATTATGATCACGTGATTGACATATACGAGAGAGAGAGAGAGAGAAATAACAATTGTTGCACCGTCAAAAGGTTGGTGAGGATCTGAGGCGAAGCTCTGTCCCAACCATGTCCTCCCCCTCAGCCGTCGACCTGGATCCCTTGGATCTTAGCAGCGGCCAGGGCAAGACGGATGACTTCTCCTTTACCCTTTTTCGTCCTGCTTAAGACGTAGTGCCTCCCAGGACTCATCTATTGGGTCAGGTTCTCCAAATCTAGGACACGTCTATATCATATGGATCATGTCCGCTATGCCCTTGCACCTGGGGCTAAAATTTCCGGGTGCCACTTGCTGTAAAGCTGGGGGTTCGGGAACACTCCAGTCTGTAGCTTACGCCACATAACCTCCTCGCTTTTGGTGAGTTGCTTACACGCTTTTGGTAGTACTGATCTGCCTAATTTGTAATGATTTAGGATATCTTGGTAGGTGTTAAGGTCATCGTCGAACTGCAGGGGCTCCTCATCGCGCAAGGGGTACGGGGTTGCGCATAAGTCGTCACTGGGATCCCGGAATGTAGCTAATCCTCGGGCCAGTACGTGCGCTTTCTCGTTCCCCCTCAACCCCTGGTGCTCCGGTGTCCAAATGAGCGCGACCTGCTCTGCCGGTGGTGAACCACTGGCCAACACTCTTGCTGCTATGGCCGAAATGCGGCCCGCGTCAAAGTTTCTAATCACTGATTTCGAGTCTGTAACTATAATTTTGACCTGTTGTTGTGTTAGAGCTAGCGCGATGGCCACCTCTTCCACCTCCGTTGTGGTCGAATTTCGGGTGCTGCAGCAAACTACCGAGCCCCCGTCTTCTCTAGTTGCTACTGAAACACGTCCCATACCGTTCGTGCATTGTGCGGCATCTGTATATAAGACGTCCTGTCTTCCTTGAAAACGGGCTTGCAGAGCTGTTGCTCTATCACTCCTCCGGCTCTCATGGTAAACGGGGTGCATGTTTTTGGGGAGCGGAATTATTTTTAATTTGTCCCTAACCTGTCCAGGTACTTTTTCTGTAAGTCTGGAGCATTCTTGCGGCTCATACCCCAGTTTTTCCAAAATGCTCCGACCAGTACGACTGCGCAACAGTCTCTGGTATTGTGAAGTCCTTGCAGCTTCAATGAGCTCTTCGAGGGTATTGGAGACCCCTAGTCTCATAATCTTGTCTGTCGATGTATTGGGTGGTAAACCTAGTGCCGTTTTTATCCCTTTACGAATGAGAACGTCAAGTTTCTCCTTTTCTGCCTTGTGAAGCTGTAAATACGGCGCCACGTAGACTATCCTACTGATTATAAAAGACTGGACTAGCCTAAGGAGGTTAGCTTCTTTCATGCCCGCGTGTTTGCTTGCGATCCGCTTTAGGAGTCTACAGGTTTGACAGGCTAGCGTCTAGCCTCTGCATCGTTTCCGAGTTCCTGCCGTTGGCCTGAATTCGTAATCCCAGAACTCTAATGGTTGCCACCGTTGGTATAACGTTACCGTTGACCCTGAGTGTTATTTACGGGTTATCCTGCTTTATACGCCGACGATGGGGCGATCGCATTGACGTGAGAACGAGCGCTTCCGATTTCTCGGCTGAACATCTGAGCCCGATCGGTTCTAAGTATCTTTCTATAACTTCGATTGCCCGCTGGAGTGTCTGTTCAATTTCACCGTCACTGCCCCTGCACATCCACAGAGTCAGGTCATCTGCATATAATGCATGGTGTAGCCCTTGGATTTCCTCTAGTTTTGCGGGGAGACCAATCATGGCGATATTAAACAGCGTCGGGGACAACACCGATCCCTGTGGTATGGCTTTGTTTCCCAGACGAATACCTTCTACTGTGTGTCCCCCCATACTGATAGTTGCCGTTCTATAGCTGAGGAAGTCGCGTATGTAGTTGTACGTGCGAACTCCAACATCTAATGCACTAAGATTCTGCAGAATAGCTGAGTGCTTCACATTGCCAAAAGCTTTTGACACGTCTAGACCAACGATCACCCTGGTGTTTACTGTTGAACTGTGTATGATCTGTTCTTTTAGCTGCAGCATGACATCGCATGCGGCCAAATGCGGTCTAAATCCTATCATGGTGTTCGGATAGATATCGTTGTCCTCCAAAAATCGTTTTAGCCGGGCCTGAACAACATGCTCCATTAGTTTCCCCACGCATGACGTGAGCGAGATCGGACGCAAGTGTTCGAAACCCGGCCGCTTCCCCGGCTTCGGGAGGAATACGAGGTTTGCGGCCTTCCATGTCGCCGGCAGCCGACCGGCCTCCCAACACTCCTGCATGAATGCTGCGATGTGTCGGATCGACGCGTCGTCCAAGTTTCTTAGCATTAGATTGTTGACTCTGTCCGGACCTGCAGCAGTCTTTGTTCTCAGTCTATTTATTTCTGCCCGGACTTCGGCAACCGTTATCGGGCTATCTAGCTCCGGGTTTTCCTGACCCTTGTAATCAGGCATTTGTTGGCCTATACCCTCTGCACAGTTCAAATACCGGTCTCGGACTTCGGCTATGAGAGTAGCCGCGGTCCCATCAAAGGTATGTATTAGCCTGTGAATTTGCTGCCTGGCCTCCAGTTTAGATTTGTTGGGATCTAGAAGATGCCGAAGTAAGTGCCACGTACTTGCCTTTCCGATATTCCTGTCCAGTTTTTCACAAAAGCTGCCCCAGTTTTGCCTCGTTAAAACGAGGGCATATTCTTCAATTTCTTTGTTAAGCACTGCCAATTCTCTGCGCAAGTTCCTATTCCCTCTTTTCTGTGCGAGTCTCGTTTCTAGATCCTTCTTCTTACGCCAGAGCCTGACCATGTGACGGTCTACTCCTTCAATGTCTTCGTCAACCTCCACCTCCTCCGTTGCTTCGTTGACCAATTGAATGACCTTATTATTCCAATCGTCAATGTTACTTATGCCTTCCTCGTCACCTGTGCGGCCGTTTCGGAAAGCCTCCCAGTTCACCAACGTTGCCTTTTTGGTGCAGACGACCGGTGGGCCGTTATCTACTACGATTTCTGTAATTTCATGGACGCTGCCTAAATTTTCACCTGTGTTGCACCACGTGGCGTAAATGCAGCCTCCGGTTAGAGTTAAGTCCGGAGATGTGTCTATCGAAACGCTGTTACCCTGGCGGGTTGGTTTCAGGGGATCCGTCAGAAGCAATAAGCCATTCTGCTGAATGCTGTTCCATAGTTCGCGTCCTTTTACCTGCGTGTATATATACCCCCATGCCGTGTGATGCGCGTTAAAGTCCCCTACTATCAACAGGGGTCCTCCTTTCGCGATCACTCGCTCTTTGGCGAATAGCTCATTGAAGTTGCATTGACGTTTTTGTTGAGGCGGGCTATATACATTGAGGATGAATAGACTTTAGAATTTTCTTTTTTGTGGGACTATCTGGATTAGTATGTGGTTAACATTTGTTGTCTCGGTATTATGCTGCAGCACCGTTATATTCCTTTTGACAAGGGTGACCACTCGCGTGTTGTCATCTCGTCCCGCGTATGATTTGTAACTCGCTAGCTTCTTACTGCACTCCTGCAATGCGATTACTTCGGGTTTGTCAATGTTGTCCAAAAAAGTTTCCAGTACCGCGCGTTTGCGACTGAAGCCCCTACAGTTCCACTGCCAAATGGTATTTCTACGGTGATGCAGAGCCATTTTTAATGTTATGAATCTCTTGGTAAACCAACTGAATTCTCTCGTCTCTCCTTGCCATTTCGACCCGCATCTCTGCCATAGCACTGTTCAGGCGTTCTAACGCGGTCATAACTTGTTGTTGGAAAATTTTGTCGTCGTTTTTTTTAGCGAATCGTTTTTTCAATCCTTGGACGCGGGTTTTGAGATCCGGCTCCGGACCTCTTTTCTTTTTTGCTGCAGGAGGAGTGTCCCTAGGCGTATTTTCCTGTTCCTTCTGCGGTGCCTCCGCTACCGGCATTTCGGTTTCCATTGGCTGTGAAATTTTGCCTATCGCAATGATTTGTTCCTGCAGTGCCTTAACTTGCGCCTGTAACAACTGATTCTGTTTTATTAGAGCCTGAACCTCAGCTGAGTCCTGAGAATCACTACTCACTCCTTTTGATGGCGTCTGCGGCGGTTTCTGCTGCTGCTGCTGCGGCTGTTGCTTTGGTCGAGAGCCCTCCATTATCGTCTTGGACGACGGCGGCTGCAGTCGCGGGAACGAAGGGGAACGGGTTCTTGTACGGCTCTGGGACCGGCTGTGGGACTCACTACGCCCATCGCGACGACTAAAGCGGACCTGTTGCAGCTTCTTGGCCTCCTCCTCGGCGGCTAGCTTCTTTTTGGCTGCCTCCTCGGCGGCTAATTTTGCTTCCCACTTTCTCTTCTTGATAACGTAGGGTGTACGGAAGAGTTCTTTGCAGCGTCTGTCTCCCGTTAGGTGGCCCTTTCCACATAGGCGACATTGGGGGAGTGCACTGGTGATCTTCGGGCGGCGATACCACCCCACAGCCACGGCATTTAGGTTTTTCACTATCGCACACATCTGAGCGATGACCAAGTTCCCCACATCTGAAGCAAACTTCATATCTTTTTTTGAACAATCGACATGGCATAAGCATGCCTTCAATCCTGACAAATCTTGCGACTTCAGGTTCCAAAAAGGCGATAATAATAGTGGAAGTTTTCCCCATCCGCCGCACCCCAGCGACCGTTGGGTTCTGTGGATCCTTCCTCAATGCTCTGAACAACTGTTCTTCCGTGAATGTATCACAGATCCCATGAACGACTCCTCGGCCGCAATCCTCCGGTGCGATCAGATTGGCCACCACTTCATGCTCCTTGTCATCGAGTTTAAAGCAACGGATTGCGGCTACCTTCACGCCTCGACTAAAGTCCAAGGAATGAAAGAGCACCGTACCTTGCTTTCCGTTGACACACCATGAATACAGCTCCGACCAGCTGATTCCGGCAGCCATGGCAAGGGCCTGACTAAGCAGCGGGCCCGACGTGCGTTTAATGACGGCTAGACCATTACGAGGCCTAATAATCACCTTGATGCCTTCTTCCGGGAACCTCGGAAGAATCATAGCTATTGACCGTGCAGCCAATTTTCTTCTAGCTGCTTTAGCAGCGCCATGCGTGGCTTCCCCGTTTGGAACGCGGTGTTGCACCACCTTGTCCTCCTTGGAATCACTCAGAAGCGTCCGCTTGCTTTTTGATTCAACCATTTTCCTGAGCGTTTGTACCCAGGTGCTGTGGTAGTCTTCTGGATCGAGGTCAGTACCTTCTACGGTTACGTGCATCGTCATTTTTGGTCCACAAACGCGGCTGTAGACCGGCGGTGAAGGGGCCTCCTGGCCGGTCTCCTCGACCGAAGCCGCGCTAGGCCAAACGGGCGCTAGCGTTTCGCAGGTGGTCCGCACAAGACTGACAATAAAAACCAAACTGCTGCACTCACAGTCACAAATTCGGTATCCACAAGATCACGACGCCTTCCGACGCACAATGGTACCACTGAAACCAAATTCCGATGAAAATTTCTGGCACATCGAGACAAAAAGTGTGGATTCGACGCAAAACGCGTCCGCACTCCTCAGCCCTTGGTTGCCAACCCCTGACATATACGATGCATCGTTTGCGATAGATCTCATCACGAGAAACCGTTTGGTACCGCTCCCGTTTGTTTACGGCTGCCAGCTACAGAGTTATGTCCCCCTTAGTAAACGTCCCAAATCAAAATCGGATTCGTTTGAGGGGTTTCGGCGGTCCAAGATTCGGTCGCTAATTTGATATGTTTACGGTTTAATTAGTACTTCGAAGTATTCATAGTGTAGGTTGTATATAAATGTAATTTTATTTGTATACCACAAACCATAGTGTTATACTTTAGAACCAAACTCGGTATACAACTGTTCCGGGTAATGTGGTTCGTGTGGTAGGAGTCGGGCTGCACCACAAGATTGGAACTGTGGCTCCTGAACGTCAATCCCCCCTTTCCATCTGACAACGGCAGTAATCCCGTAGTTGCTGATATATTCGTATGGCTGTGTAGTGTGTGGTTTTCTGACTCTGCAATGAGACCTTTGTGGCTATGTTCAAATAATGTCACATTATTCCAATAAATGTTCTGGTCAGACATTTATTAAAACATAACTGGCCAGACCTGCCTCGATAAATTAAATCACTTGGTTACTACTGTACATAGCTGACGTAGGATGCTTTTACAGCAAGGTTGACACTTTGAGCGCAGTCAACAACTATGATACAACTTGTAAACTCCACAACAGCAACACACTTAGTCAACAGCGTGAACAGAATCAGTGCTGTGTTGACAACCTGTGCTAAGTCAACAACTTCAATACAATTTGTCAGTCAACCACATCAGTACACCCAGTCAACAATTCGGAGTGCCACTATTTGATAGGTGTTGACTGGATATCAACAACATTTGTGTGTCCCTTTTGTGAGACATTTATTGACTTTACGTAAGTAAACAACTGGAACACATACTTTACACACCCATTTTTGTAAGGGGTTTGGCTCCTCTGGAAATTAACACAGCCAACTGCAGGCCTCCAATGATCAGCGCAGCCGCGCGTCCTCTTAAAAACCCCAGTAATAAATGGGCTCGCAGTTATGGGTGCTTTTAAAAGGTTTTTGCATGGCTAGTACGTCCAGCGCCCTAACGTGTACGTCGGTTGTTATCGTTTGGCGACGCGGCCTAACTTCGACGTCTCAACGGTGCAGTACTCGAACTCCTTCATCTGTCACCTGTAAATAGTTTAAACAGTGATTTCGGATAAACCTTTTCTGAATGAAACCTAAATTGTGTCGCAGCTCAGTTGGAGACTCTGGGATGATCCCATTGAGGAAACGAAATCATGCTGCGCCGCGTACCTGGCCGCAAGAGCCGTCATGCAATAATTTTCAGCATATTTATAGCACGAGAATTATAGGATTTTATTGTGAGGACACCACAGTACTCCCGACGTCCTAAGGCTGTGTGCAGGACAGCAAGAACAACAAAAATGGTAAGATTTTAACGAAGTTAAACTGATTCGGTAGCCCGAGTGAGTGCTTTTCGGCACAGATGGAAGTTGATTTAGACGACGATGTGCAATGAACGGCACGAGAGCATGTTGCACTGTGAATGCGGGGTGCTCAGCTGTGGTGCTAGATACGGAAATTCTTATCCGCTTCCTACGAAAAATTACCATATTCGAATCCACTGATTTCCGATAGCGTTTTTCCCGCTGTGCTCACCTTCACGCAAGATTAGTGGTCGGATTTGTGTGTTTTGTCTAGCCTAGTGCACTAAAATACGTGAACATGGTGCAGCTTTTGCGCTACTCATTCAAGACACGAAATTGCGATGATAAACCAGCCAAATCTGGCGAGTTTAAGCAGGTAAAGAAAATGTTCATCGGAGGAATTGTTGAACATATAAGAATAATAGCATATAAATGAAAAAAAAAAACAGCTGCTAAGTCACATCTGGCTAAGGTGAAATAAAATATTCCAAGTTGGCGCACAGCCGATTCCAGCTGAACAAAGGCTGTAATAGCTTATCCTTCATAATTTCCACCCCTGAAGGTATTTTCAACTTGAAGGAGAGGAATTATTTGATAGGACCTAAACAAGAAATAAGCATGCATATTTGGAAAACCTTCGTAAACTATTTTTTTTTCGCACTCTCCCGGCGTTCCCAATAGGTTTGCCAGCTGTTAATTTAGGTCACGTGCGACTATAGTTCTGCCACACTCTGCCCCGCTTGCCGTTGCTTACGAAATCGGCATTTATTTGCAATCGAATGGGAACGAACCACGACATGTACAACAAACGTCCGTGTGGTAGTAGACAGAGAGCGAGGTAGAAATGCATGAACAATTTTTTTTCTAAAAGGTTTTTAATAATGTAGCGATCCCTAGCAATTGGTTTGAGTGTGAGTTTTATAACACATAGGATGGGCCTCTTCAATTACGTTCGAAACGAGAACAAAATGATTGATCCCTATTCTCAAGTACCGTCAGGGGAGAACATTTAGATCGATGTTGCGTATGCTGCGTCCATAACATCCATTCTCCGAAAATCAAAAAGCGCTGTATTAAGCATGAGGTAACGAATGTTTGCCGCAAGATCAGCAGTAATCAAATGACTAGTGTAAGCTGTCAAACACGGTTCATGAAGAAATATTATATGTTAGTGCCTGCGGAGTCGACAACACCACGATTTATGTTTCAAATCGGATGTAGTTGCCAACTGCAAATGCAGTAGCAACCTCGCAGCAAACAGATTGCAGCAGTTCCCCACGTGCGGCCGGCGAGGGTATCCTGCAACGCGTGCACTCCTCGCCGCGAGCGGCGCTCCCGTATACGCGCCGGAGTTAGTTCGCCCGTTACCTATAGAGTTTATCCTCCTTCTAGGCTGATGGCGAAAATCCCTCGGTGGTGCAATTTGTCTGCATGACGTCAGCGAGAATCCACGAATGACAGATATGGCGTCTTTCTTTTCCTGTAAATCAGTTGTAAACGCCGGTGAACTTTGATGCGCTTAAAGGAACGCTGGTCTTGCTTGGCAAGGGGTGCGCGATGTACCGTGTGCAGCAGCAATGCCGAGACTTCCGCATTTCTCCACTGCAGATTCTGCAGTGCTCTCGCCAATTATTTCTTGGACCTGAGTGAACCACGCGCGTAATTACTTTGTATAAATAAAGCTTCTTCTCTCTTTCTCTCTCTGCGAAAATTATTTTGCCTGTGAACGACATATTCAAGCCGTAGTCAAGTTCACCTTTTTAGTGCAGTTTAACCTTACGTAGTAAGACTGCGACGTAATGATCTGGAGGACAAATCTGGAGTCAGGTGCAACTTAAGTCATTCCACGGCTCTAGCATCCGTATGACGCTCGCAGTAGAGCCAATAATTGACTGCGGGAGAATTATATTCTGTAAAAGGCTTAACTGACACCTGTTTCAGGGAATAACAATAACACGGCACCCACTGCATTCTTTGCGACATGCTCTGAAAGAGTTATCCAATGCGGCGAGCTTACGACACTGGTTTAGCCTATTCGACCATACGTGATCCGAATGCGTTAACATCATTCCCTGTCTTGAAGGCCTGTGTCGGTGTGAATTTCCCTCTCGTCATCTTTCAATTCTTCGACCTGACTCTGCAGTTGAATCACTTACCTTACCAGTCTTCGCCAGAGATGTGACGCTCTGCTTCTGTTTAGACTAAGACTGGTTGGTTGGTTTGTAGGGTTTAACGTCCCAAAGCGACTCAGGCTATGAGAGACGACATAGTGAAGGACTCCGGGAATTTCGACCACCTGGGGTTCTTTAACGTGCACTGACAACGCACAGTACACGGGCGCGTTGCTTTTCGCCTCCAGCGAAAAGCGGCCGCCGAGGCCGGGATTCTATACCGCGTCCATAGGAACAGTAGTCGAGCGCCGTAACCAGTGCGCCACCCCGGCGGGGGAGTCTAGTAAATCCGTTAAGTGCTGTGAAACCGAAGTGGAAACCTCAGGCACGGACCTTAACATCCTCGAGGCATTTCGGGTCACTGCAGCTGGTGGCATTCGCAGACATGTTGCCGGGTCCATTCGAAACCAACAGACCGATAGAATCCATCTCGCCCTTGATGAAGGCCACTAGGTTCCTTTCGTCTTGACGCATTAGTTGCATTTTCAGTGCAATCTGCGGAAGATTCGTCGATTAGGCGTCATTATTTTCGGCTTCTCTTTGTTCTTGTTTATTCGCTGCCATGGCAGATGGTATGAAAGGACTGTGAGGATTCATGAACTAGAAGATCGATATGAGAAATTCACGCAGATACACCGTTTATTCGAACAATGCAGCAAGCTGGGGCCAGCGGGCGAGCAACTTCTCAACCCTCAAAGTAAAAAATGGTATTTCAGGTTCCGAACCAGGCAGGGTCACGGGCTATAAGGATCAGCAGTACCTAAAGGTTCATAACTATTTCGACGAAATGAGGGGTATAATGCGTGCTAACATTGACAACAATCCGTAGCCTTTCGAGTTTTGTCTATGAACGGCTACAGCGGGTGGCTTCCGACACCATACTTATGTCTTCGCTCATTGATGAGGAGCCCTCCTCGAATTGTCACTCTCCTGTAATTAGCCACAAATAAATGTTTCCACGATCATCACCTCTGCAGTTGGGTGCCATAACCACTCTACTATAGCTGCGGAAGGAAAAAATAAGGCAGAAAAGAAAACAAATAATTCCAACGGCCACGCGCGAGTTGTGCTAGGAACACGAGCTACAGACCCATTCTGCACAAACTGTCAGACCTCTGTGGTGCCTCCATGTGGGCAGGCTGGGCGGAGGCAACCCTTCTGATGTGTTCGTTGATCCTGTGTGGGGAATAAGTGGCCAACCCTTTGGTTCTCCTATTCCTTGCGTTTCTAGGCGTATTCCTTAGCTTTTAACTCCCGCTCGTCCTTCACATCTTTCGCTGAAGTGGTAAACCATCCAATCTGCATCACCTCCTAGCTTCTCCAGCGCATCGCATGGTGGATGCCGCACGAGTACGCGTGTCCACCAATCCAGCTCTTGGATGCCCTCAGAAATCTTTTGCATCCTCTTACTTGCGGAATGCCAGTATCTCCGACTCTCTCGAGTACGCAATGCTTCCAGGAATTTTATTAGTCGTATATCAATGACGCAATAGTGCTGATACCGGCTGAACTCACCACGAGCTTGAGACTTCTTGTGCTGACGTCCTCGATAGGATAGATAGCCGAGACTCGCACCCAGTTTTATTCATCCTTGGCATATATTGCGGCAGAAAATAATAAAACCTTCGCTTGAAAGAATATTTTAAATTTACTTGTTTACGTGTAGGAAACGAAATTGTTTGCTTACTTCTAGGTTATGGCTTTTTGTCAGTGCATTCCAGAATTCAATGGCATGTATGATAAATGTGTGCGAGATGCTATTGACGATAGACAGTTTTCTAGTCCAATGAGAAAACTTCCGATGTTTTCGGTTTGATGTCTGACCAGTTTAATTTGAAGAATTCGCTAAAACTGAAAAAGTGTAAATTGCTTCCTTTAATTTTTTTTTTCAAACTCAATAAAATCTGAATTTATAGATTCAAACTGTGTTCTGGTAGTGGTAGCGGTAGTGGAAGTTGTAGTATACGAAACAGGGTTTGACGAAAGCAGGAAAAGCAATGACGACTTGGTGGGTGGTTGCTTTGTTGGTGAAAAGCCTGATGTAATTATGAGTTGTCTTTACCTGGGCATTGTTCACGATCACCATATAGGAACAGTAGAAGGAGAGCAAGCAAACAAAACCGAAGCGGTGATATAAAAATGACTTCTGCTTCACACGACACAGTTTTACTGACTCGTATGAAGTAAAATCGTAGGTACTGTTCTTCGACCGGTAGGCTGGTTCGCGAGACTAACTGTGAAATATGAAAGGCAGATGTCTATGCGATGCAACGAGGCGGTCGCTCCGTGGCAACAAATAACGAGATACCTGCCCACTATACGTTCTATAAGGAGTTGTACATACGTACTGTGTCTACAAGTATGCCATGTCGCATTTCTGAGGCCACCGCGGCATGAATCACTCCAAGTAGTGACTGATCCTTCAGAGGATTTCCGCCTTAACTTGGCTAACATTCTGAGTTTTGAGTTTGGCGGGATATACGAATCGTTGCGTTGAGTGGGCGGAATATTCAGGCACTGCTGCAAGCCTACTACCCTGCATCGTATGAGGGTTGATGGTACGTCAATGTGCGCAGGCTTATTCTTAAGTTAAGACTTTCGTTATGATCTTGCCTCCACAAGTCCTTCGCTGACTGTGTTTCCGATCAAGACTTGCTTCCTGATCAGCCGTTCGCTGCGCAGCGGCCACCTCTGCAGGAGGTAGTCGGAGTCGAACGAAGGCCCCGCAGCGAGGCTGCCGTAGGCGCGCGCCGTCACAAACTCGCTGGCCGGCTGCTTCAGCAGGCACGCCCACTGCAACTCTCCACCGTCGTCCAGCCGTGACTGCGAAACGCGCAAAAAACATGTCACAAATGCCCACTGATCTCGTGCAGCGACAGCAGTGCCGTACTGAACGCACCTCATTGCAGCCTAGTGAGGCAGCGACCACGGATACCTCGCTATTCGTGACCAAGGGCTGTAGTGGCGAGCCGCTCATGAAAGCCAGCCGTGAGATGGGCCTCATATCCTGGTCCCCGACGGGTGAGATAAGGTGCAGGCCTAGCGACAGCGCGCCGGCGCCGTGGCCCAAGATGACGATGGATGAGCGGTTCCCACCGAACTGCTCCGCGTTGTCCACCGTCCACCTCAGCGCCTGCATTTCAAATATGAATGCGAAAGCATCGCGTTGGTAAAAGGAAGCCCCCTTAGGAGTTATCCGGCATTACCATTTATACTACAAAGTTAGAATAGAAAAATAGCTCGGTTGGTACATGCTGAGATAGTTTAGTTGAATCGAGAATAATACTCTACACAAAGAAGCACACAACGTACCGTAAAGTACTTGAAACACCTGCGAACGTTCCTAGACTTCTCAGTGCTGTTATGTTGGTTAATGTCGGAGAGACTGACGACACGGACCAGCCCAGTTGTGAACAGAAAAGGAACTAAGGTTTATTCAGGATTTGAACATGGGTCGCGGTTACGTAGGTGGCGCTGTCTGGAGTCTTGTTAGAATTGAGGCGGCCACGTAGAGATGGCGCTACAGGATGAGAAGCAGAGTTGCAGTTGTGCGCATACATAACATGCCCTTCTTTAACAGAAATTGAGAAGGTTGCACACGGAATATCCTGGTTATCTGAAGTCACTGGTTAGGCTCGGATAACGTACAGGAGGCTTCATCCTTCTTCCTGATCGAGTAGTATGAGGTGGGCGAGAAGGTACTTGAAGTGGTTGGGTAGGAAGGAGCGGATATTCTGGGTTCTGTTGAGGAGTGCTTGAGTCGATTACCTCGTAGTCTTCCGGCGAAGTTTGGGCAGTAGGGCGTTCCGCCGTTCGAGGTCGCAGGTGGATTCGATTTCTTAAAAAAATGCCTCCGGTGTCTGTTTTCACGGCGTACCTTCTAGGCTCTGGGCCCACATTTACCACGGTGGCTTTTGTCCAGTTGCGGCTATTTCGGAGCCATACGGGTTGGCCAGGAACAAGCGGAGGAAGGTTTCTTGTGTGCAGGTCAGCATGCTTGTGTTGTTGTTTCTGCCTTTCTTGCAGAAGATTCTGGTGAACCTCAGTTGGAAAGCTTGGTTTCAAGGCACTTGGTAGTGTTGGTAGGAATGTGCGAAGCTTTCTAGCCATCAGGAGCTCAGCCGGTGATTTTGCTCCTGGTATTGGTGTGGAGCGGTAGTTGAGGAGCACTACTGCTAGGTCGTTGCCTTTCTCGGCTGCTTTAGTCATCATAGCCTTGATGGTCTGTATTGTTCTTTCCGCTTGACCATTGCTACGGGGGTACAAGGGAGAAGACGGCTGGTGTGTCACGTCCCCCTCACGGAAGAACTTTCTAAGCTCGTCGCTGTCGAAGGGTGGTCCCTGATCAGATGCGATTGTCACAGGAATGCCAAACCTGGCAAATGTTTCCTTCAGTACCTGTATCAGCGAACTTGCTGTGGTCGTTCTCATCTGCCGAACCTCTACATACTTGGAAAAATAATGGACAATCAGCAGGTATGTCTTTCCCTGCAGATGGAAGAAGTCCATGGCGAGTTGTTGCCAAGGTCGATCAGGAAAGGCTCGGTCCAATAGAGGCTCGTGTGGATTGCCAATTTGATGTGATTGACATATGTAACAGCTCTTGACCAAAGTCTCGATGTCCTGGTTTAGAGTTGGCCAATACACACTCTGGCTTGCCAAACCCTTGCACGCAACGATTCCGCGGTGTGCTTGGTGGAGCGTGCGAAGCACATTTGCCTGGCATGCGGCTGGTATAACCAAGCGTTGGCCGTAGCACACGAAGCCTTCCGTTGTGTAGAGCTCGCTTCTCACATGGTAGAATGGTTTGACTTTGTTGTCTACCTGTGCGAGTTTTTGAGGCCATCCTTCTTTGATGTATTTGGCTACTGTTTGAAGAGTCGAATCTCGTGATGTCTCCTCAGCGATCTCGCGAAGTCTGCTAGGAGTTGCTTGAACCAAACTTGAAACGTCAAGTCCGGGATCGTGATCTGCTGTTTCCATTCTTGTTGACCCATCGGGAGCTCTTGATAAGGCATCTGCAACTGCTAGTTGTTTTCCCGGAACGTAAGTCAGAGTCACGGTGTACCGCTGGAGGCGCAGTAGTAGCCTTTGAAGTCGGGGTGACACTTTGTTCAGGTCCTTATTCTGCAGGCCAATCAGAGTTTTGTGATCCGACTGTATGGTCACTTCTCGTGCGAACGTGTAGTAATGAAATCTTTCACATGCAAACACGACGGCTAGCAGTTCTTTCTCGATTTGCGCATACTGCTGCTGGGTGGCTGTGAGAGCTGCTGAAGCGTAGGCCACGGGTCTGCCTTCTTGCAGTAAGACTGATCCCATTCCGTAGGAGCTGGCGTCCGTAGAAATTGTCACGGGCTTTGATAGATCAAAATAGCGAAGAACGGGTGCCGTAATCAACCTTGACTTCACGAGCTTGACGATGTCGGTATGTTGTTGCGTCCAGTGCCAGTGAACATCCGTCTTCAGTAGTTCACGAAGAGGGCTTGTGAGTTCCGAAAAGTTGGCAATGAATTTCGTCAAGTAGGTAACCATTCCAAGAAATCTCTGCAGTTCTTGCTTGTTTGTTGGCAGTGGCATAGACGCGATGGCTGTCACCTTTGCTGGGTCTGGAGCAATCCCATGGAATGATAGTTGGTGTCCAAGGTATGTAATGGACGTCAAAGCCAGCTGGAGCTTTTCCTTGTTAAGTTTCAGGTTGTTGGCTCTGGCGATGGTCAGCACCTGTCTCAGGTCGCCCGCATGTTCTTCAAGGTTTCTTGATGCCACAAGGATGTCGTCAAAATAGGGCTTGACAATTGCTTGCTGCTCAAACACCCTGTCTATGGCTTGTAGGAAAAGTTCAGGAGCTGTTGCAAGGCCAAATGGAACCCGAAGGAAACGATAGCGTCCCCAGGGCGTCGTGAAAGTGCACAAGCGCGAGCTTGGCTCGTCTACGACCAGCTGGTAGAATGCACTTTTAGCATCGAGAACAGAGAAAATCTTAGCACCATTCAGCGTTGCGAATAACTCTTCAGGGACTGGAACCTGATAGTGCTGTCTTTTCACAGCTGCGTTAAGGTTGCGAGGGTCCAAACACAGCCTTACGTTGCCATCTTTTTTGTGAATAATGACAACTGGGTGAACCCACTCGGAAGGCTCTGTCACCTTCATTATGATGCCGTTCTCTTCCATTCGTTGCAGTTCGGCCTTCACTTTGTGCTCTATTGCGCAGGGTACTCGGCGTGGAGCTGACACCGTAGGAATCACTCCTTCTTTCAGTTGTATAGAGCACACCCCAGGCAATTTCCCAGTGCCTTCAAATACATCAGAAAAGTCGTCGAGCACGTTCCTTATGATCTGGGTTGCTGTGCATGCAGCTACAGTTGTTCGCTGCGGCTGTACTCTTTTGATGAGCTGCAATGCCTTGCATGCGTCGGCGCCTAAGATTGGCTTTAGCGGCTGTTTGACGACGAGGAAATTCAAGATGCAGGAGTTTTCGCCCGCTGAGCATTTCAGTTGGCATTCAGCATATATAGGAAGTTCCTGCCCGCTGTACGTCGTCACTCGTGCATGCGTCGGCTTCATGTCTGGTTGCATACACCAGTTTCTGATTTGATGCATGGGCATGATGTTCACGTCGGAGCCGGTGTCCAACTTGAACACGATGCTGTGATCATTCACGCAGACTGTTTCGAACCATTCTGAGGCACTGTTTACGTTGAGGAGATCGAGGCTCTCCAGGAAGAATTCTTGTTGCTGATCCTGCTGCTGAGGACCTTCAAGGAGCCCGATTCGCTGACTTGAGTTGCTGCCTCGTTGGCGTTGTTTACACATGCTCGAAAAATGCCCGAATTTGCCGCAGGCGTAACAGTTGTGACCGTAAGCGGGGCAGGCGGGGGGAATTGTGCGTTGTTCCACAGCGCGAGCATTTGCGTTGCTGCTTCTGCTGCGGGATCGAATGCGGGGTCCTCGAAGCTGGTTGTTTTGACGAGTTCCATCTTTTCTGATTGTTTATGGCTTGCACTTCAAGCTTGGGCTCTTGCAGGTCTTTTACGTGTTTCTTCGAAATCTCTGCTGCTTTGCACGTTGTAATTATTTTGTCCATCGTGAGGTCCCGTTCACGGAAAAGTCGCTCCCTCAATGCTGCGTCTCTAATCCGCCTTTTGCGCGAGGATGTGGCGCCATCATGCGAGAGCGGGCGGGAAACACATTGAGCGGCAGTGTAGCAGACGACGCGAAAGCGCACCATACGAAATGGCCACGCCAACGCTGGTAGAAAGCGAAAGCTTCCCCCCTTTTTTGGCCTCGGAGCGGAAAGTAGTGACAATGATTGCAGCATATCATGTTCACGCAGTATGGGGGAAGGTAGAGCGTTTTCACAATCCACTCATAACGCATATACTATCTTCGTATTGTAAGAGCGTGTAGCGCGGGCCGTGTTCGACGTGACAGAATGAGACACTCTCAGCGTGCAGGTTTTCGGCAGACAGGAGAGCGTGGGGGCAGAGAGAGAGAGAGAGAGAGAGAGAGGGATCTCAAAGGGCAAAGCAGCCAGGGGTTTGTTGATGCTGCAGAGCTAGGTGGAATCGTCTCCTGTGACTTTGAGTGGCGCATATGCGCGGGGTGTCTTGAGTTACCGAGCACAATTCGGTCACCGCGGTGCCGGCATGGTGCAATGGGCGTCGCTTCCTCCTCGCGTCATCTACAACCGTGCAGCTATAGGATTTCATCAACGAAGATCGGCAGAGAGGCACATATACACACCCCGTGAAAAGGGCATTGTCCCGGCCGGAATGCACACCTGCAGGAAACGCGCTGCATTTTTCTGGCAATGGATGATTCAGAGCTGTAGCCGGTTTCTGGCCTCAGGAGTCAGAACGGATGTGGTCGTAGTGATGAAAAGGTTCTCGGTGCGCAGAGAATGGTCATTCTGTTGTGAAAGGATCTCCAACGTTCATTTCTGCCTCCGCCGCGATTTCTGCGGAATCAACAGCTTGGTGACACATGTGAATCTCCTACATATCGGATGCGCATCTCGGTCAGGAACCAACCCTGTTCTACGTCCCGAGCAATCCACTCTGCAAGTGATCGAGTACGAACCCTCCAGGAGACTCATTTATTGTGCCGGGCGGTTTCCTTGCGTTGCAAACGGTTGGACGTAGACGACGATTATCAAGCTCCCTAACGAAGTGCATCTGATTGCGTACACCAAAGGAACAAAATCCGGATGTTTTGGCGTGCACGAAGGCGAGCCTTTAATTTAAAAAAAATACTGTGCTTTGTGCAAGAGTGTCAAGTGCGTCATATGCTCCGAGCGGCAAAAACACAGATACTACAGGTATGTATGCATCTAAACGAAATATGAATGATGAAAAGTACCTACTGGAGTTTTCACCCAGGCTGTAGCGCACCAGGGATAGCAGCAATGAGGATTTTTTCGGTGCGTGATTGCTTTAGTTGCACCGGGGCCTGAAGGCGATGTATTTTGTCCTTTCATTTCTTTATGTGCGAAAGGGCTAGGTAGTTTAGATATCACAGGCGGCTCTGTGCGCTAGGCCGTAATATTTAGCATGTTTTATCGTGACTGCCTAACAAGAAACAAAAATACGGCGTTTTATTGCACTGCCGTTCGCGAGCCTCATGACCAGCTCAACCACTCGGCTCGCGAACCGCGGTGCATCACAACAAACGCCCAATTTTTCTTTTCTTTTTAGTCAGGCGGCAGTCGCGATAAAACATGCTAAATATTACGGTCTAGCGCACACAGCCACCTGTGATATCTGCGCTACCCGGCCCCTTCGCACATAAAGAAAACAAACGACAAAATACATCGCCATCAGACGCGCCGAACAAATGCTCATTGCGGCTATCACTGGTGGGTTACAGGCTTGGTGCAAACTCCGGTAGATACTTTTCATTATGCACATTTCCTTTAGATGCATACATACCTGTAACGAAGTGTTTTTCGCACAGTCGAGAGTACGCAGTAGGTAGCTAAGGTCGGCCATTCACATCTTGACGCTTGGTGGCCCTAATTGTAGCTTCACGTCGTTGTTGGCCGCGGCTCGGCGAAGGAAACCTGATAAACCGCGTCTTGCATCTTGGCGCACTTAGAGAGTGACAACCGTACGCGGCAGATGTGGTTTGCATCGCTTTGCCAAGCCTGTGACGGCCACCGTGCCGCCCGGTGCCGCCAGCCCCCGTGCACTGGCGGCGCCGAGAAACGCCGTCGACGCCGCTCAATGTGTTTCCATCGGTCGCCGCTACGACTTCGCGCATGCGCAGAAAACTCGCGCAAAAGGCGGATTCCGACAACGATGCGGTCCCCTATGAGCCTCTCTGCTTTTTCTCCAAAGTCGCATTTTTCTGCTTGCCTCCGGAGGTCAGTTACAAAGTCGTCGAACGGTTGGTTTGCTTTTTGTTGCATGCTGTTGAAGACAGCCGACGCCTGTATTACGTCTTTGTATGGCTTGTACAGAGCGTCGAACTGCTCGAGGAGGTACGTAACTTGATCCGGCGTCTGCGCGCCGTCGGCGCTCGGAGGTTGAGGGGGGAATGTCTGGGCGACGCGGCGGCCGCGGGGCCCGAGAACATGGAGGAGTAGGGCCTTGCGAGTAGCGGGAGGCTTGCTGGCGTACTCACATGCGAGTTCGTAGATGTTGTAGGCGTCTTTCCAGTCTTCCCATGCCTGGTGCGGGTTGTCACCGGGCTCGAAGTGAGGAGGTGGTTGCAGAAACACACTGGCCATATTTACGGGGTTCTAGGTTATTCTGACACCATGTTATGTTGGTTAATGTCGGAGAGACTGACGACACGGACCAGCCCAGTTGTGAACAGAAAAGGAACTAAGATTTATTCAGGATTTGAACTTGGGTCGCGGTTACGTAGGTGGCGCTGTCTGGAGCCTTGTTAGGATTGAGGCGGCCACGTAGAGATGGCGCTACAGGATGAGAAGCAGAGTTGCAGTTGTGCGCATACATAACAAGTGCCAATAAAAATTTCTGAGGAACGTTCTTTTCATGATTATTCCGATAGAGTATGCAGCGTTATTCTGACCTGTATCTGATCGAAGAGCGCCAGGTTCCCAGGAGCGCGGTCGGTGCCGTTGCCGAGGAACCCAAGCAAATGGAGCCTATAGTTGGGCACCACGACCACCATGTCTCCGAGCGCACACAGGGCGGCCGCGTTGTACTCGCGGGACCACTTGAAATCCCGGCCGTGGAGAACAAAGAGCACTGTGCGAGGTTCGCCCTGCGCAGTTGCAACACTGCTGGCTTTTGTGCCATTCTGTTCTCACAATTTTCAGCCTAGCGCAATGTGTCTTAGAGGGCATGCGCGCAGACTGCACAGCTTTCTTAAAGATTAGAGTGACCATACTGTTCATTAGACTACAGTTGTACATATTATTAGTTGTACAGTTATGCCAATAAAATACAGCACTTACACTTAATTTTATACAAAACATGATTCTATAGTGAGAGCATAACGAGCAATGATACCTGCTGTGAGCAAAATTTGCTTTCATGAAGGGATTACTGGGCCAATTATTTGGTTGTCCTTGATGCCAATCGTTGCGCATTGTTATGCAGAAAGGAAGCCACATTGTTATGGAGTTTACGGCCTCAAGACGAGCTAAAAAATGGCTCGACTGTTACTATACTCAGTAAAGAAAAATTTAGGCGTAACTCACAAAATAATTTATTTTTAGGTATAACCCACTGTGAACAAGCCTGATCTTAGCTTGGGCTTACTGAAAAGCAGGTGGCAGCTCGGATTGTTGTGCGCATATACCTTACGCATTTAGCACAGCAAGCAATATAGAGGCTTTACAGAAGTTAGCGCCATGCTTTGTTCAGTCCGCCCGCGCCTCCCATCGAGTACGCTGTCAACGTGCGCCTTCGTAGAACCCGTGCATGCACCGAAAGGTGCATTGTAATGCTCACAAGCGATTGTTTCATTTTTTAACATCACAGCAGTCGCTGTTAGCTCCAAGCTCTATTCGGAATGATGCCAGCATGTTGTTGCGTGCCCTTCTGCAGCCAGCGCACCATCGTAGACGCGCACGGAATCAAGGCATATGCGTGTATGCGACCGTTCGTTTGCAGTCCTAATCGGCTTTACAGGGGTCACTTGCATCATGTAAAGCATTACTGCACGTCCCTCTGACTGGGAGCTAGCTCACAAAATGTGCTATCACCTAAAACAGCAAGGTTGTTTTGCGCGCTATGGAGCCTTGTGAACTTGAAGGATAAGCTTATGCTGCGATGGAGGACACGGGAGAAGGAGCAATGCATGTATAACAACGCTATTGTGCAAATACGTTCTTTGAAACATTTTGTACGTAGATTGCGTTTACCATTGTGTATTGGATTTAAGAGACGGGCATGATTACCGAAACTACTTTTCACAGTCGTACGAAATGGTAGTGCTTGGTGCCGAGAGCAATACGGTTGTCTAGTGCGCCCGAGGTGCGTGTTTCACGCTGCAAAAGCAAGCGGCTGCCAAACCCGCGGCGTCTAGAAAAGCAGGAAAAGATGACATCCCACTAGTGTGTTGTAACATGCTCACGTGCAGCCCGTTTCGTCCGGTCCATGTCCAGAGCGCGCAGCTCAGGTTTTATACCTGCCAGCGTGGCCGCTAAAATAACAAAGCGTGCGCTTCACTTTTGTGTGTTTTTTCGAGTCACCCGATGGTTCGCCAATTCACAGCTACCTGAAATTTACTGGAATTATTAAATATGTCGATTTCTTGTTTATTCCCTCTGTCAGTAAACATTTGAAGCCGTAATCTCATATGAAAGCGCTGACATTGGAAGCTGCGAGGAAATCGGAGGAGGAACTCGGCTAAAACGAAAATAAATTTGAAAAGTCTACTCACATTGCTGCGAAGTGTTTGTGTTTCGTGGAACTGACTGTGTTCATAAAATCAGATTTATATTATATCATATCGTTATAGAAAAATTAGGGGGTCACTTAACCTCCGCCGTTAAAGGTATAACGCGATAATGTCTCTGATACACACACACGCACGATGCTTTCTTTCTTCACGTGTTATATTTTAGCTCTTTTATTTATTTATTCATTTTATTTACCAAATACTGCAGGTCCTAACTGGGCCCTAGCAGGAGGGGCGAAAAGCATACGATGCAGTGAAATATGAATTCATCAAAAGTAACATACTATACACACAAATGTAGTATGTTATATGTTATGTATGTTACATTGCTATGTTATGTATGTTATGTTATATTCTATTATTTCTTTATTTATTTTTATTTATTTGACGTTTTATATTTTATACACCAATACGCATGCGTCAGCAACAATCGGCTTTTCATTCTGAGCAATTTGACACTTTTGAACACATTCTTCAATTATTTCAATTAATCAATTACACATTCTAAATTTTCTTCCTTAGCATCACCAAGCACTGGTTTTTCATTCTGACACCTTTAAACCCTTACTTTCCATTTTTTCCTTTTTTCGTTTCTTTATTTCATCAATTGATCAAATAATTACAAATATCTTATTAACTCGTCATCGCCTATCGCACACCGATCAATATTCAATCACTGGAAGCACAAATTACCATGGCCCTTTTTTTTTACGCAGCCCCCGATTATTTTCGAGACTAATGCCAACTACTGCGTCGACGGCATGCGAAGGAAAGTGCTAAGCGCTAGTCCAACTTTATTCAAATTACGCACGGTCCTTTTATCATAAAATAAAATTCATCCTCGCTCATTTCACGAACCAAGTAACTTCCAGTGGGATGAGCGACGGTGATTGCTCAAACCAAGCAAACAAACTCGCGATGATCTCTCATAGGCGTTTAAGTAAGCAGCAAAAGCACACAGACAAAAAAAATATCCACATTACAGAACTCTGGATACTGTAACTGTATAGGGATGACGCTGCGGATTGCCGAGGGGCCCATGCACGACTCGTAGAGCAATTTGTAACTGCGCTCGGCAGCGCGGCCGGTGGGCCCCGCCATGTCTCGGCTGTCAAAATACGCTTCTAGGCGTCCCTAACAGAAACCACCAGGTACCGAAGAGAGGTCCAAGCACAGCACAATAGGTTAAAACGTGAAAAGCGCGAACAGAACGGCGAGCGCTGATGGACGGACACGAAGCGAACGGATGGAGCGAACAAAATATGGCGGCCAGCGCGGGATCAGCGTGCCGCAGGGTTCTTTAACGTGCACTGACATCGCACAGCACACGGATGCCTTGCTTTTCGCCTCCACCGAAATATAAAGTAAGATTCTCGTTATTCCCGTTCGCGGTTGCTGTGGAAGCCGCTCTAAAGCAGGAATAGTTTAAGTTTGCCGAATTTAATTCGACAAACTTCTATAGAAGTGCTTTGCTTCCCCTTAAGGAGTAGGCATCAAAAGCTCGATTTAGTATTTGCTGAATTTAGTTACATTTTAATTTATGCAATATCTATGCAATGCTTGTAAAGTCATCTTCTTGTTGGAATTGTCATGATTGCTTAAGTGGAATAAATTCGTTATTTCTAGCAATTTTTATGGAAGAACGCAAGTGATGTTTGAACCTTTTCTCTATCACATAGTTTTTTTTTTTGTTGCGAGGTGCTTTGCTACTTTATCCAGTTCTTAACTATATTATTTCATTTGTCCTTTACGAGAAAAGTTGACACTACTCTATTGTTAAAACCATTTTTTCTTACGTGCGCATATAATTACGATCAATAGCAAAACGCTTTGCAGCATGATAGTTGAGGTGGAATTCTATATTAGTTTATAGCAGCAGCACGAATGAGCCGACATGACGAGCATTCTTGTCTACAGAGCTGTAGCCCAGAAAAAAGGCGAACCAACACGGAGCGAAACCGCCGTTCACCTAAACTGCAGGTTGCGTACATTTTGCACTGCAGTAACTGGTACTGCAAAACCTGCACTAACAAAACTTGTTTTTAATAACTCCCATAAAATCAAAAGTTGCATAGATTTAGTGAGTAAAAAAGAACAGTTCACAAAACGTTTATTACGCTAGCATCAGGTCTCCAAAGTTGCAACTTTTTGGAATGGCAAAAACGGCGTTTTACGCCTTTAGTGATATACGATTTTAATCAATCCGAGAAAGCTATGCCGTTTCTTTCCAAACTAAAGCCCATTTCTTTGTGTCAAGGCATGTGCACATCAAATAGAAAATCATTATGCAATAAAAAATGGTCATGGGACCTCAATTATCGTTATTATCTGAACACACCCATAATATATATATATATATATATATATATATATATATATATATATATATATATATATATATATATATATATATATATATATATATATATATATGTGTGTGTGTGTGTGTTCAATGGAGAAGCTTTTCAATGGAGGCGAAAAGCAAGGCGCCCGTGTGCTGGGCGATGTCAGTGCACGTTAAAGAACTCCAGGTGGTCGAAATTTTCGGACTCCTCCACTACGGCGTCTCTCATAGCCTGAGTTGCTTTGGGACGTTAAACCTCACAAACCTAACCAAACCATATATATATGTAGGTATGTGCGTGTGTGTATGTGTGTGTGTGTGTGTCTGTGTGTGTAGAGCGCGAGGAAAATTTATGGAGTCGCGTACAGCAGACGACAGTTCAGTTGTACGGGCTGGAGCTATATTCAGTTTTCATTACACTTAAGCGTTACCGTCTCAGTAGTAGCGGTCACCATTTCACTTTCTTCCCTAAGCATTCGTAGATCGGACTTTTTTTTGCGCTAGCGTTAGAGTTATCCCATCCGAGTTTCTCTGACATTTATGGTATTGCCGCGAAACCTTGAAAACTGTATCTTTGTTTTTTTTTTAACAGCCGCCGGCATGCGGGCTTAACACTCTGATCTTGGCTCGCGTATCAATTTTGTATCCCGTGTTTGTTCATGCTCATTGTCGCGATACGACGCGTTATAATTTTCTTTGTCGCGAACGATGCGCCGAGATTTGTCTCGAAGATTAAGATCACTTGCGTATGTTTCTACAGTGTTCCAGGTTGTGCTAGTAGCAGTTTGCGACGTTATCTAGATTATTCTGAGCAGCCTCTAAATTGAGCGTTGACGAGTGCGACAGGCATTCTTTGTTCGACGATCGACGAGCACGTTTGTTGCTATTGGCGCCGCCGAGTTGCTTAGTTCTTTTGCGGGCGCAAGTCAGCCCGATAAAGAGTTTCTTCAGTGCAATCACCGACTCTTCATTTGTGTCATCGACCCTGGTCGCCACCACTTGACAGTAATTTGCTCGTTCGCCAGTGTCTGGTCCTTTTATAATCTTGCCGCGTGTTGTTTGCAGACGCTACGCTAGGCATAAGCTTCCTATATTATACATGCAACTTCGGCGGCCGTTCAAGGTTTGCTCTCTAGAAGCACGTATTGTTTGCGCCGCTTCGCGTGACTCACCAAAAGCAAGTTGCTCGTCGTGATAATGAGCATATCCGCAAAGAGGCACCACAAGACTCCCGCTAATTGCACCGAGGATTATTTTGGGCAGCGATTCAAGCTGCAACCACCGCAGCCTGTTATGCTACAGCGTTTGCGACTTTAAGGGGGTGCAATAGCGAAAGAACGCAAACAAATGCATGCTGACAATTCGGATACATATAGAATAAAGAGTTTTAACCACAGGAGCGTACAAGTAGTAGGTAATGTTTTGAAAACGGGGTGCGAAAATGCGGACAAGGAAAATGAAAAACAGAGAACGTTCGAAGAGCAGTATGTACAGAAGCCCAAATCTTTAACTGGCTTGCGTGACGGCTGCGTGTTCTTTGACTGTGAGCATTACAGAGGAGATAGCCTGCGAAAAGTCCAAGTATAAGCCAGTTATCGAATTCGCGCTTAATGTCAATTATCCGCCAACTTTTACCCGCCCTAAAGCGCACGCGCACAGAAAAGACGGCCATCGCGCACGCCAGCTAAAGATTTCGGCTGCTGTACAATCTGCTCACCTGTTGTGCAGAAGGCAACACTCTATGAATTTAATTAACAAGTCGATTGCTATCTGTAAATCTGATTTAATTCCCAAGTGGAGTTAAGGTTTATGCGGAACTACGCGTACATTGCGCTGATGAAGATGTCACTTCGGTTATGAGGTATCGGTTATGAGATAATAGAGTTCCTACGGGAAATATACCGGGATAACACAGTAGAAAATACATGGGAAGGGATAAGATGTATGGAAGATGTCAAAGTATGCAAAGGATTAAGACAAGGCTGTCCTCTATCACCGCTGCTGTTCATGCTTTATATAATAAACCTGGAACGGAGGATACAAGACAGTAACCTAGGTTTTAACCCGTCATAGAGATTAGGTGGAAAGGCGGTAGAGCAGCGCCTCCCCGGTTTGATGTATGCAGACGATATTGTGCTGCTAGCTGAGAGTCTCGAAGAATTGCAAACTCTAGTTAAGTATTGCGGAGACGAAGGGGACGCTCTAGGCTTCAGTTTTAGCGCAGTTAAGTCGGGTCTGATGATTTTCAACTGCACAACTGTTCAGGGTCTTAAAATACAAGGCCATGAAATACCCAGAGTAACAGGCTACAAATAACGGGGGGTATGAGTAAACGAAGGATTGGCATACATTGGAAAGCATGAGCAGTCACTTAAGGCCAAAGGACGAAGGAATGCCGGGATAATGAAGCATAGGGCATTGTGGGGATACAACAGGTATGAGGTTTTGACGGGTATTTGGAAAGGAATTATGGTGCCCGGACTTACTTTCGGAAATGCGGTTTTGTGCCTAAAATCAGAGGTATAGTCGACATTAGAAAGAAATCAGAGAGCGGTTGGACGGTTAGCACTAGGTGCCCACAGCAAAACCACAAATGAGGCGGTACATGGAGATATGAGCTGGGCATTTTTCGAAGTACAAGAAGCTCAGAGTAAAATATCATATGAGGAACGCCTAAGGAAATTGGAAAATAACAGATGGGCAGCTAAAGTATTTAAATACTTGTACTTAAAAAGCGTTGACTCACAATGGAGGAAAAGAAATAGGAAACTAACTAGTAAGTATCCTAGTCACAAGGACGCAGAAATAAAGTGCATTAAGCAACAGGTGAAAAACACAGAAGGTAAAAATTGGATATATTCGATGGAGAAGAAACAGTGTGGAATTATACCGAAAGTGGAAAATACAGATCAGGACGGAAGATTTCTCTGATAACTCAAGAGGCAGTGCCCTACTTTTTGAAGCTAGATCAGGGTGCCTTAGAACACGCAGCTACACAAAGAAATTTAACAATGAAGATTACGCATGTACTGTATGTGGTAACTCCAGTGAAACAATTGACTGTATTATACTCGAATGTAATGGTATCCATCCGGAAGTTGATGCAGGCGCAGTAACTGTTCCTGAAGCTCTGGGGTTTAGAGATACCAGCGGCCGGGTGAATAAACCGGCGGTAGAAACTAGCAAAAAACGACGTGAAGATTGGTGGCTTAAAAGCAAAGAAGTGACATAAGGTTAGTAATGTAGAAACTAAAATTTATTAAATAGAATGATGGTTTATTTAACCAATCTAAATCAATAATTAAGATATAGGGAGAACAATGAGCAGGATAGCTACTGCTATCATCCCGTTTCAAAGGGGATGCTCCTATATTCCATTCAGCCATCCATCCTTTGGGCTTGTAGGTCGCAGCAGCCGAGCAGGGTCGCCTCCCAGTCCTTCGGGAAGGGTTAGGAATGGGTGAAGGGATGGATTTCGTTGGCAAGCCCATACCATGTGGTAGGTGTCAGCCACCTCCCTACAGTACTGGCACTGGCCAGTGAATTGGGAGTCAAAATTTTTAAGTAGTGCTGGGCACAGCATCGTGTTAGTAAAGAGGCGTATGAGCAGCCTCTCATTTGCTTTTCCTAACCCTTTGCAAGGGTTAGGGTATTTGCGATGCGAGTTTTGATAAAAAAGTACAATACCTTTGAATGTGTAGACCGTATTGGAACCGACGTCCACAGCCGATTCGAGTCCCGAGGAAATTGCCCGGAGAGAAAGCGCGCGGGCGGCTTCGTCAGCTGCGTCGTTCCCTGCAAGACCCTTGTGGCTAAGAGCCCAGACGAGATATCGGCTCGCGGGGTCCGTGTCCCGACAGCAATTTTAAAATATTCTATAGGCTAATGGGGTGGTCCCCCATTGGGCGACATTCCGGCAAGCCCCTCGTGAGTCGGTGATGATATATTTAGAAGTGTTTTCTGTGGCGGCGAGTGCAATGGCTACCTCTTCAGCGTGTGTTATAGATTTGGCCTTGAATGTAAGGCCATCGACTGTGTTCCCGTTGTGAACGACTGCGGCCGTATACCAGCCCCCCGGATGGGGGCACGAGGCATCCACGTAAGAGCTGATTTGTTGCCATAATGGCGGGACAAGTCTCCCGCCCGCGCCAGGCGCCGCCCATTATGGTCTTCTCGTGACATGTTGGCAGGGAGACGCCGCGCCCTGAGGGCGCGTCTCCAGAGTTCTGGGATGCGGAGCATCTCCTCTGTGAACTGTGTATGTTGTTCAGCCGGGCAAGAAGGTGGCGACCCGACACTGTCTCTGTGAGGCGGGTATATTGGTTCATCAAATGTGCTTCCCGAAGCTCCCTGAAAGTGTTCACCACACCTAGGGCCATGAGAAGTCGAGGGCACGTTTTATGATTTTTCGGGAGATCACCTCGAGGGTATCCTCCTCGTGCTTCCGAAAGTGGCGGTAAGGAGTCGAATACAGGATTCGACTGTTTATGAAGGCGTTTGCCAGCCGCAAAGCATCCTTACTTCGCAACCCCCCGCGTTTCTTAGACACCCGGCCGACCATACGGCCCACCTGGTCCCCCACCTGGCGGTACTTGGCTAGTGTTTTGTCAGGGCGGCTTTGGTGATGGATGAAGAGACCGAGTACTCTGATCTCTTTTGATTCATGAATTGAACCGCTCGCAAGCGAGAGCGAGATTTGTGTACTGCATCTCAGAGAGGGGCGGAGATGCAAGAACTGTGACTTCTGGGGGAACATTGAAGACCACAGTGCCGGGCATAGCGGTCCACTATGCTCGCCGCTGTTTGCAGGCAGGTTTCAATGTCGCCCACACTGCCCTGCGTTGCCCATAGGGTGATGTCATCGGCGTAGAGCGCTTGCTGCACGCCTTCGACCTCAGCCAGCTGGGCCGGCAGATGCATCATGGCAATGTTAAAAAGCAGCGGGGAGAGAACTGCGCCCTGAGGTGTGCCCCGCGTGCCGAGCATGAATGGTCCGTGTTCCTCGTCTTGTATTTTGGTGTAGGATTGTCGGTCCGTAAGAAATTGTCTTATATAATTTAACGTATTGCTACCACAGTGTGTTTCACTTAGATGGGAGTATGACTCGTGTGTGACGCTATCGAAAGCGTCTTTTAGGTCTAGAGCGAGTACAACCCGGTCATTGGGGGGGGGGGGGGGGGGCATTCGAATGGGTTGAGAATTTCTCTGTTAAGTTGGAGAAAGACATCCTGTGCGGATCTGTGTGGACGAAATCCGAAGATGGTGTCCGCGAAAGTGTGCTTGTGTTCAAGATACTCTTATAGCCGATTGCGCACCAGTCTCCATTAGTTTGCCCACACAGGAGGTGAGAGAGGTGGGGCGGAGGTTACTCGTGTTTATTGGTTTGCCAGCTTTCGGGATGAAAGTCACAAGTGCCGTTTTCCAATCGATGGGTAAGGGGGTTTCCCCTGTACAAATTGCGTTAATGTATTCGAGTAGGCACTGGTTCGTCGAGTCGGGCAGGTTCGCCCAAAGCTGTGACCTTGACCCGACCAGGCGCGGTGCCTCTCTTCACTTTGACTAGACTGGCCCGAAGATCGTGAAGCTGGAAAGGTTTGTCCAGCTCCGAGTTCTCCTTGCCTGCGTAGGAGTAGACCGATTCCCGGGGGTCTTCAGCTGTGCACAAGTAGCGGTCCCGGAGCGATTGTGCCAGCTGCATAGTGTTGCCTTTAAAGGAGTGGATTGCTCGGTGTAAATGTTTTTGGGTTTCGGTGCGGGTCTGCGCCGGATTGAGAAAAGCTCGGAAGAGCCTCCATGTATTACTGCTTGACATTTGTCGGGCCGCTGTATTGCAACGATCCACCCAGTTCGAGTTAGCGAGCTGGGCCGCGTACTCGGCGGCTCGGTGGGCGATATCGGCAAATACGTTCTTTAAGTTTGCGGTTGTGTTTTCGGCGACACCAGCGGCGTGTAAGGCTGCGGCGAGCTTCCCAGAGGTGAATGAGGAGATTATCTACGTCCGTTATTGCCTCTCTGAGCTGGATCTGCGTTTCATGTGTGCGGAGGTGTGACATCAGTGACCGGGACCAGTTGGTGTACTCCTGCTCTGCATGGCAGTGTTGGTAGTGGCGGGAAAATTTTGTCAGAAAGTAGTCCAATTATAGATGTGGGCTTGTGTGGTAGGACGCTTGAGGGGGCGTGTGTAGATCGTGATATTAAGAAGGCAGTGGTCGCTGCCGAGGGTTTCCTCGGTGTTAACCCAGTCTGCGTGTCGTATGTTGCGAGTGAAGGTAAGATTCGGACACGTGTCGGTGTGGAGGGTGAGGCCGGTGGGTGTGGAGGGTGAGCCCCAGTGTGGACACAAGCTCCGCCAGTTTGCGTCCTCGCACCTCCTCTTTACGGTACCCCCACAGCTGATTGGGGGCACTGAAGTCACCCAATGTCAGGAGATGGCCTCGACCCGCTGTCTTCAGCGCACGGCTAAAGATGTCTGCGAACGTCATTCGCTTTAGTTTGGGGGAACAGTATATGTTCGATATGTGCATGGGAGGATCTGAGCGGCGGAGGGGTAAGATCGTCACCATGACATACGAATAGGGAAGTGTTAGGTCTAGATCCACTTTTGTGGCCGTGTATGATTTGTGTACGGACAGGAAGAGGGGTCTCGCTGGAACGTCGTGTAGTTTTTTTGATTTAGCCGCCGCTCCTGGCTCCTGGAGGGCGACCACGCGGGCCTAAGTTTCGAATGTTTCTAGGTAGAGGCGTAGACTCGCGCGTTTTTGGCGGTTCCTGAAGCCCCTACAGTTCCATTGCGTTAACAATAATAATTGACATAATTTGGAAGGAAAGGGACTGCTGGTTAAGCTGTCCCGCGATGAGTGATATTTAGTGAGACTGGTACAGACGCCACCCCGGAGCTGGCACATGAAGTAGGTGCGGGGTTGGAGTCCTCGTTATCCGAATCCGCAATAATTTAGGAGTATTTTGAGAGACAGAACATATGTTTAAGGTTCCGTGCTCGACGGCCTGTTTTTGTGAGACAAGGTTCCCAGCCCGACGGCTCGTTCTGGGATGATCCTGCATTTTGGTGACAGTTTCAGGAACCATTGACGAACATTTGGCAGTGACGCGGTCCATGGCGGCCTCCACCATGTTTTGCAGTTTGGAGGCGAGACGCGTCTCCATAGCGGCCATAGCTGCCGCGAACGCGGCCGGCAGCTCCGGCTGTCTCCATGGCGTCTGAACTCTGGGGACTCGACGCGGCTGTGAGTTTAGCTTCCAAATTTTGAATTTTAGCGAGCAATTGCTCGTTCTGTGCCGTGAGCAGCTCGATTTCTTTGCGGCTCTCGGCGTCTACGCCGGGGACCGCGGGAGGGAAGGAAGGTGAGGAAGGGATAGGAGAGGAAGCAACCCCTGCCCAGCTGCTCACCTGCTCACGTTGCGGCGCGGAGGGCGCCGGCAGCACCGTCTGTGTGAAGCAAGGAGGTTGTCTGAAAGGCCGGGAAGTGTCTGTCATTCTTTCCGCTTGGAGGCGGTGGGGGCGCCTTCTTGTCTTTCGATGACGTCAGGTTGCGGGAGGAAGAATCGTTGACGTCACTGTCACATGAGCCGGCGGCGCGGTTGCCGCGTTCCGTGCTGTCATTGGCTACGCGAGTGGCGTGACCTGGCTTTTTACCAGGTGTGTCCGTTTTCAAAACGCCACGTTGCCGAGGCTTGTTTTTGGGCGTCCGAAGTCTTCCGAATATTGCTGTGCAATCCTGTGAGCCCGCGGGGTGGGACAAGCCGCAGATTACACACGACGGTTTACATTCATGTGGAGCTTGACCTTCTGAAGTAAGCTCCACACATTGGCCACACAGGCCGCACATTGAGGGGTTCGGGGCAGGACACGTGTCTGCCCGATGCCCGATAGTACCGCACCTCATACACGCCGGCACAGTACGCTTGTATTCATGCACGACAGCCAGTTCCGAATTGTAATGCACAAAACGCGGCACCACATTCCCCACAAAAGTGAGTACCGCGACGTTCGTCTTTCCCAGCTTGCGTACTTCTGCGTACTCGGCAGCTCGCCACTGCAGTTTCTCTCAGGTTTTTGCTTGTCTCCTGGTTGGCCACAGAGATCACACCACGGCAAATTTCACCGGTCTATTTTAAATGTTCACGCATAGGGAGGGATCACTTGTCGGTATCCAATTTGAAGTCGCGAATTAGGCGGTCAGCTGTGGGTGGTCCTGGGTTCCCACTACTACAAGATTTTGGTCCCATGCCGGGATGATGTTGAGAGTGGCTGCCGCCTGCTTGCCAAGGTAGGCGGTGGGCGCCGCTCCCAGTTCGCCATGTTGGAACACACTCCGCAAGTTCGCCGTGACGCGGGGCTTGAGGATTACAATAATGTCTTGGGGGTGCGGGTGTGGCATGGATCGTAGATGTCATTGCATGCTTGCTGCAATTTTCGGTTGTTCAGCAGTTTGGACAGGACGGGCGTGGGGCTACGCGCCAGCGTCCTTATTGGCTTGAGGTTGGGAGGCCGCTGACGTGTCGGCCGCCATCTTGCGTCCGCTTCTGGACTGAAAGCGGCGTTGTACAAGTTTGAAAAGGTTCTCGTTCTAAAGGGGCTGTAAGACTGAAGAACTAGTATCTTGGACCGTCAAAATGGTGGACCATGACATTTCGGACGAATCATAGCCGCATTGCAAGGTAGAGGTCTACTGGAGAAAGAGGGGTGAGCAACCTGCAGCGGCGGGGAGCGGCGCAGCCGTTAGGCGTAGCGCCGCTGCCGCGATGCACGGGTGAAACTCAGCCCCTAATCGGTGAAATTGGGGCCCACCTGGATAAAGCTGGTGGCTCCAGATGTCGGGTCACTTGCGTGATGCCGTCGCTGATTTCTTCAAGGGTCGAGTTGCTGTGCGACGATCACAAGCGAAAACTCACGGAGCCGATGCACCATGCGTCCGCTTGCGAGAAGCAACGCGTTCCATCCCCCCCCCCCCCCCGAATAGTGGTATGCTCTAAATAATTCCCTTCGTCTACAGTGAGAACGATAGCGAGATTCCGCGAGTGACAGATACTGGGCCTTTTCTTTCGTGTAGACAAAATTAGTAAAAAGGAATCGTATGACTGGAGAAGACTCCAAGCTCGAAATTTCTTTTCGCCCCTGTGGAGGAGTTGGACGGGCGCCAGAGGGCGGAAGAGGGACGGTGCAGAAACCGAAATTTGTAAATTTTGCGGCCACGTGGCAACATTAGATCATATAATATGGAGATGCGTTCGTGCCCCAGGGCGCAACGCGATTAAAACTAGCGATGAATGGGAGACCACGCTAAGAAGCTCCGACGAAAAAACACAGCGATTCGCCGTCCGCCTGGCGGCCGAGGCTGAAGACCTCTTCTCCTAGACGAGGCCGGGTGTCCTCTGGCCGCGGTGTGACAGACTGCCTCCCCGGACGCCTGCGTGCGGACTCGTAGGTGGCTGCTGCACCATATTCGGCGGAAATAAATGTTCTTCCTCCTCCTCCCTTCGTCTACAGTGAGAACGATAGCGAGATTCCGCGAGTGACAGATACTGGGCCTTTTCTTTCGTGTAGACAAAATTATAGAACGCCGATGAACTTTTTTGCGTTCGATGAAATGCCGGTTGTGTTCGACAAGGGGTGCGCGATGTACCGTCACGACAGGTCATGACATCACAAGACAATTAGGAAGAAGAAGAAGAAAACTTAGAAGCAGAAAAAGAAGAGGAAGAAAAACATAAGAAGAAAAAATAGAATAAGGCTGGTAACTTACGCTCTCGTGTCATTCTCTTAAAGGATGAGCTTAAGTGTCCCCAATAACATAGCACCTTACACTCATAGGGAGTGATAGGGAAATAATGTAGCAGACAAAAGAAACTTCCGCCGTTGCTGTCGCAATTCAACTAGGGTTAACCAGAGTTAAACCACAACAAATTTTTGTTTATGCTCCTTGTTGGGAGGCGAAACGAAGTGGCGTCCGTGTGCTGTGCGATGTCAACGCACGTTAAACATCCCCAGGTGGTCGAAATTACTCCGTAGCCCTCCACTACGGCTCCCCTTTCTCTCTATCCACTTTCACTCCCACCTTCCTCCCTTCCCTTATGGCGCGGTTCAGGTGTCCACAGAGCAAGTGTGACAGATACTGCGCCTTTCCCTTCCTCTGAACCAACCAACCAACTCCTTGTTGGGAGACGCCGCTTTATCAGATTATTTGTCGCGCAAGATGAGCAGAGATGTGTTTTGAAGATTTTAACATCCCTGCCTTCCGCCCTCCTTTTTCCCCTCATCCTCCAACCACTGGAGTGTGTTTCTGCAGTGTTTGTCCGGCCGGGGTGGTGCAGTGGTAAGACGCCCGACTACTGTGCCGGAGTTCCCGGGTTCGAACCCGACCTCGGCGGCTGCGTTTCGATGGAGGCGAAACGAAGAGGCGTCGTGTGCTGTACGATGTCAGCGCACGTTAAAGATCCCCAGGTGGTCGAAATAACTCCGTAGCCCTCCACTATGGCTCCTCTTTCTCTCTCTCCACTTTCACTCCCATCTTCCTCCCTTCCCTTACGGCGCGGTTGCGGTGTCCACAGAAAAACAAGTGAGACAGTTACCGCGCCTTTTCCCTTCCTATAAATAAATAAATCAGTTCTAAATCAGTGTTCCAGGTTGTGCTAATCACAGTTTGCGGCTTTATCTAGATTTCTCCTCGCCGACTCTAAATTGAGCATTGAGGGATGCGACAGGTATTTCTTGTTTGACGAGCGCCGAGCACGATTGTTGCTATCGCCGCCCGCCAATTGCTTAGTTCTGTTGAGCGCGCCAGTCAGCGCAACAAAAGAGTTTATTCAAGTGAAGTTTAAGCCTCCTCATTGTGGGCAACGTAATTGTCCCCAATACGTGACGTCTGGTGAAGGTGGTGGCCCTCATTTTCGGTACTCCTCCTAAAAGTCGGGACAACAGGTCTGTCTGTGTGGCCCGCTTTATCTAATAAAGCACGAATATTTTCCTGCTATACTTGTCCGACACTCTATTCAGGTTTGGGTGGTTACTCCATCGAGTATAAGAACGCTGAGTCTGTCCCTTTGGAATATGTGCTGGTTTGCTCCCTTCCTCTGCCGTCTTCTAATTGGCGGTTACACCCTCAACTGCACTCAAACAGCACAATACGAGTCCACTTGAATGACAATGGCTGGCGAGCGCTGAAAGGCGCCCTTCTAAAGGACGGCCTAGAAATTACGGCAGGGTGCATCCAGAAAATGCCGCCTTGTAATTTGCGTCAATATTATACGTAGCCATGAAGTTATTCAACGTCACAAACCTTAGTTCCCCCCCCCCCCCTCCTAAAAAAATCAAAACATTCAGGTGCGCTGGAGTGCCCACGAGCCACCATGTTTTGATCGTGGGCTTCTATGGACCGCCTATGGAAAATAATTCTACCTTGAGACAGACGCAGCAGCTGACAGCTGCCGCAATAGCTGGACGGGGATAACAAACGCGCGCGGTCCGACAGCGCATTATCCATGGCGCAAGCTGCGGCGTTACTTGCACCTCCTGCTAACAATATAGCAGTTTGGAGGGGCTGCGAATTGGACAAGGGGCGCATGCTCAATAAAAGCTCTTGGCACCAGGCAACGTTTACCCTAGATGACGTCGACCCACGTTTTTCATTCGTAGCCGCTGTCCACGACTGCACATTGGAAGGAACATCTGGGTCGCTTGTATCGGAACTTGCTCCACAACTTAACGCTCAATGCATCTTAGTTACTTAGCTAATTGGTTGGTTGGTTTGTGGGGTTTAACGTCCCAACGCAATTCAGGCTATGAGAGACGCCGTAGTGGAGGACTCCGGAAATTTCGACCACCTGGGGTTCTTTAACGTGCACTGACATCACACAGAACACGGGCGCCTTGCTTTTCGCCTCCATCGAAAAGCTGCCACCGAGACCGGGATTCGATCCCGCGTCCTTGGGAACAGTAGTTGAGCGCCGTAACCACTGCGCCCCCCGGGCGGGGTACTTAGCTAGTTGAGCGGAATATAAATAAATATTCTGCGGAACGCTACATTAAGGAAAATATATACCGTTGGTTTCACCAAGATTCGCTCTACCGCGTTTTGTGATTACTTAGTGCTAGTTATGTGAAACACCACACACACACACACACACACACACACACACACACACACACACACACACACACACACACACACACACACACACACACACACACACACACACACACACACACACACACACACACACACACACACACACACACACACACACACACGCACACACACACACACACACAGATATATATATATATATATATATATATATATATATATATATATATATATATATATATAGGAAAGAAGGGGCGCAATGACGCATGTTGTCGGTGGGAAGCCAGCTCTCAGATGTCATTGCAGCAGGTTCTACGGCCGTCTGAGGGTGCGTCGTCCTGGTAGCGGCCGGAAGGGGTCCGAATTCAGGGGGCTCTCCACGTAGGCGGCGGCCGAGGCGTTGATGTACGGGGGTAAGCTCCGTATTGACAGGTTGATTATGCAGGACTGGATCGATACCCAGCACCTCCACCAGATTTGTAACGTAACGTTACACAGAAGGCGCTCTGGCACTCTGACACCGAAGAACACCAACACCCAGTCAGGGCAGCACAAAAGCGGAGCACCGTTTCGCTTCGTCGTCTTCTCCGAATCGCCCGTTCAAATCTTCGTCGTCTATGAATGGCACGTGTCATTATATATATATATATAGTATATGTAGTATATACTAGTATATTACCGTCTGGAACAGAGAACGGGGAATGTAACACGGTGAAATATCCTAAACGACTTAGTTGACCGAAGGCGACTTCAGTTTAATTACCGATGCATGATTCAAGCGGGAAATATAATATTTCGGAAGCCAATCATATAAAAAGCAAAAGACGCAATCGTAAAAGCTTCCCCATCTCCGCAGGTTGCAAGGACGGTCGTTAAGGTTTACGCTAGCGCCGTAGCAAGCTCGAGTAGAAAAACAAAAAATGCTGGATAGCCGTCATCGCACCACAGGTCTGGCCGGCTGCAAGGGCGTTCACACGTTCAGGCTGAGGCAGTCCTCGGTCGTGTCTTTCCAAGAACGGTTACCAGGGTTTGTTGCCAGCGGCCGAGACTGGAGACAGAGCTTGGGCATCTTCTTTCCGTCTATTGGCTCCTGTCGTGGTGTCACCGGCTGTGGTCGTAGGAACCGCGCCGTGCCAGTTGGGCTGCTGGCAAACGGGATGCCCAGGAAAGCGTACACGGTGCTGCGAACGGCACGGCAAAAACGTGCAGTATATATTATTTTAAGCGCTAACGAAGAGCGCTACACGTCAGTGTGAAACCGGCGTATTGTAGTATGGTTGGTCGCGTTAATGTTTGCTCAGTTCAGTTCAGGCGTTCAGTCGTGTCCGACTCTTCGTGACCCTATGGACCATGTCACGCCACGCTTTCCGGTCTCTCACTATCTTCTTAACATCACATAGCTTCATCTGCAATGCCTCGAGAATGCCATCTAACCATCGCGTTCGCTGCCTACCCCTTCTCCGGCGACCCTCAACCTTTCCCAACATCAAATCTTTCTCCAGCGACTCCTCTCTTCTCATCAGATGACCAAAGTAGCTGAGCTTTAACTTTAGAATTTGACCCTCCAATGAGCAGTCAGGGTTTATGGTTGACAATATCGACTGATTTGATCTTCTGGCAGTCCAAGGAACTCTTAAGAGTCTTCGCCAGCACCACAATTCAAACGCGTCAATTCTTCGGCGGTCAGCCTTTTTCACAGTCCAACTCTCGCATCCATACATCACAACTGGAAAGACCATAGCACGGGTTATACGGATCTTGGTTGCTACATATATAGCAAATGAGACATGTAAATGTAAAATATTCACGAATTCACACAAATATACAAAATATATCATTTCTTTTTTCTTTCAGTGTCGAGTACGCTGTCTTTGTACCGTTTCGATGTTCGTGCGTTTCGCGACGGGCTTTACGGCGTGTATGATTTGAACTGTCTGTTTATTTGTTGCTCATATTATGAAGTGGGAATACTTTTCTAGAGATATGGTCTCCTAATACCCTGCTGCAGATCCTAAAAGGAGCGCAATCGCTCCCTTTTACTCGGATATTTTCGAAGCGCCACGTCGCTCGCACTTGTTTCACCGTCTGTCCGGTGCAGTCGCTATACGTGCTAAGCTACCCTGGGAGGCTAGCATGTGGCTGAAGGACAGTTGCAATAAGCAAGGCTTACTCGAGGCTGAAAATCATGTCACATAGATGAACGTTTGCTTCATTCGATTTGGCCGATGCAGAAAAGTCTAAACAAAGAGTTTTTTATTTTGGACAGCGAGTAAATAAAAATCCAAATGAGGGTGTGAATGCGCAGGAAACAAAAATGCTGGTGCCGAGGGCACCCTTGGCGTCTCGCCTTTTTTCGAACGGTATCCTCGAGCCCTCCACGAAGCCGCTCGTTGTGTTGACAGAAACTAGCTCGTCGTCGTTATCGGGCAGCGAGTAGAAGATGAGCAGGAACACCGCCAGCGTCACCAGGAGCAGAAGCAGGCAGAGCTTGTGCCTGCAGTCGTAACGGGTGCCATTGGGCAGAATTAGCGACAGCAACATTGAAAAGAGTGGATAATTTGAATTTGGTGAGATCGCAGTTGACAATGCTCTCTCTCCGTACCAGTGCTTCGGACAAGGCATTTATTGTAAGAAAAATTCTACCAACTCACACATATACAAATGATGAGCTCACGACCAGAATGCCTGAAAGGATGCCACACGCGGAGCACCTTGCCATCTGGGTTGGTTGCGCTGTTCTCAAAGCTAAACCCAGTCCTTTATATCTGGAAGCTTATACATATTAGCTGTCTACAATAAACAAAACAAATATGAATCGGAATGAATAAAGGTATTCAAAGCTTATATGTCGCTTTGAAAATTCAATCGTGAATATTTTTTTCTCTTCCCGAAGAAAATACTGGATCAGTGACTAGCTGCTCTCTTCGTTTGCGCCAGTGAGCAATGATTGCGTGAACTAAATCTAGTATATAGCGTGTTCAGTTAAGCTAAAGAGTGAAAAGAACCATCTTAAGCGGAAGAAACAGAGGCAGCTCAGAGAGCAACGCGTGCTGCGACAATGCAGTAATGGCAGCTTGATAAGGCCAGGTGCCGCAGCGGCGTTGCAGAGTTCTGCGCGAAAAACGCCATCACTGTGTAGTCCGGGACAGCAAGCAAGATCAGGTACCTTTTGAAGCAACCGTGGTTGCGAAGAGCAGGGCGCTCACATGATTGTTATTTACGGTTTTATAAGCCCACCACGGCAGGTACAAGTGCTGTCACCTACCGCTGTTACGTCAGTGGCGCCACCTGTTTATAGACGCCAAGTAGACGCAAGAAAGAAGTTAATGGCATGGAGCTCTTATGAAGCGTATATTTATTCATTTATTTATTCAATGTTACCCTCAGGATAGGAACATTAAAGGTCGGAGTGGGTGGAATACAGTAATACAAAATATACGCAGCATAAAAAAGCATGCAAGCAATATAAAAGTAATAAAAGAGGTCGACATAGTTTCAAAAATGCATAATATTGCACAAGTAATAATTCTTGCAGAAAAGTATTACAATACATTATTAAACAAGACATAAACATTATTTTCACAGAACGGTTCTAAATGCATGGTACCCTGAGTTGAAAACACAAAAATTCAAGCAAAACTTATACAGTACTAACGAAAATGTGCATGGTCAACATTGCTCACGGCAGACTGTAATAATAATAAAAAAAGGTTAGTGATGGTTGCAACTGGAGAGGGAAGGCGATTCCAGTTTTTCGATGTGCGGGGTATGAATCAGTGAGAGAAACCTACTATTGCATGAGGTTTTGCCGACTTAGTGAATGTGGTCTATGCGAGATGATAGATAAGAAGGCGGAATGAGCAATTTATTGTGAAGTCATCATGATAAAATATGAAAGAGGCATATAGGTGCGAGCTTCCAATGTGTTGCGAGAATTAACAGATTGAGATTATATTCCATTGTGGATACGCTGACAGTGCGGTGATAGAAAAGCTGAAGCGAACTGCGTTTTCTGAATCATTTCTAGCTGGTTAATAAGCTCATTAGTGATTACTGCATGAATCCCAAACTGACGATGCATATTCGGGTTGCGAACGAACAATGTTTTTGTAGAAAAGAAGTTTGTTATTAGCAGGGGCTGAGTGAAGCTTCGCTAGAAAGAGGCTCAGCTCATGGTTGATATGGTTAAAATCAACGAGATGGTAATTCGCAATGTTTTAGTCTTCTTTGATCTTTTTTGTTTGGGGACGGTAATGAAAAATTTTATTACAAGATGATCATTCAAACTTGGCAAGAATGTTATTTCTGAGCATAATTCTGGGCTTGAGCCAACTAGACCTAGCATATTAGCTGTAGTGTCTGTAATGCGTGTTGGTTGTGTGACAATTAGCGTGAGGTTAAAGCACGAACATAAGTCTGCAAGTTCTTCAGAAATAGAGAAACTGGAATGTATAGCATTAGCGCCGTCCAACCAGGCAGTTCCAGGAAAATTAATATCGCTCAGTAAAAACGTAAGTGTTGTCCGGAATCACTTCGTTACGATATTATGGTGTCATGAAGCTTCGAGACAAATGTCAATGATGAGTTCGGAGCGCGATGATAAGCCCCTATGATAACATGACGGTGGGTTAGTTTCAGATGTAGCGCTGTATAATTTCGAAACACATGTTAAAAACGAAAGATGCGATGTGCTTGTTAACGGCCGTGAGGATGCCGCTACCTTGACTTGCGCTCCTATTGCATCGATAGAATTGAAATTTGTTAGATGAGTCAAGGATTTTGTTGTCGCGTGTGTGGCGATGAAACCATGTCTCGGTTAATTAAACTATCAGCGGAACAAGAGTCAACAAGAGATGAAAGTTCAGTACAGTTTCTGATAGCGCTTCTTATGTTAGTGAACAAGACAGTTGGTGGGGAGCAAAGAAAAAAAACTTACCTTGGCTACAACATTTAACGCAACTAAGTAGTTTACTGACACATGTTTATGTGGATGCTTTAAGTCTGCAGCTTCTATCGATCGACGTGTGTTACGTTTGTCTGAGAAAACAACGATAAAAGAACATACATTAACGTACTAATCTCTCTTTGCAGCAGCATATTCTCACAAACATCAGGGCTAGATCTGACTAAATGGCGTAGTGAAGCTTTACCAGCAGGCAGAGCAGAGTTTTCGAATCATACCAGTTGCAAAACTCCGCTTCAAAAAGTACCCGAATTTTGTACGCATTTTTCGGGTGTCTATGAATTTTCCAAGTCTATGCACCGACCACTACTGCTGAAGAAGCTGAGGTTGAGAGATTTTATGCGGACCTACAATGCCTTTTAGACCGCACCCCATCATCAGGCGTCATTTTCCTCATAGGAGACTGGAATGCTAAGTTCGGGAGTGAAGAAATATCCGGAATTATAGGCAAGTTCCGTCTTGGCGAGCCAAATGAAGCTGGGCAGAGGCTAGTAGAGTTTTGTCAAGAAAACAACCTGACCATAGCGAATACTCATTTTCAACAGTACAGGAGGCGCCTGTACACATGGACTTCACCGGACGGTCTTTACAGGAATCAGATCGATTATATTCTTTGCCGGCAGATATGGAGAAGCGCTATACAAGGAGTAAAAACAAGGCCTGGGGCCGATTATGGCACCGATCATCAGCTGCTTGTTGCCAAAATTAAGCTTCGATTGAGGAAAACGCAGAACACTAGCAGGCCTTTCAGGTATGATCTGGATCAAATTCCATTAGAATATGCTGTGGAAGTGAGGAATCGATTTCAAGAATTAGATCTAGAAGACGGAGAGCCCGAAGAGATGTGGACTGATGTTCGTAATATAATACAAGAAGTTGCTACTAAGGTAGTTCCAAAGCAAAAAAAATTCAAGAAAGCAAACTGGTTATCTGAAGAGGCTTTGCAAATAGCTGAGGAAAGGAGGATGGCAAAAGTTATGGTCGAAATAGAAAGATACAAGGTTCTCAATGCGGATTTTCAGACAATAGCAAGGAGAGATAAGAATGCCTTCCTGAACATACAGTGCCAAGCAGTTGAGGACAACAGCCAACTAAGGAACACAAGAGCTCTGTATAAGACAATCAAAGATATCAAAGGAAGCTTCTGTGCTAAGCTGGGCGTGATAAAGGACAAACGAGGCAAGGACCTCATTGAAGCCTCAGAGATAAAGAAGACGTGGCAGGAATACACAGAAGAGCTGTACAAGAAGGACAAGAATGTGCAAACCCAACGTAAGACGGTCGTGATTACTGATCTCGAGCCGGGCATCCTGAAGAGTGAAGTTGAAAGGGCCTTAGCCAGCATTGCTAAGAACAAAGATAGCGGAATTGATGGCATTCCAGCTGAGTTGCTTCAAAACCTCAACCATGACGCTGTTAACATTCTGCATACATTATGTCAGAAGATTTGGACAACCCTGCAGTGGCCACAGGATTGGAGGAGGTCAGCTTACATCCCCATTCCAAAGAAAGGCAGTGCCAAAGAATGTTCCAACTAGCGCACGATCGCGCTTATTTCGCATGCTAGCAAGGTGATGTTGAAAATCCTCCAAGGAAGGCTGCAGCAGTATGTGGATCGGGAGCTTCCGAACGTGCAAGCTGGGTTTCGCAAGGGCAGAGGAACTAGAGACCAAATTGCCAACCTTTGCTGGATCATGGAAAAAGCAAGAGAGTTCCAGAAACCTATCTACTTCTGATTTATTGATTATGCGAAAGCGTTTGACTGCGTAGATCACAGCAGATTGTGGCAAGCTCTCCAAGAGATGGGAGATCCAATTCACCTCATCTGTCTCCTCAGGAACCTGTATGAAGGGCAAGAGGCCACAGTCAGAACGGGGCATGGTCTTACTGATTGGTTTCCGATTGAGAAAGGAGTGAGGCAAGGCTGCATACTGTCGCCCTGCCTATTTAACCTATATGCAGAGTGCATCATGAGGAAGGTCGGTCTGGGCGAGTCTTCAGCTGGAGTGAAGATTGCTGGAAAACGTATCAACAACCTTAGATATGGGGTTGACACCACTTTAATGGCAGAAAGTGAAGTGGAACTCATGAGAGTTCTGATGCGCGTACAAGAAGAGAGTGAGAAGTTTGGGCTTAAACTGAACATTAAAAAGACATAGATCATGGCGTCTTGCCCTATCAAGTCCTGGAGCATCAATGGACAAGAAGTGGAAGCTGTGACAGATTTTCTCTTCTTGGGCTCCAAGATTACCTCGGAAGGAGACTGTAGCCATGAAATTAGGAGACGCCTGCTTCTGGGAAAGAGAGAAATGGTTAGCCTTGACCGCCTAGTAAAGAGCAGAGACATTAGTCTGCCAACCAAGATCCGTATAACTCGTGCTATGGTCTTTCCAGTTGTGATTTATGGATGCGAGAATTGGACTGTGCAAAAGGCTGACCGCCGAAGAATTGACGCTTTTAAATTGTGGTGCTGGCGAAGACTCTTGAGAGCTCCTTGGACTGCCAGAAGATCAAATCAGTCGATATTGTCGACCATAAACCCTGACTGCTCATTGGAGGGTCAAATTCTAAAGTTAAAGCTCAGCTACTTTGGTCATCTGATGAGAAGAAAGGAGTCGCTGGAGAAAGATTTGATGTTCGGAAAGGTTGAGGGTCGCCGGAGAAGGGGTAGGCAGCGAACGCGATGGTTAGAAGGCATCCTCGAGGCACTGCAGATGAAGTTCTGGGATGTTAGGAAGATAGTAGGAGACCGGAAAGCGTGGCGTGACATTGTCCATAGGGTCACGAAGAGTCGGACTTGACTAAATGACTGAACTGAACTGATGAATTTTCGCACCATCTAGAAGCTCTCAATACAAGCTTTTTGCTATTGCCGCCATTGCCTCTTGGAAAATAAATTTTTCTCTCCTCTTTTCGATCTTAATTAATCCTATGGCTGTTACCCTAATAATGTTTGTCGCTGCAAGTCTTCTACTAATTTTTCTTTAGGTTGTGCATTTATCAAAAATCAGAAAGTTTGGAATTTAGACGCAGTGTCCGTTAATGGCCACGGGTGCCGCCACCATTTGTAAACATCGGAATTTTGACCAATAAAAACGGCCGTTTTTTGGTACATGGGCTTATGGGAAGTGTCGCAACTGGTAGTATTGAGGAGCTCTTCAGGCAGAGTTGTCTACACAGCACGTGAGCCTACTTTGGCGTCATTTTCTTCCAGGCGCCACCTAACAACATCAGGAGCACCAGGTGGCATTACTCCCGGTCCTAAAAAAAACGAAAGGAGAGACTGAGAGCGAGCGATGCAAGCGAAAAAAAAAAGGATCAGCACAGAAACCGAATAGATAATAGAGGCGGACCTAGGTGCCCAATACGACAACAAGACAAGCGCATAGCACACTGCACATTACCGCGTAAAATACGGCTTCATGCGGACAACGTGCACCACCTCGGAGCGTGGTGTCGACGCGAGGGCTGCACAGTACCCGCTGGAAGGAGTTCGTATATCACTTCTGTGACATAGCGCAGAACTTCGTAAGGTCCAAAGTAACGCGACATCCGTTTTTCAGACAAGCCGGGCCGGCGCACCGGTATTCACACCCAAATGTGCTCTCAAGGTTGGTATGTGACGCATCGATGAGAGGTTGTAGCTATGCGTATCCTTGCCCTGCTGTTATTGAATGCGAATGCGGGCAAGTTGACGTGCTTCCTCGGCGCGCTGAGCAAACAGTTCGGCGTCTGGCGTGAGAGGATGATCATCAGTGCAGGACGAAAGCATGGCATTCAACATCGTCTGAAGGTCGCGTCCGTAGAGCAGGCGAAATGTTGTAAAACGCGTCGTCTCCTAGATGACAGTGTTGTAGGCATATGTGCCGTACGGGAGAATCTCGTCCCGGGCTTTGTGCTGCGAGTCTATGTATATTGCCATCACGTCGGCGATCGTTTTATTGAGTCTGTATGTGAGGCCATTGGTTTTGCGTTTGGTCGTGTGGCTGAGCTCAAATATGTCGAGCATAAGTTGTGCGGTAAACGCAGTGCCTCGATCGGCGATGACTTGGGACGGTGCGCCATGGCGCAACACGATTTGCTGCACAAAAAGCTGGACGATCTCAGATGGTGTGCACGCTGCACGCGCCTTGGTTTCCGCATACCGTGTGAGATAGTCTGCCGCGACTATAATCCATTAGTTAACGACCGATGTCAGCGGAAATGAACCCAGAAGGTCGATACCGATTTGGTCAAACGACGTCCGGGGAGGCGCAATAGGTTGAATCAAACCCTCTGGCTTGAAGGCGGCGCTTTTCGACGCTGGCACTAACGACAGCCTCTGCCGTAGCGATGAACGGCGTCGGCAAGTTTAAGCCAATAATAAGCTTGACGAACTCAGGCGAGTGTGCGTGCAAAGCCCAAGTACCCGGAGGTGGGCTCATCGTGTCAAGCAAAAAGTATATCGGTGCGAAGGCCGGCCGGCACGACGAGGAGGTGCGCTCGGTCAAGGGTGCTGCAGTTTTTCATGAATAAAACGCCATTCCGAAGACAGAATGCAGACAGGTTTCGAGAAAATTGGCGAGGGATGTCAGCAGTGAAAAGGCTAGCGCAAATAACACAGACACAGACATAGGAGAAGACAGGACGAACGCTCGTCCTGTCTTCTCCTATGTCTCTGTCTATGTTATTTGCGTTAGTCTTTTTATTTATGATGACTCACCAACTTGCTCAGCTTTCTGCTTTGATATCAGCAGCGCGACTCTCCAGGTGATAAATTACAGGTCGAACGTCCGGGTCAGCTCGCTGTCGGGTCATTACGCCTGAAGCACTCACCAGTCCAAGAAAACTACTGTCGTCGTCCGTGTTCTCATCGGCGAAACCGACGGGTGCCCGCGACAGCACGTTAGCACCTTCGTGCTTCTGCACAGATTTTTACGCAATGGTGTACTCAAATTCTTGCAGTTGAAGGCTCAATCGTGCTAGGCGTCCCGGTGGATCACGGAGGTTAGCCAGCCAGCATAAAGAATGATCCTGTTCCTGACCGCTGCCGTGGTCAGGAACAACTGACCACGGCGACGGTCAGACCTGTGACGCAGCAGGGGCTGCTAAGAATTCACGGCTCCGCTGGACAGGCCGCCATTGGAAACTGACCCTGGCAACGTTTAACGCTAGAACCCTAGCTAGTGAAGCTAGTTTCTCAGTGCTGTTAGAGGAACTAGAGGGTATGAAATGGGATGTCATAGGGCTTAGTGAGGTTAGGAGGCCGAATGAGGCATATACTCTACTGAAGAATGGGCATGTACTGTGTTGCAACAGATGTTGCAACAGATTTTCGAGGAAAACCGCAGCACAATTTATGTCCAAACTCACGTGACAATCATACGGCCTTATACTACGACCAGACACAGTTTAACAAAGGGCGGCCGACAATATTGACCCGGAAAAACCATAAGAGAAACAAGGGGGGCCGGAAAGCATTATCAACAGAGTATATAAAACTCATTGTGAACTTAATACAACAGAGGGGGTGCGAACAACATCGTGGCCAAGGGACAGTGCCAAAGAACCCAACCACAGCAACGAGCGAGCCTAAAAGGGCCCAAAACGAGGGCAATAAAAGCAGTCATAGGTCGAAACCAGAAAAAACGTGCGAGGCAAAAGCAGAGTCAGAACTAAAAACAGATAAAACGTGCGAAGCAAAAGCACAGTCAAAAACTAAAGACAGACGAAACGTGCGAAGGAAAAGCAGAGTCAAATCTAAAGCAGAACAGTCTGAGCGAAGCAAAAACAGGGTCGCGAACTAAAAACAGACCAACCGCGCGAAGCAAAAGCAGAGTCAAAAACTAAAGACATGTGAAACGTGCGAAGCAAAAGCGGAGTCATAAGCTAAATCAGACGATACATGGGAAGCAACAGCAGAGTCAAAACTAAAAACAGACTCAGGAGTGTAGAAGGCTCCCCGCTAAAACATTGAAGTGCTAAGCAAGAATAATCAGGATGGGCGAGTGGAAGAACAATTATGAAGAATGAGAAAATCAAGGGAGTAAGCACACCAGAAACCGGGAAGTAATAAAAGAAAAATTCCACGGACGATAACGAGTTATCGTCTGTGGAATTTCTTGGTGAGGTTGGTGAGGTCCACAGGTTGGTGAGGTCCCGAATTAGCCTAAATCTGAAGAAGGAACGCAACAGATTAGTAAGAGAGAAACCCATCAACAAATTAGCGGTGAGGGGGAGGGCAGGAGAGTTCACGATCTCGCTACAGAATAGATATTCAACTCTAACCGAGCATGGCGACATTATCCTAGACGCAACGAACAATAATTTCAGAGATATCATTACTGAGTGCGCTGTAGAAGTAGGCGGTAGGATAGTTAGAGAGGATATTGGTAAGCTCTATAAGGAGACGAAAGATTTGATTAAGAAACGCCAGAGTAGGAAAGCTTCCCATCAAACAGACCAGACCAGATAGAATTCGCCGAGATATCAAAGGTAATCAATAAGCGCAAGGTGCCCGATATAAGGAGGTATAACATGGAGAAAATTGACCATACTGTAATGAACAGGGAAAGCCTTAAAGCGGTAAAGAAGAAATTGGGCATAGACAAAAACCAAATGTATGCGATAAGGGACAAGGCTGGCAACGTCATCACTAATATGGATAAGATAGTCAAAGTAGCCGAGGAGTTCTATACAGATCTCTACAGTAGCCAAAGTAGTCAGGACCGTAATGAGATTGGCGGTAGGGAAAAACAGTCAGACGTTCCACCAGTGACGAAGGACGAGGTCCAGAAAGCATTGGAAACTATGAAAAGGGGGAAATCAGCTGGAGAGGATCAGATAACTAAAGATTTGCTGAAGGACAGGGTTATATCGTGGTAGAAAAACTGGCCACCCTATATACGCAGTGCCTGGTGTCATCGACGGTACCGTAACCATGGAAGAATGCAAACATTATCCTCATTCATAAGAAAGGAGACTCTAAGGACCTTAAAAATTACAGACCAATCAGCTTACTGTCTGTTACGTATAAGGTATTTACTAAGGTAATCGCTAATAGAATCAGGATAACCGTAGACTGCAATCAAGCAAAGGATCAAGCAGATTTTCGGAAGCGGCACTCTACTATCGATCATATCCATACCATCAACCATGGTGATATAAAAATACTCCGAATATAACCACCCCTTATACATAGCATTCATTGATTACGAAAAAGTTTTTGACTCAGCGGAAACCTCGGCGGTTGTCACTAAGTCGACGCACGTTTTTATCAAGCGCGGCACCGCGTGGAAATTCCATTCTTCAACAGACCTCTGCCAATAAGCCCAACTACCAATGTTAGAAAGCAGAAACAGCTATGAAAGGCCAAAAACTCTTTACCTCATTATCAATAATTATTTAAAAATTAATAACTCAGACTACTTTGAGAGCAAAACTAATGAGACATCAAGGCATCGTCATAGTAGGTTCATTCCATTGCCGGCTATAAAAAATAATTGCTTCAAGTTTAGTTATTTCCCGCGAACTTGTAAGGACTGGAACTCTCTTCCAGATTCTGCTGTTCGATCATCATCATTATCTGAATTTGTACGCCATTTAGAAAATTTCATCTATGGCACTACCACAGGGTGATGAGGTTCTATTGCTGTTGTGTAGGATGGCTGTTGTTCCGATTTCTGTGTAATTCATTTTTGTTTTGTTTGTGAGTGTATTCAGAGACAATTTTTGATTGACTATTGATTTTCATCGTGTTCTATATTGCTCATTTTTCGTTTTGTATTTTCCACTCCTGTTACAGCCCCTTATGGTGGCTGACAGTATTAATAAATGAAATGAAATGAATGAAAAGCCTCCTTCCCCGCGCGGAGAGCGTGTAGCTTTGTACGCGTCGCCGTCACCCTCTTTCTCATCACCCGGCGATGACATGACAGTGATTCATCACTCTGGAATATGCCAGAGATCTCCAGAAATTTCTACGGGTTCTAGCCAATGACGATGCGCGGCTCGACGGGAGGAAAAGGGAGCGCTCTAATCAGCGAAGCCAAGTGTATGTGCGCGCTAGCCTTAGCGCGCCCTAACAAACAGACGCGGCGCGCCCTATTTATTGAGGCCGCGCCGCTTGTGTAGTCAGTCAGTCAGTCAGTCAGTCAGTCAGTGGTTGCGGCTTGTTGGCAAGTGCGAAAACTGGACTCCCATGGACCACCCGCTGCTGGCAAGCCCACGCACCTGCGAGGGAGCAGCGCTCGTCTTGCATGGCGGCCACATCGTGACTCTCGAGGCGTCGGACTGCAACAGTGCCCGTTGAAATATTTGGTGTTTGTTTATGTGTCTCTCTCGTGTTTGATCTGTATTGTAAAACCTCTGTGTTATTGAATACCTCTGTAGATGCATGCTTAGCGTTTATTTTTCTGTGAACCTCTCGTGTGTGCAATTTTAGTGTTTGTGTATTCCTCTGTATCGTCTCTTGCTGTGTATAAAGTTTGTTTTGTTTGTTACTTCTGACTCCAACCCTTACTCTGGATTGAACCGGTGACAGCTGGGCACCAAACGGCCACCCCCTTCTGTCACTACAAGATAGTTGAATTCCGGCTGAGCTCGCGACGCAGGTCGAGGGCATCTCCTTTGCGACCGGAACAGCTACCCCCACTCACTTTAAGGGTGTCTGGGAGTGTGCGCACCATTAAGGGCGCATTATTATCAATACCTTATAATTATAAACGGGTGACAATTATTGTGGCGTCCGCGACAGGACGTTTGGTCCACTAAAGCTCAGAGGACGGAGAACGAGTTGGAAGAGTTTACGAATAGGTCGTAAACTGTGTAGCAGCAAAGCGAAAGCGAGAGGTGCCGCACGAAAGCGGTTGTGAAGGTCCATTGATTAGTGCTATGTGTTAGCATTAGGAAATTCAGATTAAATATGAATCTCAAGGAGATTATGGCGTTGAGCCTATAAAAAGGTCTAAAAGGAGCTGAACGGCGAGAATGGCTGGACCAAAAAGAAAGAGCGGTTAAAGCAGAAAGAGAGAGAGAATGGCAGCGGAAACAAGCAGAGGCAAGAACACAAGAAGAAGAAAGAGAGAAAGAATGGCTCGGGAAGCAGGCAGAAAAAGAAAAGGAATTCTTAAAACAGAGAGATACTCTTCTGAAGAAGCTGGCTGAGGTTCGGCGTTTGAAAGGTATCACCGAGCCTCCGGAGTTTACATTTCCCTATATTAGAAAGTACAGCGAACCTAGTGATTCATTGACAGTCACAGGTGACGTGGAAATTAGCTCCAGAAGGCAGAGTAAGGTTGTGGAACAGCTCGTTCCGGCAACAGAATTTTCAGGACAGAGCTTAACTGGAGCTAAAATTTCTCAGCAAATTGATACCGTGCCCTCCAAGACGACAGGTTGCGCTGAAGCTGCGAAGGCAGTTGCCGAGCCAGAAACCTCATTCGAGTGCTCTTCGCCTGAAGATGAAGGGCAGTATTCTAGTTCCACGACAGATTGCACCATGCCTGAGTACACGAGTGACCTAGAGTAAGATCTGTCAAATAACAGCGAGCCCGAAAGCTCAGATAGAGCTGGAACTGAAGACAGCATTTTTCCACGAATTCAAGAGCCGGTTTCGAGCGACCGTTCTACTACCGAGGAGGCTCTTTACACTGAGAAAGATGAGAAACCCCCTCCCACTGAGGAATATGAGGCAGCCTTTTTCTCAGGGGTGAATAACAGCGCAGACCCTAGACTGATAGATTTAGATATGGAAGAAATCAAGCACTGCACTGCGATGAAAGAATTCAAAGAAAACTTTGAGGAACAAGAAGTAAAAAAATGTTAGGCGAATGAACCCCCAATCGAAAATGAGCTCTGCTCTTAGAAGGTACGACGTCGGAAAGAAAATAAAGTCGACAGAATCAAGGGAGAGCAATATAATTCTCAACGAGAAGCTCCGTCGAGACAACAATGTCATGACTATGCGAGAAAAACCGGAGCAAACCTGCCTCGTCCAGCAACGAGGAAGAAAGTAAGAAAAGAAAACTCAACGCTACTGATGTAGGCAAGGTCAAGCTGAAAGGGGCCCGAATAAAAATAAGGAAGAAGCGGCCTACAGGCTGGAAGCGCAAGCGGAAAGTGACAGGCACAAGCCCAGAGGAATCGAGAAGGCGGAGAGAAAAAACTACTAGGTATGCCATCGCTAGTTCTGTTCGCAAGCGTCTTGTTGGCAATATTAGAGACAGTGGCCAAACCTGCGATCGCAAATCAGAGTGTATAAGCAGAGATGGAAGAAAGATCAAAGTACGAGTGAGGAAAACGAGCAGTAAACGTGAGAGAAGGAAAAGTCAAAGGTTTGTCACAAAGAAAACTGCGTGCCAAGGTGGAAAGGAACTAATCTTTTCTAAACAAGAGGAGCCAGACGATTTTGGAAATATAGGCGAAAGCATGGCTTAGTTTTGTGCGCTTCGCATTTGAAATTACTGCGTTTCTGTGTTGTTTTTATGTGTATCTTGACAACAGTGTTGTATTATGTTTGTGAACATGGCATTGATGTGTGATATGTAATATGTGGCTGCAATTTGTAAAATTTGTGCAGTGTATGTGCGAAATGTGCGCATTTGTCCGACGTTGTTTGTGAGCGCATGCATGTGCGCGCGATGTTCGTGAGTGTTGCGAACATTGTTGCACAATATTCTTTACGGGAGGGGCAGTGTCTCGGAATCGGCGCACATTTTTATCAAGCCGGCGTGGCCCGAGGCCCGCGCGGCCCCGCGTGGAAATTTCCACTAAGTTGGAGAAAAGCCTCCTTCCCCGCTCTAGAGAGCGTGTAGCTTTGTACGCGTCGCCCTCACCCTCTTTCTCATCACCCGGCGATGACGGTGACTCATCAGTCTAGAATATGCCAGAGAACTCCAAACATTTCTATGGGTCCTAGCCAATGACGACGCGCGGCTCGACTGGAGGAAAAGGGAGCGCTCTAACCAGCGAAGCTAAGTGTATGTGCGCGCTAGCCTTAGTGCGCCTAACCAGACAGACACGGCGCGCCCCAATTATTGAGGCCGCGCCGCTTGTGTAGTCAGTCAGTCAGTCAGTCAGTCAGTCAGTCAGTGGTTACGGCTTGTTCGCAAGTGCGACAACTGGACTCCCGGAGATTACCCTCTGCTGGCAAGCCCACGGACCTGCGAGGGAGCGGCGCTCGTCTTGCATGGCGGCCACATCGTGACTCTTGAAGCGTTGGACTGCAACAGTGCCCGGTGAACAATTTGGTGTTTGTTTATGTCTCTTTCGTGTTTGATCTGTGTTGTAAAACCTCTGTGTTATTGAATACCTCTTTAGTTGAATGCTTGGCGTTTATTTTTTTGTGAACCTCTCGTGTGCGCAATTTTAGCGTATGTGTATTCCGCTGTATCGTCTCTTGCTGTGTATAAAGTTTGTTTTGTTTGTTACTGCTAACTCCAACCCTTACTCTGGCTTGAACCGGCGACAGATGGGCATCAAACGGCCACCCCCTTCTCTCACTACAAGGTAGTTGAATTCCGGCTGAGCTTTCCACGCAGGTCGCGGGCATCTCATTTGCGACCAGAACATCTACCCCCTCTAACTTTAAGGGTGTCTGGGAATGTGCGCACCATTAAGGGTGCATCGTCAATCATACCTTAGAAATATTAACGGGCGACAGCGGTGATGCAGGCATTGCGAAATCAGCGGGTAGACGAGCCGCACGTGAAAGTGCTGGAAGATATATATAGTGGCTGCACAGCAACCATTGTTCTGCATAAAGAAAGTAACAAAATTCTCATAAAGAAAGGAGTTAGGCAAGGAGACACAATCTCGCCAGTACTATTCATAGCTTACTCAGAGGAAGTATTCAGAGACTTGGAATGGGAGCAGTTAAGGATAAAGGTAAATGAAGAATACCTTAGTAATCTCCGATTTGCTGATGACAGTGTCTTGCTAAGCAACTCGGGGGATGAACAGCAAATAATGATTGATGCCCTAGACAGGAAAAGTAGAAAGGTAGGCTTGAAAATCAATATGCAGAACACTAAGGTAATGTTCAACAGCCTCGGGAAGGAACAGTAGTTTACATTATGTAGCGAAGTACTGAAAGTAGTAGGCGAATATGTCTACTTAGGACAGGTAGTAATCGCAGATCCGCACCATGAAAAGGAAATAACAAGAGGAATAAGATTGGGATGGAGCGCATTTGGCAAGCACTGGCAGATTATGACTAGCAGCTTACCGGTATCGCTCAAGAGGAAAGAATATAACAGTTGCATCTTACCTGTACTCACCTATAGGGCTGAAACGTGGAGGCTAACTAAGAGGGTTCTGCCTAAGTTTAGGACAACCCAGGGGGCTGTGGGACGAAAAATGGTAGGAGTAGCATTAGAAGATAGAAAGCGTGCAGAAGTGGGTCAGAGAAAGAACTCAAGTTTCCGACATTCTAGCGGAAATTAAGAAGAAGAAATGGGCATGGGCAGGACACGTAGAGCGAAGAGAGCATAACCGATGGTCGCTTAAGGTAACAAACTGGATTCCAAGGGAAGGAAAGCGTAGCAGGCGGCGGCAGAAAGTTAAGTGGGCGGATGAGGTTACGACGTTCGCTGGGGTCAAGTGGATGCAGCTAGCACAGAACCGGGCTAATTGGAGAAGTATGGAAGAGGCGTTCGCCCTGCAGTGGATATAGCCAGGCTGATGATGATGATGACAAAGACTGATGGTCGGTGACCACTTTGAACGGGCGGCCATAGAGGTAAGGCCTAAAGTTTATGGTTGTTCACACAAGCGCAAGGCATCCATTTTCCGTACTTTAATAGTTTGTCTCAGTGCGGGAGAGCATGCGGCTGGCATACGCGACGACCTTTTCGATGCCAGCTTTGTGTTGAACGAGTACAGCGCCGAGGCCAATATTGCTGGCGTCGGTGTTGACTTCGGTGTCAGCGTCTTCATGAAAGTGCGCAAGAACTGGGGTTGTTTGCAGTCGTCTGCGCAGCTCCGCAAAAGCCCCTTGTTCCTCGGCGCCCCACACGAACTGAGTATCATCGGGCGTGAGGCTAGTCAGGAGGGCGGCAACCTTAGAAAAATCGGCGATGAAGCGGCGGTAGTACTCGCAGAGACCGAGGAAGTGTTTCAAACTTCTCTTGGCTGCAGAAACGGGGGATCTGGCAACAGAAAAAGTTTTGTCGGGGTCTGGCCTCACGCAAGGGGCGCTCACGAGAATACCGAGAAACTTTCATTTTTTTGTAGCCAAAGTGGGATTTCTCTGGCTGGAGGGTTAAGGCGGCTGACCGATGGGTGTCTAACACTGTGCGCAAGCGTTGAAGGTGTTCGACAAAGGTTTCAGAGCATACGACGACATCATCCAGGTGAACTAAACAAATTTGCCATTTGAGGCTAGCGAAAACTGTGTCCATCGCGCGCTGAAATGTAGCCGGCGCTGAACATATGCCGAAAGGCAGCAATTTAAACTCATACAATTCATATGGGGTGATAAAAGCTGTTTTTTCACGGTCCCGCTCATCGACCTCAATGTGCCGGCACCCGCTCTTCAGGTTTATGGAGAAGTATGGGTGCAACGTAGTCTCTCGAGCGAGTTGTCGATACAAGGCAGCGGGTAGACGTCGTTTTAGTGGTGTTCAATTTTCTATAATCAACAGAGAAGCGAAGGGTTCCATCGTTTTTCTTTACAGCACGACAGGGAACAGCCACGGGCTGTTGGAGGGTTGCATGACATTATCACAAACATCTGAACCGGTGTCTGAAACGCTTCACGTTCCGTTGTTGAGGTACGGTACAGCGGCTGGCCTATAGGGCGGGCATCGTCGGGTGTAATCATGCGATGCTTCTCAAGAGGTGTTTATCAAAGTTTCGATCAGGTCGCGAAACAAGCGCTGTATTCTAGGAGGAGAGAACGCAGTTCGCGCTGCTGTGTTTCCGAGAGATCCGTACTAATATCAAGAAGGTCAAGGGATGGGCGCACATATTCAACTCTCCGAACATAAAACATTCAGAACGTCCCCTAATCAGTCGGAGAATGCGATTGCAGTAGCGCGGAAAAGATGATGGGGTTTGTTTATGAAGTTAGTCAGCTGGAACTCAGACCGGCTGTTACGGAGGTGGGTGAGGCTCTGCGCCGGGGTGATGCCGTGGCTGAGCAAAAGGGACTGATTGGCCTCACCGACCGCCGTCCCGTCACGCAGTTCGTCGCAGTTAAACAGTCACAAAACCCTGGAAGGTGGTGGAATAGAAACGCTCTCGGCGGAAACTCGAAGATGGCGCGGCGTTGGTGGTCCTCGGTGTCAGCATCATCAGCTTTCTCGGTCGAAAAGGTCACGATACGCTTTCGGGGAGCGATAATGGCTCCATACTCCCGGCGAAAATCTACACCAAGGATAGTCGCGGGTGCAGTAAGGTATTACGAGCCAGCTGACCACAAACGTGGTGTTCCGAATTTAGACTCTCGTCGTACACTGGCCGCTCGGAAATACGACATGTCCGCAGCGGCGCGAATCTGCGTGCCAGACCATGGCGTCTTTACGTTTTTCAAAGCACCGCTAGCTTCCCACTTAAAATTCAAAAAGCAGCGCCAGTGTCCACCAATGCGCTGACTTTATAGCTGTCGAGGACCGTGGGTATATCCAGCGAGAATCGACCTTCACGTGTCCGAACTGTCGTCGGGACCGTCAAGTCGCAGTCGTTCACAGGTCGCGTTATCGGGAGGTCTTCATCGCGTCGCTCTCTTTAGTTTTTCCGACGCAGACTAGGCGACCGTCGCTGCGCCATTCAGGAGGAGCTGGGCTGCGGCGATGGTCGACGTGGAGACGGAGACCGTGACTGTCGCTGGACAATTGGTGCCATGCCCTGCTGGGCTACGTAGTCCTCAATATCCCGCGGTCGTTGGCCTAATGGAGGCCGACGCATGTCAATGGGCACTGGCGATACAGTCCCAGTTGTCGATATGGGCACTGGCGATACAGATGACTTGGTTCCCCGCCGTGAAAGCACAGGCGCCGCCTGTTTGGAGCACACTGCAGGTCTGCCTTTCGCTGCGGTAGTCGGCGGTTGTCGACGTACGGCTCTGAGTGGGCTTAATACAGTTAAGCCTTGGTTGGATGGGAGTGATTGTGTGGAATCACTCAGAAACCGTCGCAAGACGATCGCAAACACTGGCCGACAGTACTCGGTGGAAAAGAATGACGGGTCAGCAGTCGGTACTGAAGGCCGAAATGCTTCCTGAAGCTCTTCTCGGACCATACTAGCGACAGAGCCGACCATTGGCTGGGGGGCACCGAAAAATGTCAGGAGCTCTTCGCGCAAAACGGAGCGAATGATGTCACGAAGAATATCCGGGGTAGCCCTGAAGGTTGAAAGTGGCTCCGTCAGCGAAGCGGAGAGTACTGGCCTGTCGTAGGTCGTAGATCGCTGCTGGAGTATCCTTTCCATCGTGAATGCTTCCTTAAGAAACTCAGCAACCATGCTCAGCGGATTGCGCGCGCGGCCAGCGAGAAATTGCTCCTTAACGCCGCGCATGAGATGGCGCATCTTTTTCTCTTTGAGCATGGCTGAGTCAGATCGTCGGAACAGAGGGGTCATGTCCTCCATGTAAATGGTTGTAGTCTCGTTCGGCATCTGCATGCGAGAGTGTAAAGCCCTTCCCGCTCGTTATCGGCGATCGAGGCTGGTGTAGGTGTCTAGGACGCATCAGCAGAACTCGCGACACAATGTTAAGGCGCCATCGCGGTTCTCATACCAAGTACGAGCGCCATCTTCCTTGCTGAAGAAGTGGTTCCTGAGCTTCGCGGCATTGTCCCACTGAATAAATGAGGCGACCCGCCCAAACTGGATGAGCCAGTCTTCAACGTCTTCGATCTAACTGTCGTGGAAAGGCTTAGGAAGTCGTGGGTTATGTAGAGTGTAATAAGCTGGAGCTTGCATGACAGGTCGAGGGGCGGGTGCGGGGTGAACTCCAACGGCCCGTGCTCAGGAGGTAGACCTTGGTTCCTCCGGCTAGCCGGTGTACAGGAGTGTCGATTGGCACAAAACCTGAATACTTGGCGTGCGGAGGAGTACGGGACATATACTGGGATCGATACCCAGCGCCGACACCATACGATATCACGGACAACAGGGCTAGACGTGACTAAACGACGGGGCGAAGCTGTAGCAGCATGCATAGTTCCGCACACAGCACGCGAGCCTACTTCAGCGTCCGTTTCTTCCAGGCGCCACCTGAGAACATCAGGAACACCAGGTGGCAATGTACATAGCTCGATTGTTTAGCAGTGTCATTTCTGGTGTTTCCTTCAACACGCGTCTGGACCTCGTAGCTCGGGAGAACACTCCGCAGGTGAGATGCAGCTAAGAAAGTACAGCTGCTGATGCGGCTGCCATGAAGATTTTAAACACAGCTTTGGCATACGGGGCTTCCGAATTAAAGCCAGGCGACCAGCTCATTTCAACAAGCGATGAACAAGCGATAATTGGAGAGCCGTTTGAATATACGTTAAAACAGAAGCTTGGGCATGTTGGTAATCCATTGTGTAGAACAGCGCGAAAAACGACAGGGACGAAGGAAGACAAGACGAGCGCTGTCTTTACTTTCAACTGACAAGTTTATTGCATGCCTGCATCCATATATATGAACACGTTCACACAATAAAAGAAACAAGAACAACTAAACAAACACCGGAAAGTGTAAGAATGCAATCGAACCATGTGTCATCCAGAATTTCAAAACGCATCATTTTCTCGTGTTCATAAATCTTACTTCACGTTCCGATAAAGCTATAGACGGGCTGCTATTACAAGTTTCCTTTATCCTGTTGATTTCTTTTGCTTCTAAAATCTCCCGAACTGTCTGGTCATTATGCCGAATGATTATTTTTGCTTCCTCTAGAAATGGCTGGCAAGCGTCGCTTTTACAGTCCCTGCAGTGTATGCCCATAGTTTCTTTTACCGTACCAAAACATTATTAGGGAAAATGATGTCTCCATTCTGGCTCGAGCTGTGCACTTATAATTAAAACATGAATGACAGTAAGACGATCACCACATCTCAAACAGTGTGGTGCAGGAAAGTTTGTTAAAACATATTTATATGTTGTGTATGTGTGACCAATTCTCAGCCTGCACAGAGCTGCTTCTTTAAATCTGTCTCGTTTTTCTGTGGTCAACCTGCCTATCCTTAGCTGTATTGTGTGTAGTTTATTTTCTGTTGCTGCGCCCCATTCCTCTTGCCATTGTTGCCGAATCATGTTTTTTATGTGTGGCTTGAGGGCATGATCAGTTATCTTTTGAATGTCTGTGCCATTCCGAAGGGCAGCTGATGCAGCAAGCCTATCAGCAACCTCGTTGCCTGGTATACAACGGTGGCCTGGTATCTAACATAGCATAATTTTAAGTTCTAATTTATGGGCAGACATGAGGTTGTAAAAGAGAGAATTTAAGACTGAGTTCTTATGCCATTTCGAAGAAGATATAGAAGTTTAAACGCTGAGGGAGTCGGTGTAGATTACCGCTGTACGTATTTTGTTTTCAATAATGTGTCTCACAGCTAGCAGGATTTCATGGTATTCAGCTGTAAATATGCTGGGAGGTCTGTTCAGCGTTTCTGAAAGCGAAAATTGCTGTCCATGCGCTGCACAATACACTTGAGCAGACTTCGAAGCATTAGTGTAATATTCATCACTAGTGTACTTCGCCTGAAGTAACATGAAGTGCTGCTGTATGGCAATAGGGGATGCGTGTTTCCCCACTTCAAGAAACGTCAGGTCACAATTAACAGCGAACATTTTCCAGGGAGCAATTGTCTTTTATGAAAGTTGTGTGAAGACTGGCGAGCGTAATGACCAGAGGTTCAATATCAGTGGCTAGTCTGATTCGGTAGGATGGTGTTATTATTGATTTTCTTGAGCAAAGTTCTGTACTAGTTGTGTCAAGCAGGAGCCGTCGACATGAATGATCCGCTTGGCATAGTATCTTTGTCTCATACGTTACACCAGTAAGTTGTCTTCTTTGCAGTGACCATCTTTTCGCCTCGACATAGAGGCTAGCGATTGAGCCAGTTCTAAAAGCATCCGTTGCGAGGCGAAAGCCAGGTGGTGCACTGGGTCGAACAATTTTAAAGCACAGGATGGTGCTGACCGATAGATCATCGAGCCATAGTCAATGCGCGATAGAAGTACGTTAGTGAGAAGGTTCAGGAGGCAGTCACGGTCTATGCCCTATGACTGGTGAGACAGAAGTTTTAGTAGATTCATTGCCTTGAGACATTTCAGTCGCAGCCGTTTTATGTGTGCAATGAAGGAAAGCTTTTCGCCGACAACTACGCCAACAAATTTGTTCTTTTTGAACGACAAGGCTTTGACCATTCAGTGTTATGTTGGCGTCAGGTCTGATGCAACGCTGCTTGGTGAAAAGCATGCAAACACTATTTCCAGGGTTAAATATAAACCCATTATCATCAGCCCATTTCGACAGTTTGTTAACACTTAGCTGAATCTGGCGTTCACAGATGGCCAAGTTGCAAGATTTGAAGCTTATCCAAACGTCATCAACATATACAGAGCAAGAAATGGTTCTTGGCAGCACGTTTTCTAGAGAGTTTATTTTGACTATAAAAAGTGTGCAGCTGAGGACACCATATTGAGGGACACCATTTTCCTGTATGTACACCTTTGAGTATGTATTGCCAACACGAACTTTGAAGACCCATTCAGACAAGTAACTTCGTATCGTATTCAACATGTTTCCTGTGATGCCAAGAAAAAAGAGGTCGCAGATGATACCATAGAGACAAGTGGTATCATATGTGTTTGCAAGATCGAAAAACACAGATAAACAATATTGTTTATGTACAAAAGCACCCCTTGCATAAGACTGAAATGCAGTGACCTGTTCAGCTGTTGACCGCCCAGCTCTAAAGCCAGTTTGGTTTTGATGAAGAAGACGATTGTATTCAAGGAAATGGAGACGGCGACGATTTAGATTTTTTCAAAACGCTTGCATAGACAGCTGGTTAGTGCAGTAGGCCGATAGCTAGCAGCAAGTGTGGGTTCTTTTCCGGGTTTTATTATTGTGATAATGATCGCTTCCTTCCATGCTTTAGGAAAGCATCCTGTGGTCAATATTTTATTATAGAGGCAGAGTAGGGTTTCAAGAGGGTCCCCGTGCAGGGTCATGAGGATTTCATGTGATCCTGTCAGGACCTGGTGCTTTGTTACCACATGTGTCTAGTGCAAATTTCAGCTGCTGTATCGCGAAAGGGCTATTGTACCCTACTGTGCATGGTCTTTTATCATGTATGTGCTTCCTCTCCTCAGTTGCCTTGTGCCGCAAAAAGGAGTTTGTGTAGTGTGCTGACCTGAATATGTATTCAAAGTGTTGCCGTAGTGTGTCTGCTTGATGTTCAAGAGAGTCACCACTGGTGCTGGCAAGGGGTGTTTGGATTGTGCTATATGCTTTGAATGCTCTTATCCTGTTGTAAAGATGGTGTGCATCAGAATAAGAGTTCACAGAAGAAAGGAATGACGACGAGCTTTCTCGCTTGGAGATGCGTCGAACACGCTTGCCATTTGCCTTTGCACGCCTAAAGGCTATTAGGCTTTCGGCTGTAGGGTATCGGCGTAGTTTCGACCATGCCTTGTTTTGAGTTTCACGCCCAGTCTTACATTCTCATTCCACCAGGGTCTTCGTTTATTTCGTGGCTTCCTTGACGTCTGTGGAATGCATTTTTCTGCTGCCTCAACAATGTGCAGCGTGATCAAGCGCTGAATTTCATCAACGCCTAAGTCAGTAACTGATGAACAAACCACCGATGAGTGTCCCCTGAACATCTCCCAGTTGGCTGCATATTCTTTAAACATTCTAGGATTAGACGAATTTTCATTTTTATTGCCTGCATATTTTACAGAGATAGGAAAATGGTCACTTTGGTCGCTTGTTAATTACAACCCACATTGTAGCTGCCAAGAGCATTGCGGAGCCATTAGCGAAATCTATGGATGTGTCATCATCACCATCATCATCATCAGCAGCAGCCTGACTATAACCACTGCAGGGTGAAGGTTTCCACCACATATCTTCAATTAACCCGGTTCTGTGCTAGCTGCATCCAGTTCACCCCTGCGAACTTCTTAACCTCATCCGCCCACCTAAATTTCTGCCGCCCCCTGCTACGCTTTCCTTCTCTTAGCATCCAGATTGTTAACCTAAGCGACCATCGGTTATCCTCTCTTCGCATTACATGTCCTGCCCCTGCCTATTTCTTCTTAATTTCCACTATAATGTCAGAAATAGAGTTATTTCTCTGACCCACTCTGCACGCTTCCTACCTCTTAATGTTACTCCTACCATTTTTCGTTCCATAGCCGTCTGCGTTGTCCTGAACTTAAGTAGAACGCTCTTGGTTAGCCTTTACGTTTCAGCCGCATAGGTGAGTACAGGTAAGATGCAACTGTTGTATACTTTCCTCTTGAGCGATACCGGTAAGCTGCTAGTCATAATCTGCGAGTGCTTGCCAAATGCGCTCTATCCCATTCTTATTGTTTTTGTTATTTCCTTTTCATGGTCCGGATGTGCGGTTACTACCTGTCTTAAGTAGGCATATTCGCTTACTATTTCCAGTGCTTCGCTACCTAACGTAAACTGCTGTTTCCTTCCGAGGCTGCTGAATATTTCCTTAGTCTTCTGCATCATGATTTTCAATCCTACCTTTCTACGTTTCCTGTCTAGATCACCAATTATTCTTTGCAGTTCATCTCCTGAGTAACTAGCAAGGCAATGTCATCAGCGAATCGTAGACTACTTTGGTGTTCTCCATTTACCCTTATCCCTAACTGCTCCTATTCCAAGTCTCTTAATACTTCCTCTAAGCAAGCTGTGAATAGTACTGGGGAGATCGTGTCTCCTAGCCTAACACCTTTCTTTATGGGAATTTTGTTACTTTCATTATGCAGAACTATGGTTGCTGTGCAGCCACTATATATATCTTCCAGTACTTTCACACACGGCTCATCTACCCCTGATTTCTCAATGCCTTCATCAACGCCGAGGTTTCTACTGAGTCAATTGCTTTTCGTAATCAATGAATGCCATGTATAAGGGCTGGTTATATTCCGAGCATTTTTATATCACCTGGTTGATGGTATAGATATGATCGATAGTATAGTACCGTTTACGAAAATCTGCTAGGTTCTTTGCTTGATTACAGTCTAAGGTTGTCCTGATTCATTAGCGTTTACCTAGTAAATACCTCATACGTAACAGACAGTAAGCTGATTGGTCTGCAATTTTTAAGAGCCTTAACGTCCCATTTCTTATGAATGAGGATAATGTTTCGCGTTCTTCCATGGTTCTGGTATCGTCGATGAAACCAGGCATTGCGTATACAAGGTGGCCAATTTTTCTAGCACAATATCCCCCCTGTCCTTCAACATATCTATAGTTATCTGATCCTCTACAGATGCTTTTCCCCCTATTCATGGTTTCTATTGCTTTCTTATCCTCGTCCTTCATCACTGGTGGAACGTCTATGGATGTGTATCTGTAATGTAATATGTTGTATATGTTGACTCTTTTGTGTTAAGTAGGCATAATCCAGAAGAATATAAGAATTTTTCAATTAGCACACTTCGAATGTCCGTTCTTGTAAATCCCCATAATGGATGGTGTGCATTAAAGTCTCCGACCAGCGGCCATGGTTCTGGAAGTTGATCAATCAGCTTTTCAAAACTTTCGCTGCAGAGCCTATAATCTGGAGGAATATATAGTGAACACACTGTTGTTACTTTATCAAACATTATTGTTCGTATTGCCACTACCTCTAAGTGTATTAAGTGAGATGCTACGGCATCGGTTTGATGTTTGAGTTACAATAGCAACGCCGCCAGAGGGGCGAGTGCTGCCTTGCCCATCCTGCCTGAATACAAGATACTGCTTGAAGAAATTTGTTTCTGTTGGTTTTAAGTGGGTTTCTTGCAGACAAAGTATTTTTGGCTGGTGCTCGGCAAGGATTTCTTATACATCATCTAGATCATTTAGTAGCCTCCGACAGTTCTAATGAATGATGCTCTCAAGCCATTTTTGTAAGTGCGGAATATGGATGAGACAGGGGGTTTAAGATCAGGTAGATTAACTGGCGTATGCGTTTTGGATTTGAAGAGGTCCGGCAGGCACCGCCTCTCATTGGTGGACTCCCAAGGCGCCACTGAGGCTGCAGAGGCCACGCTCACCTCCATGGCCTCTGGTAAAGGCATGCAGGCAGGAGGTTTTTCAAGAGGAACAAAGTCCCTCTCAGATGTCTTTGGTGTCCCGGACGTCTGGGAGAAAGTGACCTCCGGGATTGCAAAGTTTAGTGCAGCCAGCGGCTGCATAGTGAGGAGCCGTGGTGGGAGCACGTCAGCAGTATTACACTGCGTGCCCACCATTACTAGACGCGGCCAGGCCCTTCTGCGAGCTGCGTGAGCATAGGGAGATAATGCGTAGGTGCTACCAAGTACCACCCTCTAAATTTAAAACACATTTACCGGAAAGTAAACGATAATTTTATTCGCGCTGATGACATTTTAGTAGCAGACACTTTAGCTGGTGAATTTAAAGAATTATTTGCACTGAGTTCCACTTCAGATCTCAACGCATTGGTTATTAGTTTCAATCATTGATTAAAATGTATTCAATGTTTCGTTTCGCTTAAAACCAATAAGAATAATACCAAACTATTCTGGTTGACGGTAGATATCGTGCATCTAAAAAGGCGTGTACACATAAAACGTAGGAGGCGCTCAAATAGTCAGGCGGCCATCGCACGTTTCATTAAAGCCAAAGAGGAGCTACGACCCAACATTAACTTCAGTAAGGACTTCCTCTTTCGTGTGCAGCTGCAAAATCTACTGAAAACGAATTCACGTAAATGAATACGACAGCTACTTCAACGGTGATTAAAATTATTCTATCAATGATCTACTTGTATCAAATGCAATTAATGAGTATTACCAGTCTGTTTTTACTCATGACAATAATATCACGCAGTCAGTTTCCATCAGCTGTAGCATTGTGCGTATCAGTGACAAACATTTCCAACTAAGGCATTTTATACTTAATATTGAAACTCGGCATTAAGAAGTCTGCAGGACATGACGGCATTACGAACTTATTTCTGACACGGTACTCATAACGGACCGGTCGCTACCTTACTCTCATATTTCGCAAGTCCCTCGCCACCTCTACAGTTCCCTCATTCTGGAAATTGGCTTCAGTTGTTCCCTTATTCAAGGCCAGTGACAGACACATTATTTATATAGCCCATTTTTAACCTATCATTTAGTAAAATTTTAGAACATGTTATTGACAAGCATATATAAAATATCTTGAGTCGCATCAACTACTAAGTAATGATCATCACATGGTTTCAGACGCGGAGTCAGCATCTTGGCACAAGTGAATTCACACATGACATTTGTACTAAGCTCGACGTGGGAAATCAAATAGACAAAATCTTTATATTATATATATATATATATATATATATATATATATATATATATATATATATATATATATATATATTGTAGAGTGTGCAACAACCGCTGCTAGGCGGCTGCTCATCGATAGTCTCGTGCGCGGGCTCGAAGAAGTGGCCCCGTGGCGTTCGAGAAGAAGCTGAAGTCGGTTGCTGTCACTCGATGCTCTGGACCTGCTCTCCTGTGCCTGCTAGGTCAACCCCCTATTAAAAACCAACCTTCTGGTTACGGGCCTAAACGGCTACGTGACACTGGTGGAGGTGAGGCCTTTAACTGCATGTCTCGGGCCTTTCGCAGCCGCTCATCGAGTCCGAAGCGATTTCCGCTCGTGTCTACACCCGTTGATCGCTGCAGCCGTCGCCTCCGGTGTCTGGCGCCGGAATTCGCTCCTCTACCTGAACCGACGCCAGCTGACCAGCAGTTCAAGGCTTCTGCAATGGCTCAGGCAAGTCAGCATCAGTTGCTGCTTATGCAGCCTCGTACGCCCCCCAGTTTCCATGGCGGTACTGGGGAAGATGTCGACGACTGGATAGACCAGTTCGAGCGAGTGGCGCAATTTAATAAGTGGAGCCCGGCTCAGAAGCTGCACAATGTATATTTCGCGCTTGAGGACTGTGCCAAAACATGGTATCAGAATAGGGAGGCCAGTCTTCAAAACTGGGATTCCTGTCGCCAGAAGCTGCGGGAAACCTTTGCCAGCCACGACCGCCTTGATCGCGCACGCCGCCTCCTAGAAGCTCGTGTGCAACTACCTAACGAAAGCGTGGCCATGTTCGCCGAGGACGTGACACGTCTTTGCCGACGGGCGGATCCCGACATGACGGAATCAGCGAAGTTGCGCCACCTGATGCAGGGTGTAAAAAAACCCCTCTTCGCTGGTCTGGTTCGCAGTCCACCTCAAACCGTCGCGGACTTCATCAATGAAGCTGCCCTCATTGAGCGAGCCCTGCAGCAACGATACCGGCGCACAGAGTCTGCCTGTGGTCAGCCCTTCATTAGCGTGGCCATATTGAACGGGTCCACTCAAGATCACTCGCTGCGTGAGTTGATCCGTGAGGTAGTTCGCGAGGAGCTCCTCAAGTTCAATCTTGGTTCGCCTAACCCGACTGCCGTGGCTGTCACCGAAGCCGTGCGTGAAGAAATTCGTCATTTTCACCGCCTGAGTCACTGTCGGAACCACGTTCTATAAACTACGCAGCGGCTCTTCTCCGGCCTGCAGTGCCTCCTGCGCAACAGCTTCGTTTCGAAGCACAGCAGCCGTCCACTCTGCAGCCACCGTTGTACCAACCATCCTGCCAGCCGCCATCCCAGCAGAGTCTCGTCATGTAGCCGTCCGCTCCTCAGCCACTATTCTACCAGCCTCACTACGAGCCGCCATCCCAGCAGAGCCCCGTCATGCAGCAACCGGTTCGGAAGGCAGACGTCTGGTGCACTCCTCGCCAACGGCCGCTGTGCTACCACTGCGGAGAACCCGGCCACTTGTACCGTCGTTGTCCATACAGTGAACTCTGCCTTCGGGGTTTTGCTCGTGATTCCCCGCGTCCCCGGATCGGAGAACGCCCTCCAGAAATCGAAGAATATCTAGCAGCCCGTGCAACCTCTTCAAGCGACAGTACACAGTCTTCTCCCGTGCGCTACTCGTCACCCGGCCGCCGTGAGTTTACTGATGTGCCGAGGTGCCGGTCGCCAAGCTCACACGGGGGAAACTGAAGGCGGCGACCTCAGGGGGCAGGTTGCTGACGAACGGAATCGATGTCCACGAAGACTCTCCCGTGACGACTCAGCCCGATGCTGTGACTACGATGCCTCCGCCGCCGCATGAACCCGAAACTCTCAATCAACCTCAAGCCGGTCACGTTGTTAGCGCCGACATTTCCGTTCTCGTCGATGGACACCCAGTAACCGCTTTGGTAGACACCGGGACAGACTTCTCAATAATAATAAAGAATTTCGCAGATCGGCTCTCCAAGGTGAAAACTGAATGGCTGGGGCCGCAAATTCGTACTGCTGGCGGTCACCTTATGATGCCGATCGGACGATGCACTGCCCGAGTAACCATCGCCGATTCAGCCTTTGTAGCCGTTTTTGTTATCCTGCCGCACTGCTGCAAGGACCTCATACTCGGCATGGACGTTTGACGGGAGCATGGGGCCATTATTAATGTTCCTCGTCGTACTGTCACGTTTTCGACGCCTGCAACGATGAACGCTGACTCCGAACGACGCTACGCACCTTTACGCATCGTTGACGCGGATGTATCCATGCCTCCACGTTCGTCTGTTCTCGTCACAATCAGGTGTGACGACCAGTCCTGTGCTGCCGGGGTTGCCGAACAGAACACAGAGCTTCTGTTACATCATGGAGTCTGTGTTGCACGCGGTATAGTTCATCTGACTAATGGTCTAGCTCACGTGTTGATTACGAACTTCGGGAACGAACGGCAACGCATCGCTAAAGGCACCACGGTAGCCTACTTTGAAGGTGTCGCAGAAGCAGCCCACGACTTCTTTGTTCTTGAGACCAACACGTCTGCCAGCCAAATGCCCAACTTCGACCCTAATGTGAATCCCGCTCTATCACCGGCAGAGAAGGACAGACTCCTCGAGCTACTCTTTCAGTTTCAATACTGCTTCTCATCCGCCTCCGGGGTTAAACAGACGCCATTGACCAAGCACCGCATAATACCCGACGACCGCACCCGACCAGTGAGACAGAACACCTACCGAGTGTCACCGCGGGAACGCGAAGTCATTGCCCAACAGGTAGACGAGATGTTAAATGATAGTGCCATACAGCCATCGAGGAGTCCCTGGGCTTCGCCTGTTGTCCTTGTTAAGAAGAAAGACGGAAGTTTAAGTTTCTGTGTGGACTACCGTAAGATCAATCAGGTCACAAAAAAAGACGTCTACCCGCTGCCACACACTGATGACTCATTACACCGGCTGCGCCACGCGCGCTACTTTTCATCGCTTGATCTCAAGAGTGGTTACTGGCAGATCGAAGTCGATGAACGTGATCGCGAGAAGACAGCGTTTGTCACGCCCGATGGACTTTATGAATTCAAGGTCCTACCTTTCGGATTGTGCTCCGCTCCAGCGACATATCAGCGAATGATGAACACTGTTCTATCTGTTCTTAAATGGCAGATGTGTCTAGTCTACCTGGACGACATTGTTGTGTTTTCACCAACGGTCGAGGAACACCTCTAACGTCTCTCCGCTGTGCTACGGGCTATGAGATCTGCCGGCCTCACGTTACAACCACAAGTGTCACTTTGGGTATGAAGAGCGCCTGCTCTTGGGCCACGTCGTCAGCCATCGAGGAGTTCGTCCCGATCCCGCTAAAACAACAGCCGTCACCAAATTCCCTACCACGTGTAACAAGAAGACTGTTCGCTGTTTCTTGGGCCTCTGCGCCAATTACCGCAGGTTTATTGTAAACGTTTCACGCATTGCCGCTCCGTTGACACGTCTCACCCGGGATGATCTCACCTTCACCTGGACGGACGAACAGCAAAAGGCATTCGACGAGTTACGGTACCGCTTGCAGACAACACCTGTGGTTGCCCATTTCGATGCGAATGCGGAGACTCTGGTCCACACAGATGCCAGCAACGTGGGTCTAGGCGCTGTACTCGTCCAGTGGCAAGACGGTGCCGAGCGAGTTATCGCATACGCCAGCCGGACTTTGTCCCGTGCCGAATCGATCTATTCCACCACCGAAAAAGAATGTCTGGCTGTTCTATGGACGGTGATGAAATTTCGGCCCTATCTTTATGGCCGGCACTTTCGGGTTGTGAGTGACCACCATTCTCTGTGCTGGTTAACGAACTTGCGAGGCCCCTCCGGACGCCTTGCACGATGGAGTTCATGGCTACAGGAGTTCGACATGACCATCGTGTATAAGTCTGGACGTCAGCACAACGACGCCGACTGCTTGTCCCGTTCACCTGTCGAGGCTGCGCGGGAAGACGAAGAACTAGACTTCCCCCTTATCGCAGCCGTCGACGCGCTCACTGTTTCGCAGCAGCAACGTGACGACCCGGCTCTCGCACCACTTATCGATTTTCTGGAAGCGCGCACTACAGAAGTTCCCCGTCTCTTCGCCAGAATGCATTCATCGTTTTGCATGCGAAACAATGTTTTTTACAAGATGAACTTCGCTCCGACGGGAAAAGATTACCTCCTCGTCGTACCAAAGTCTCTATGCGAAGAAATCTTACAGGCATGTCGTGACGAGCCCACCGCGGGTCACCTGGGGTATGCTCGAACTCTGGCCCGAATTAAGAAGAGTTAATATTGGCCAAACCTTGTGGCCGTAGTACGACATTACGTGAGAACATGCCATGATTGGCAGCAATGGAAAACACCGCCTGTGAAACCGGCCGGTTTACTGCATCCTGTTCAAGTGCCAAGATACCCATTCGTACAAGTCGGCATGAATTTGTTGGGTCCTTTTCCAATTTTTGATTCGGGCAACAGGTGGATAATTGTCGCTACAGATTACCTCACGCGTTACGCTGAAACGAACGCTCTCTAGCGCGGTACAGCAATCGAGGCAGCGAAATTTTTCATCGAACGCATCGTCCTGGGGCACGGCGCCCCGGCACTTCTAATAACGGACTGAGGCACTGATTTTACTGCCAAGCTACTGGAATCTGTCATGCAGCTAAGCGGCACTACCCATCGCAGGTCAACCGCCTACCATCCACAAACTAATCGCTTGACAGAACGTCTAAACAAAACTCTCGCCGACATGATGTCAATGTACGTGGATGTTGAACATCGGTCTTGGGATGACGTCCTGCCGTACGTCACGTTTGCGTACAACACGGCGCAGCAGGAAACAACGCAAATGACGCCGTTCTCCTTATTGTATAGCCGCGAAGTTTCGAAAATGCTGGAAGCCATGTAGCCCCACGACGGCCGTGACCTCGAAGTTGGCGCTGAGGAGTTCACTCAACGCGCAGAAGAAGCGCGACAGCTGGCGAGGGCACGCATCCGGAACCAGCAAGGTAGAGACGCGCAGCGTTACAATCAGCGCCATCGTGTAGTGACTTTCAAACCGGGCGACAGAGTGTGGCTCTGGACTCCGATTCGACGTCGGGGACTACCCGAAAAACTTCTGAAGCAGTACTTTGGCCCATACAAAGCGGTCCGTCAGCTGAGCGACGTCATGTACGAAGTGCTTCCGGACGGCTTTTCTTCTACTCATCACCAGCAGAAATCCAAGGTTGTCCATGTCGTGCGCATGAAGCCGTACTTTTCGCGAGAAAATTAACGCACCGCCTAGCGCATGTTTCTAGCTTTATTTTTTTTTCTCTGCTTTCGAATTCATCAAGTTGACCTTTTTTTTTTAGAGAGGGGGGTAATGTAGAGTGTGCAACAGCAGCCGCTAGGCGGCTGCTCATCGAGAGTCTCGTGCGCGGACTTGAAGAAGTGGCCCCGTGGCGTTCGAGAAGAAGCTGAACTCGGTTGCTGTCACTCGATGCTCTGGACCTGCTCTCCTGTGCCTGCTAGGTCAACCGCCTATTAAAAGCCAACCTTCTGATTACGGGCCTAAACGGCTACGTGACAATATATATATCATTATCAGCCTGACTATACCCACGGCAGGGCGAAGGCCTCTCCCATATTCCTCCAATTAACCCGGTCCTGTGCGAGCTGCATCCACTTGATACCTGCGAACTTCTGGAAACCTAATTTTATTCCGCCTCTTGCTACGCTTGCCTTCCCTGGGAATCCAATTTTTTGCCCTAGGCGACCATCGGTTATTGTGTCTTCGCCCACCACTTCTTGGGTCCTATAGGAAGCCGAGCACCAGGCCAGGCCGTGGCTTGTACCCATTTCAGAAAACCGGTGGGTGTCCCGCCGGCAGTGGGAGTCGAACCCTTAAGAATTGTTTGCTTCACAACTGGATATCTAGTTTTATTTCCTATCGGCCTCAATTCGTTTCCGCTAACAGAACTACCTCCAGGTGGTACAAGTGCCCTCAGGAACATCAGAACGCTCAGTGTCGGATTGGTTACTTTTCTAGACCTTTATAAATGGTTTGCCGCCTAATATAACCTTCAATTTACGTTTCTATGCTGATAACTGCGTAATATATTATATAATGTCCTTTCTTGATGAGATTTACTGCTTCAAGAATCATTTTCTGACCTTCGGTCGTGGTGCAATACCCGGAAAATGACTATTATTGTCCGCAAAATCGTCGTCTGGACTTTCATTAAAAAGACGTCGCATTCCGTTTTTACCAAGAAAGCTAGCAATACCCTCATTTATAGCGCTAATAAATATAAATACCTTCGTCTCGTTTTCATTCCCAGTATGTCTTGGTACAATATAACAAACATCAAAGGTACAGAAAGAGGTAGGCTACCTGCGCCGCAAATTAACTTCAGCCCCAAGAGATACTAAACTAATGTATAAAGCACTTATTATGCCACTACTAGAATATGCTTCTCCTGTCTGGAACCCCTGCAAACTGTCACATAAATAAAGTCGAGGCCCTTCAAAAGAAAGCAAGTCGCTTTATATGCCACAAGTTAACTAGGAATTTTCACCTTCTGCAGCGCTTTTATCCCTGAGTTTGCAACCGCTCTCAAATTGCCGACGCCGGAGAAATCACTGAAAGTTCTGTGCTGTATTAATAACCCCTCTTTCCAGATTTCTTCAGATGAGTACCGTGCTAAGCCGTGTAATACTAGACGACCCCATCACTTCAATATGCCGCCTTATTTTCCCTGTACGGATACTTTGAAACAAAGCTTCTTTCACCGAGTAATCAAAGCCTAAAATTCGTTGTATGGTGCTGCTCATTCTCTTCCATTAAGCACATTTTAACGACTGTTGAATATTTAGAGGTTGTTTTGTATACAGTTGGTATTGTTCATGTTGCCTCTACTATTTTTTGCTAAGGTTGTATTCATTTTTCTCGACAATTATGCCCAAAGGCACTACTGCAATAGACGAAGAGTTATAGTATGCTCAAATAACAAATAAAAAAATAAAAATGACAGTACTACAGAACCTGCGCTAGAGCAATGCGAAAAACCGACCATCGCTGCTGATGTTGCGATATTATAAGGGTCTCATTGTAAAGAAACTGACCTGGCGCCAGCGCGCCGGCACGAGACGCGAGCCCCAGCTGTTCCAGCCAGCGCCTACCTTGCAAGCGCGTACCTGCAATCCTCGACCTAGCCCTAGCAAACAAGTTCGCCTTACAACAAAGCTCGTTAAAATCCTCGTGGATTCTGCGAGGACTGATCCTGGAGCTCCGAAGTTGTACCCTCGCTACCGCGATGCCGGGTGACGCCATCCAACAAACCGCTTCGCCACCAGCAACCTCTTCCGGTGCGCTTCGCCAACGGGATCCTGCCATTTTCCGTGGCAGGGACGACCATGATGGGGAGGACTGGCTGTCCTCCAGCGAATGGGTGAGCGCTCACACCCAGTGTAACGATGGCATGAAGCTGACAAAAATCTCATTTTCTACTTGACGGATGTGGTGAATCTCTGGTGAAAAACCACGATTAGGACTTTGCCCCCTGGTACGATTTCAAGACATCCTTTATAGATATCTTTCGGAATCCGGCAGTGCGCACACTTCGCGCTGAGCAGCGTCTTTCCTCTCGCACCCAACAGCTCGGTGGAAGCTTCACCATTTATATTGAAGACGTTATTGATCTATGCAAGCGCGTCAGAGCATCAATGACAGAGACTGAGCGTATCAAGCATGTGCTTAAGGGCATTGAGCTAGAAGCCTTTCGCATGCTTTCAGTCAAAGGCCCCACCTCTGTCAGCGAGATCATCAGTATCTGCCAGAGTTACGACGAAATGCGCCCAAGGCAGAGTATTCACTTGCTGCCCTCAACACAGGCCGCAACTCCTAATAACCTCGACGTAACGAGCGAAGTCAACAGTTCTCTCCTACTCCAGACCAGAGTTCGTCCGCGACCCTGTTCCGAACCCGCAATCAAATCTGGCACCGACACTTCAGCATCTGACCCGGGAGCAAGTGTCCGAGGCCATGCGTTCAGTTTGTCACCCGCCTCCCGTTGCAGAGCCTCCCGCTACAGCGCCTCCTGCTGCTGCGCATCCTGTTACAGCGCCGCTTACTTACGCTGAAATAACCCGACAGCCGCCGCCAGTGTTTCCTTCTTAAAATAAAGCTCGCCTTACAGTAAAACTCGTTATATTATCTTTATTTTTATCTTTCGTTTTTTCTCATAGATTTTTTAAGTTGACTTTCTGATTTCCCTCAACGCCCACCACAGTCTCTTCGCTACACAAGGAGAATTATGGACGTGTTCGATAGACGTCGGCTCAAAGCTGTGGTTAGTGCGCTCAGAGGAAGGATGGTTATTTACGCTTTGGCAAGGACGCGATTTTTTCTTATTAATGACAGCACCGATGATCTAGCATTATTTCGTACACCTTTCTTTCTGAGACGCTCTATCTGCAGGTGCTGTCAAAGCCCCTCATATGGTAGCAAAGGCTTTCGGCTTGCAAGCACCCCGAAGACGTAAACTTTAAAGACTGTTTAAGCGCAACCCTATGACTCCTGGCTTTGGTCAGGCACAAGAGTGCGCTTTCCTCCAAGATTCCGCTTTTCGAGACTTATCGCTTAGGTTGCAAGGCTGTGCCCAAGATATTCATTTGCTGTAGCAGAAAACGTTACAGCGCTAGCACAGGCAGTCTCATTAATGCTAGCCTTTAAAGAAGAGCATCGGAAGCCCTCACATGGCACCTCCACAACCGGTGTACACAAGTCGGACGCAAAGTTTCCGACACTTCGTTTCAGGTTCAGTGCAGTGTTCTTCGTGTTCAGTGTGGGTCTTGATAGCTCTTCGCTGACATTTAAACAGTACAAATATAAACACTGTACTCACGGAGTCAGTTTCTGCGCCGGAACGTCAGACACGGCGGCTGAGGCAATCACATGCTTGGGGATGAACTGTTCCATGTCGGCCGTGATGACATAGCTGGCTTTGCGGCGGCCATCTTGGAACATGGGCTTCACAGACATCCTCTCCACGAATTCCTGTGACAGGAAGTAAACAGATCATTGCATCCCAGGAGTGCATGTTACGACGATCCGCGAAAAAATCAGCCTGGTTTAGACATGAATAACGCTTGAGACAATCACGAGCGTAAGCTGGGGTGATTGTTGCGTTTAGGAAGGAGTGCATGAAGCACTGAATGACGCTTATGAAACCGACGCAGGTTAACCAACTATAAGGAAGGTATCTTAAACTCTACATCCTGCTTTTCTTCTTAGATGACCAGGCTAGATTTGAGCAGGAGGAGGTGTAGTTAGGACGGCAAATGCTGCCACAAGACAAAAAAAAAAAATCGAACACATTCAGAAATTAGAATGTTCGTAAAAGTATTTCTGCTTTGGGATCTCACGTTGAATATTATTATTACATGTATTGTATTTCAAGCAATAATAAACAACGTATTGATTGATTTGTTGACTAATTACGATTTTATCAATAATACTCAGAATGGACCTAAAATAAACATTTGATATCAATTATTGTGCCAATCCTCTATCTTGTGCTGGCGGTAATGTGTTGGCAGTGTTTGCCCAGCGCATGCCACTATAGGATGTTTTTCCCCTGGATTCTTTTAGGCCGGCTCCAAACTTTAGGTGGACATGAGATACAATATTATTTATTATTACATAGCACTAAAAAACGTTCCTAAAAGAGAATTGTCTTTATTAGGCAAATTAAACGATGGGGCTGTCAACTCTTTGTCATTTACTTTTTATTTATTTTCCACACGGAGGAACTACAGATGAAAAGAATACGGGGTAATTTCTTATAGTGCAAGAGTTTAATTCAGCAAGCTCGCCTGAATCATTTTAGAGAGAATAATGTAGGTGCACGCTTGTACGAAAAGCAGCCAGCCTTGAGGGTCACTGGTTTGCAGCCTCTTCGGGCGCTACAGTGAGGTATAAGCGTTCCCTCATAGACCTCCAGCATGCCGACGCACTATACTGCCCTAGTGAATTCCAGTGTTGTAAGGCCAGGAGGCTTAGCGCTATGTAGTTGTATGAATTTTCCTTATGCCGCGGTTCAGGGCGCGCAGAGAAAGCGTGAAATATGCTGAGCCTTCCCTTTCCTGTAAACCATTACTAATACGAAAGCATACGAAAGGTGTGTGAAATAAATAATGATAGTTAGCGAGAATGATGCTAATAATCTATCTGTAAATAACGAAGAGGAAAATAATGATGATCGTAAAAAGTACAGAAATACAAAACAAAAATACTAAGTATAAATAAATAAATTCACTTAAAACTAAAAGATAACATGTAAAATAACAAAAAACAAAAGTAAACAAAAATGTAAGAAAATGATAAAAACTACAGAATGTCGAGCAGTGCTAATGCTTTCGCATTCTCCCACTGCACCTTTTGCATTGACCTATGAGTTTTTTTCGCGCGACGGACACGGATCATATAGAACGCCAAGTGTTCAAGATTGTGTAGGTTTTAGCCGACTTTTCGCATTTAGTCTCTGGTATTGCAGCGAAAGCAAAGGCAATGCTCATATCCAAATAATTTCGAAAATTTTCATGGCCATTGGGTACTGAAATTGAAGCCACCAGACGCTTCATGTTCTTGGTTTTTAAGGCTCTTGTTTGTTTCCGCTTTGCGGCGACTCTTCGGGAGTAGAGCTATATGTACTAAATTATCTTCCTGGTAATTTTGCAGAAAAAAGTTTCTGTGGCTTTATTTTCAGCTTCATTCTAGCACATAATGCTTTGCAAGAGCTTGTAAAAAAATTAAAGAGCGAAATGATCAACGCATCAAAACAAAATATGGTGAAATGTGAAGAACAAAGGACAAGGCAGACGCTTCGAATCAAAGAAACCCCCCTAAAAGCACTTTAAAACGTTCATTCGAATTTGCAATTTTTTAAATGCAAATGCTTGCTCTTTCCTGAGCAACTCATCGTGGATGAGACGGACGAAGTGTGTGTGCGCTTGGCGCGTCCTCGGGGTCCGAATCCCTGGCAGCGCTCTCTGTCATTTGACGTTTGATACGCCTTGCGCTTGCGTCCTGTTCTGTGTGAGTGTATCGGTGTCTACGGGGTGTGAACGCCTCCTGCCACGTAACATCTTGGTGGAGGTGAGGCCTTTCTCATTCTCCGCGTCCTGGTTTATTGCACCACGGAGCTCCGCAGCGGTCACTACATAGCACTTCCACCATGACTCAACCCAGCGACTCGCGAAGCCCCACTACCCCTACATTCATAGTCATGGCTCATCCCCGTGACCCCGACATCTTTTCCGGAGCCCCAGGTGATAATGTTGACAAATGGCCATTGATGTATGAACGTGTCAGCACCCATAATAGGTGGGACCCCACCGTAATGGTGGCAAGCGTAATTTGCTATTTGTCTGGAACAGCGAGACATTGGTACGACACCCACGACGCCAAATTATCAAGTTGGAAGATCTTCAAAGAAAAGCTGTGCGCTCTCTTTGGACCACCAGACGCTTTGAAGCTCAAAGCCAGAAAACTTGAGTCGCGTACGCTGTCTCCAACTGAAGGCTACACCATCTAAACCCAAAATGTGTTCGTATTATGTCACCAGGTCGACACCGCCATTACTGAATCTGCAAAGGTGGGTCACATCGCAAAAGGCATCACGGACGACGCTTTTCATTTGCTCGTCTGCAAGGGCTCTGATATCGAGGATATTCACATCAAGGAGGGCTGTCTCTTTGAGCAGGTAAAGAGCCAGCGCATATTTTCACAATTTCAGCCACTTCCCTATACGGCCGGCACATCTTCGTGCGTTGCACACCAACCAGCAAACATTCCGCGTAGCCCCTTAATATCACCGACGCCGTCACTCGAATCGTTCTCCACAAAATGGAGGCCAGTGCACCTGCTCCACATCAACCTCTCGTCCCCAGTTAGCCGTTGCCCTTTATTGTAATCTCTCAAAATGACAAAAAAAAACTAAATAAATGTGAGAGAAAGCTCGCAACGAACCTGAGGTTATCGCAGGCAAAAACCAATTGAAGATTAAAAAAAAGGGGACTCCCAAGAGAAAATTTAAAGAGGGCAAATGAGAAAAAAAAAGAAAACTATAGAGGGCGGCAAAAATGCTTTTTAGGGCAGAAATGCCCCGTGACAAAATGGCTCATTATAGAAACGAAGAAAAAAACAAGGCTCGATACAGCGTGCCAAGAACCTTGCGATGTACTAGCAAATGGCCACGATGAAGGAAGGGGCGGGGAACTGTGGGAAGGAAGCCAAGTCAAGAAAGGAAGACGCGCGGAATAAAAAAAAGGGGAGGAGAGGAGGGAGAGGAGGCAGTTCAGGGGGGGGGGTAAAGAATGGTAGTCCCAAGAAAAAAAAAGAAACGCGGGATAGAGAAAAGAAAACAAGGAGGAGAAACAGGTAGGAACAAGAAACTGATGCGCAACTAGTGAAAAAAAAAACAACGAAAGGAGTTCAGCTAAGTCATTACGGGACAAATCTACGTATTATTACAGATCAAAATAAACGAGGGCTCTCAGGGCAATCAAACAGGAAAGCCACATGCCCACATGGCAGGGGTAGGGTGGCAGCCCACCAAAATCGGCCATATGGCGCCCCCGACCACACAAGACATGTTAAAGACTTTGTATTGATCGGTAGGGCTACGAACCATCCGAGCGGGAATGAACGCGATTGACAGGTGGAAGCAAAGAAGAGACACGAACGGCAATGCGTATAAGCAGCGCACGAGAACGAGCGGAGGATAACAATGAAGAGAAGTCTTGAAGGGAAACAAAGTTCGGATGCCCAGACAGCATCTTTGCTATATCCGCAGTGAGTGGACAGGCGCGTAGGTAACGAATCACGTCACCCTTAGTTTCACCGAACGGACAGGAAGGCGAAGAGAGAAGTGTGAAGCGATGGAAGTACGCAGGAAAGCGGCCGTGGCCCGTTAGGAGAGGAACGAGAGAACGGGACGGAGGGAAAGAGGGGTAGATGAAGAATGGAGGGTACAAAAATAGACAAGACGGTGTCTGAGTGATCTGCGGTCCAGATGGATGCCCACAGCTTTAGAACAGTAGTGCGCATACGAGTGCGCACAGACAAAGGCGATAGCCACCACGGTCGGAAGAGGCCTTGCATCGACGCCAGAGAGGCTGCCCTGTCTGCTAGCTCGTTGTCCCAGACACCACAGTCGGCTGGGACATGATATAAAAATACAGGATGGCTAAGAGAAATGGTGGCAAGAGGGAATTTTAGGTCGCAGATGCGGAAGTCTCGGATGGAAAGAGAACGGATAGCCTGAAGGAGAAAAAGGCAATCAGAGTAGATGTGCAAGGGTACAGGAAAAGGGGCGTGCCAGGCATAACAACAAGCCTCGTGAAACGCAACAGCCTCTGCGAGGACGGCACTGGAGGCTGTCTCAAGGCGAAACCGAGCTACTTTACGTAGTGCGCTACAAGATGAAAATGCAACAAAGGCAGCGCCCGCAAAGAGGGATGTATAGGAACCGTCCATGAAAATATTAAAGCCGGGAAGAGAGGACTGAAAAGGAACATTAGAAGGGAGAAGACGGGTGAACGAGGAAGTAAAGGCCAGAGAGGGATGGTCACACCAGGAATCAAAGCGTGGAAGAATATAGGATGGGAGATAAGTGTGACCTCCAAATGTGACGGGATCCACACCGTTTAAGAGGTTGTACTCTGCAAAGAGGCAGTCCAGCTCCAAGGGCAGAGGAGGTAACCAGAGGAGCACCTGGAGAGCAGCCATGCACGTTGAACGGAATGCTCCTGTGACAGCGAGAAGAGGGACACACTGCACAGTAATTATCTTATCCCGAAGAGGGAATAAAGGGGCGAGACCACCAAGCTGGAGCACGAAGGTAATGGCCCGACGTCTCTCTATTTAGACTGTTGTGCGCGACGAACTTGAGAACTTGGACCTCTCGCTTGCTGTTTTTTCTACCGCACACTCCAGCATCCTGCCGCCACTCATGACTATTTTCCTACCCCGAGGCCCTTACTTCCGTCATTATCGAAACCCAACAGCGTGGCGAACACCTGACGATCGCCCAATATGCTTGGACTGTTCCGGTGTCGGCCACATTTTCCAGCATTGCCGCAATACCCGCTCTCCGAATCCGCGCACTGAGTTTTCCCATAATTATCGTCCAAAAATCCCGCCCCGTGTTTCGCCCCGACCACAGCCTGACCAGTTGATTCGGCCAACGATTTTGCCAGCTCCCTCCCACGTCGCTCTTCCCGCTCCTCTTTCCCACGAGCCCCTCGTTTTCGGTCCCCGCCGTCTCTCTATCGTCGGCTACTGCCTCATACGGCTGATCTTACTTGGAAAAATAGATGATGCAGTTCCCGGAGGCGACGCAGCATCCACGACCCGGCTCACAGATCATCTACAGATCTCCCGTTTTAAACCAACTAGACATCTGTGTTGATGTGTTCCCGTGCGTGCGCTTGTAGACAATGGAGCGCATATCTCCGTTAAGAGTGCGAACCTTCGTCGTCGTTTACGCAAACTCCTCACGCCAGCTCGATTTCGGGTGCGTGTCGAGGACGGCAGAATGATGTTGACGGACACTGCACCACTCGCATTAGTGTTTCTGGCCATTACCTCCCTGTGCAGTTCACTGTGTTGAACCCTTGTGCCATTGACCTCATCCTCGGCCTCGACTTCCTATCAGAACACTCTGCCCTGATCGACTACGCGCAAGTTGTCTTGCACCTAGATCATCCAATCATCGAACCTGAACTCTTGAATTTTTCTACCCGCCTGTATTCGCCCGACCCCCCATGTCTCTCTGCCCTCACTAATCACCTCATTCGTTACCTTGCGTCCTACCTCAACTGTCTCCAATGGTGACTACTTAGTTGCGCCTAATGCCAATCTCTTGTTGCGCCGCAACGCTCCACTTCCCCATACCGTCGCAATAGTCAAATGGAATTATCTGTCACTGCCATTGATCAACTTCAGCTATTTAACCCAAGTGCTTCCACCTGGCATATGCGTGGCGACATCCTCACCTCTTGGATCCTCTCAAGTTGCCCCATTGGACACTGAGCATGCCCCATATCCTACAGACTCAGCCGATGGCCTCTCTGCGACTGACGCGATAATGGAAATTATGCCCTCCGACTTGCGCCCTGCCCAATCTAGTCAGATGCGTGCGTTTCTGGAGTCCTATTCAGACATTTTTACCTTCATAACAGCGCCTTCGGTAAAGCTCTACTGTCACTCACCGCATCGACACCGGCGACATTCCATCTATTCGCCGCCGACCATATAGGGTCCCCCATGCAGAACGGCATGTGATGTATCCAGGCGGAAGTGGTAAAAATGCTGGATAAGAACATTATTGAACCCTCTCACCGTCTCTGGGCTTTCCTGTCACCCTGGTCAAGATGGCTCGTGGAGCTTCTGTGTAGATTATCGTCACCAGAATAGCATCAATAAAAAAGATGTCTAACCGCTTCCTCGAATTGACAATGCCCTGGATTACCTCGAGCCAAATTATTCTCCTCCATAAATTTATGATCTGGCTATTGGCAAAGCCTCAACTACCGCTGGACAGTTTGTTCCGAATATCTGGTCCCCCACAGCCTGAATACGCCTATGAATCCATTGTCCATGCCGACCATGCTAGCGAATTCGCCCGTTCCCGCTTGTAAGCTTCCCAACAAGAGCACTACAACAGCCGCCACCTCGACAGCCCCTTCTCACCTGGGTCCTTCGTATTGCTCTGGGCGCCTTCTCGCCGTATTGGGCTCTCGGAAAAGATTCTTTCTCGCAATGTGGGCCCACATTATGTGCTAACTATCCGTACCATACACTCCAATATTGTTCACGTCTCGCACCTTAACCCCTACAACCTACCTTGTCCCGGCACTCGCTAAACAGCACAGCAACAGTGCGTCTGCGCCCGGGGGCCATGCTACTAGTCGACTTATCAAAGATGAGACTGACGATGTGTACGTACGCTCAACACGTGTTTGGGGCCCGAATCTCTGGCAGCGGTCTTTGTGTTTTGACGTGCGATACACTTTGTGCTTTTGTGCAGTTCTGTGTGAGTGTATCAGTGTTTACGTGGTGTGAACGCGTCCTGACACGTAAGAATATGATGAATAATTTTGTGGCGAAAGATGGCAATTTTTAAAACCCTGAAAGATAACCAACGATTCTCAGTTTGCAACTACTAGCAACCTAAAGCTATGTTATCAAAAAGAGCACTGAACGAGGGTAGAAGGGGGGAAGCCTGAGTTCGCAGGTCGAGCCAACATTTCGACAGGTGGACTTGTCTTCGTCTGTGCCGAGACGCAGACAAGTCCATTTGTCGAGCCGTTGGCTTAACCTCCGAACTGAGTCCCCCCCTCTACTCCTCTTTAGTGCTCTTTTTGATACCGTATACCCACCGTCCTCCTCTCGTTCTACAACTATGTTGCGACGTGCAAAATATTTGGGTGACATATAAGCATCACCTTTAACTTTATGACGCAAGAGCGTTAACGGCTTCCACTGTGGGTCGTTATTCGCGTACGTACACTATGTTACTACATAACTCAATAACCCCCTAGTTTGTGCCTCTATAATTTGATTTATGATGTAATCAGAATGAAAAGCTCAATGCAATGACGCCAGTATGACGGCCTTAAAGCTGCTGATACGGAGAAAAAGCAACAATTTCCCGTTAAAAATTACAGTTGGCACTCTATTTTCACTCAGCGCCTCATGGCAGCCACTTCTCGTATGTAAGTGCCAGTATCGGCAAGGAGCAGTCTAATTACTTAGCGAGGCGAACGTAACGTATTGTCGACTGCTTGCATTTTCTGTGCCATGCAGATCAATCTCTTCCACCGACATTCTACATGAGCGACCACAATTTTGATGAGTAAGGCTGGGTGCGTTTTAATATGGAATGAGTATGCATATGAATGAATGCGGCAGAGACGAAAGACGTAGAGATAGCTGTAGTAAATGGCTGAACTGTTCTAAGTATTTTCCAGATATTTTGAAAGCAACTTCAAGTGCGCAAACAGTGATAAAAACATCGCGTTGTTATATACAGAGAAGATAGCCTGAGTGCAGACCAATCTTCGCTGCTATATTGATATCTATGAAAGCTGGTGGAACTCCTTGCGCTTTATATGAGTTCATAGTGAGTTTACTTCAACACACCTACATTACGTGTATTCATGTAGCCACTTGAATGCATCATTCGTAAGGGACATATTATAAGGAACATTTTACCAATATACAGGTCATGCAACATCGTAACTTACGAAGCTTGGTTTGCTTCATTAGAATCTTAACAAGCGTTTTTGACCGCATTTAAGAACACAACGGACAAAGAAAGTTTCATGCGGGAATTTGAACAACCAACACAGGAGATATATGTTGTTCCTGTTTTTGGTGAGCGTTATCGAGAATGACTTTTACTGTGAAGTAAAAAGGTAAAATGCTGCTCGAAACGATCTTTTGTTCATATCAGTTCCAGTTTCACGGCCTTCACAAAGCAATCTCGTTGGCCGTTGAGAGCTTGTACCAAAAGGCTTGCGCAGCTCCAGTTTACCTCGCAACCGGTTCTCTTTCGTTTGGAAATATCTTTTTACGTTTATATATGCCACGTATAGTTTACGCTCTACACGTTTATTATATTTCCAGATTTTAGTTTTTAAAAATCAATTCTACCTTCTTTACTGTAAACTCACGACACAAGGAAGTTTAGGCAACAGCATTCGGAGGACTGTCAAATGGCGTAAAATATGTGACGTTGGCTGGAACACGGTCCGCAAGCGCCGCTGATAAGAGCTACATCTGGATGTATGGCGCCAAGATCGAAGATTCGAAAGAATTATGATTGAAATCTTCTAACATTCATGCAAAGCAACGAAGCGACAGTAAAGCACCGCGGTTAATTGCGCACAAAATATAATACTTACATCAACGTTTCCACTGGTTCGCCCCTCTCGGCCATGCAGTGCACTCCTCTCTGTCGAGGCACCAGGGCCTATTACCACTGCTCGGCTTTGTTTCCTGGACCGATGTTGTTTCGGCGACGGTTGCTGGCTGCTGCGACCTGCCTGTCCGGCCGATCCGTAGCCTGCGGCCAAATGTTTGTCGTCTCGCATTGCTGGAAAAGCTCTGGCGTGTCTTGAGGTTTCGACCTGCTTTAAAATGACCAAATAACAAGCATCATTTCAGGCTTACCTGCGCGGATGTGGTGATCCCGATCGCTTTGTGCTCGGGCTTGGTCCGCATGGTGGTCAGAAGTGTCTGCTCCCCTGGCGGGCCCTTCAAGAGGATACCGCGGGAGAGTTGGCGTGGTGCGCTTGTCTCGCTCGAGTCTGCTGCAGTGATCTAAGCCCTCGCTAAGAGAGATTTGCTTACCATTGACAGATAGGTCCACTTTCACCTTGTCAGGAATCTGGTCGACCTCAGGTGCCGCTTCCTCAGGTGACCTTTCTCTCTCGCCTGGACTGCGCGTGCCCGGATAGCTGAAGTAAGCTCTTCGTTAAGAGCTGTTACTGAGTGACGGACTTGAACGCCTTGTAAACGCTGCTTGGGATTGTGCGATTTAAAAACGTCTGTCATGTGATTAGGACTGTCTGTCTGCCTGACTTCAGTTTTCTCCTCTTGAAAGCTTGTTGGAATAAACAAAGAGTCCTTAGCGCTTCCGCAGATTTTGGGAGAGAATTCGCTTCGCGGAAGCCGTTCCATTCGCTCAGGGGTTGGGGCCACACTGTATTTTGCCACGGCTGACCGGTCGTGTTCAAAGCCCTCAGATTCTATAGAGTGTCTTGAAGCGGTACGAGATTGAATGGCTGGCATGCGTCCGCTTTTCTGTTGCTCTGGTGCTTGCAAGGGTGAGCTTTGGCTAGCGGAGGGAGGCCGCGCTTCTTCATCCCACCGGTCTACAGGAGGCTGTGGAGGTTGGTAGGCCATTGTTATTGTTTGCCCTTCTTTTGTTTCTCTTTCAACGTTGACACCGCACAACTCTCCTGGAACGTGTCCGCCAGCACCAGTTTGTGGGATGTCTAACGTAGGCATCGTGCTTTGTCGGTGAGAATAGCTTGCTTGGCTGAGTACTCCTTCATGAGCACCTGGCGAACTCACATTCGGCCTCAAGCTGCTGGATCTGCGGGAAGGCCGTGCTATGCCAAGATCATGCCCGGTGCTCTTCTCCAGCTGTGGTGACACTTCCTGCCTCACGGCCTCTGCATCGGCGATATCCTCTACCGGCATTTCTTTCGCTCATTTCCCTCCCTCTTGGCTTAGTGCATCTGTGCGTCTTCTGCTGTGTGATTTGGAGCCCTTTCGGGCCCTTATGACAGATGCTTCCGGGGAAAGACCGCTGTCTCGCTTCTTCGTCTTACCACCCCGGCTTTGTCTTCTTTTCCCGGTACGTTGGTTTTCTGGCGAATGGTGAGGATCACCCTTTTTAGGCTTCTTGTGGCCCCGTCTTGGGGACGAAGGGAAAGTGCCATGGCTGGGACTAGGCAGGTTCTGTTCGGGCTGAATATTTTCCTCCTGGAAAATATTACAATGTTGAGGATGCTGTAAGTGCTCTAAAAAAGAATTACCCTTTTCGAGGTTGTGCACTACAGTTTCTCGTTGGAATAACAATGAATGTGAAAAAGATGATTACGCGTAGCAGGCTGAAAATAATATTTGCCTTGTTAAAAAAGAGTCGCAGAAGTCTGCACTCTCCTAATGTTATGAAACCCGATGATACAGTGCTCTTTCTCTCATAATTCGTGTCACAAGGTGGATGCGCACAATTTAGTACCTACAAGTTCATGGTATCGATATACACCGGTTTCAGTTGAACATATGGTTATATCCTATGTTGTTTTCATTCTCATTCAGGACATTAAATCATTAGCGTTCAGAGTGCGACAGGTGAGTAGTCTTACAATGAATATTCAAGAACTTAAAAAAAACCGCATTTATTTATACGTGGTTTGATAACCACGTGGAAATAAACGACGTGGTTATTTCGTGGTTTGATAACCACGAAGATATCCTGACGACCTGGGACCGATTTGTTGAAGAAATTACGAAGACCTTTGGGAATACCCTTGCGGAGAAGGAACGCGCTGAGCATCAGTTTTTCCAGAGAGCCCAGCTGTCCGGTGAGACATGCACACGCTACATCGAGGAAATATTGAAACTTTGTCGCATTGTAAACCGGCAGATGTCAGAAAAATACAAGGTAGGGCACCTTCTCAAGGGGATTGCTAAGGATGTGTACAACTTCCTTATTTCGCGGGACACCCTTGCCACAGTAGCAGATGGCATGAAGGAGTGCAGGGCATTTGAGGCGTTGAAGGCATGTCGGATAGCGCCCCAATTTTGCCGTCTTTCTAATGTGACAACTGTTGCCGGTATCGACATTCCGGAGGCTGAAGACATCGTTTTTATGGTCAGGAAGATTATACGCGATGAGCTCGATATTCAGCGGCAACGTAGAAATTTCGATGTACCTAACCACCCGACATCGAGGTCCGGATCATCATGGCAACAGCGCACACCATGGGCTGCACAAAATAACAGCGAACTATCTCACAACAACGGCGTAGAGCGGACCCTGAAACCAACATCGCACTCTTATTTCCAGCTGCGTCCAGCCCATCACGATGAAGTGCCTCGTGATGCTCCTCGTCGTGCTTCTGTCGCCCCATCTCGGCCTCCAAGGAATCCTGAAGTGAACTACCAGAGCCGCCAGCCACCCGTATGTTACGGCTGGGGGGGCAGCGGACATATCTTCCGCTTTTGTCCACGTCGTCAAATTACCCGACCCCCTGTCCAACGAGCACCGCGCTTCATGAATGATGCCCATGGGAGAAGCAGCCACTCGCTACCAGCTATCGGCCTTCTTCGTCTCAACGCCATGCACGGAATGACTTCCCTGTGTCCGATCGCAGCATCACTCCCCTACCACAGCGACAACCCCGTTCGCTGTCCCCACGTCGCCTCTTTGTTTCTCCACCGCTGGGAAACTAGGTGGTGCGACCGATGGAGGTAAGGTCGCCGGACGGTCAATTTCACGCATACCTCTACCTATCGTCATGACAAAGAACAAAGTACCGGTGTGTGTAGACAATGTTAAAACGGGTGCTTTAGTTGACACTGGTGCCGCTGTGTCAGTTACGGGACTTTCATTTAAGAACCGCCTTCGACAGAAATTTATGTTTGTGTGGGACCAAAACACTATGTTCTGTGGAGTTGGCAGTGAAACTAGTTCCGTTTGGCCTGTGGTCACCTTCAGTTGTAATTGGTGATGAGTGCTATAGGACAGAATTCATTGTATTGAGATGTGCCACGTATGACGTTATCTTGGGTGTTGACTTTTTGAGCGAGTGTGGTGCGACTTTAGACTTTAGTGCCGGTGAAATTTGTTTGCAGCCGAGCATTATCCCTGCATTAGTAGATAACGTGTCTCAGAGTCATCAAGGAGGTCTGCCCTGAACAAAGATGTGCTGCTGCCTGCGATGACAGCGACGTTTCTCCCTGTGAAGTCATCTGAGTCCTTCATGGCTAAAAATTCAATAGTCGTCGAGCCAGATGTCTCAAATGGAGCGAAAAAAATATTTTGGTGCCACGTTCCGGTCGTGGAGGCGGAGGATGGTCGCGCATACCTCTGGGCTGTGAACGTGTCAGAAGAGCCTGTTCGTCTACCTTCTCGCGAGATTTGAGAATTATGCGACTCATACCGTTGGAATTATTTCCGATTGCAGAGGAGCCGCGAAAGACAAGTCTGAATATTGTGCTGAGTTTGAAGGCATGGTCAACAAATCGCTCCCATCTAGTGAACGTCGTATTCTGCAAGACATTTTGGCAACTCATGCCCAAGTGTTCGACTGTGCCTCAAACGGATCGGGTAGCCATAGCCCAGCTTCTCGGCTACAGCCCAAAATTAACACAGGAAACGCACCCCTATTCGCCAAAAACCTTACAGAGTCCCCAGGCAGAGCGCAAGATAATTCAAGAATAGGTGGACGAAATGCTGCAGAAAGGAATCATCCGAGAATCTTACAGCCAGTGGGCCACACCTGCGATCCTAGTGCGAAAAAGACAATTCTTGGCAATTTTGTGTACACTACCGTCGTTTGAATGCGGTAACGAAGAAGACGTATACCCGTTACCTCGCATAGATGACGCTGTCGACTGTCTGCCTTCGGCGTCATATTTCTCCTCCGTTGATTTGCGATCTGGCTATTGGAAAATTCCTCTATATCCATCCGACCGTGAGATAACTGCTTTTGTAGCACCACATGGGTTATACAAATTTAATGTAATGCCATTTGGATTATGCAACGCTCCCGCGACGTTCGAGCGATTTATGGACACTATCCTTCGTGGCCTCAAATGGGAAATATGCATGTGTTGCTTTGATGATATCATTTTTGGAAAGACCTTCCATGAACACAATGAGAGGGTCCATAATGTTCTTGAATGCATTGGCAAAGTGGGCCTCATTTTGAATTCGAAGAAGTGCCATTTTGGAGAGCGACAAACTTTAGTTCTTGGGTTCGTCGTCAACGAGGATGGCATCAGGCCGGATCCACAGAAGATTGCTGCAGTACGCGACTTCGAAACTCCACGCACCTTGAAAAGTCTTCGGAGCTTTCTTGGCCTCTCTTCTTATTTTCGTCGCTTCATTGCTGGTTCTGCGCAACTTGTCCACCCCCTTACTTCTCTACTGCACAGGGATTCGCAATTTGTGTGGACCCCACAGTGCGAATCCTCTTTCAATCTGCTCAAGCCTTCTCTAACTTCAGCACCACTGCTGCGCCACTTCGACCCTTTTGCTGTGACGGAGGTTCACATTGACGCCAGTGGCACAGGTCTTGGGGCGGTGCTTGTACAGCTGCATAGTGGGGTTCAGCACGTTGCTGCATATGTCAGCCGCACGATGGCAAAATGTGAACGGAACTACACAGTTACCGAATTGGAGTGCCTCGCAGTTGTGGTCGCTGTGCACAAGTTTCGACCATACCTATATGGTCGCACCTAACCTTAGGTGTTCGCAGATGAACGTAATTTTGTACTAGGATATGGCTGCAAACGGACGCGAGCTACGAGCACACAATACGATAGATACAGGCGTCCTGGCGTGAACATTTTCATTTATTTATTTATTTATTTATTTACCCTCAGGGTCCGGGGGCGTTACAGAGGGGAGTGGGACACATAAACGTATATGAAAGTACTGCAAAAACCATGCGCAAAAAGAAAAAGGAAAACAAAAGTTCAGAATGCAGCTGGGATAAGTAAAAACTATGTTCAGGAAGTGAAGGGCAAATATAAACATAGTAGCAAGCATAGACACATTCAAAGAAAAACAATGGCTTTGCGAAATGCGTCGTTATCTGGTATATATGCGATATCATGGGGAAGGTGATTCCAACTGGCACAAGTTCTAGGTATGAATGTGTCATGGAAATATTTTGTGTGCCTAGATGGAACCCCAACTTTATGGCGGGGATCAATGCGCACTGATATGTAAGATGGTCTTGTTAGTAATCTTTCTTTCAGGTAGCTGTTGTGGTAAATTTTATGAAAAAGGGATAATGATGCTACTGATCTGCGGTGAGATAGAAGTGGAAGGGAGAAACGTGATTTCATGGCAGTTACACTACTTGTTCGGTGGTAGTTTGACAGTATGAAGCGACAGGCGCGGTTCTGCACAGCTTCCAAATCGGAAACGAGTGATTCAATGCCAGGGCTCCAGACAGATGCAGCATATTGTAATTTAGAGCGTACCAGAGTTTTATTAAGCAATAATTTTAACGAACTGGATGAACGAGAGAAATTTCTTTGAAGGTACCCTCGCATGCGGTTTGCGTTATTTATGATATAGTCAACGTGGGGTTTTCCAAGATAGGTTAGAAGAAGCGTAAACAGCTAGATACTTGTAAGAATACACAGTCTCAAGAGAAGCCTGGGTAATCTGATAAGAAGTGGGTATGCTGGAACTACGAGAAATGTGCACATGCTTACACTTATTAATATTTAAATTCATATTCCATTCTTTACACCAATCAAGAACCTCGTTAATATCAGACTGAAGGCAAGAGGCATCATTATCATTATCAATTACACTGTAAATAATGCAGCCATCAGCAAAAATGTTAACTGAAGAAGAAATGTTAGCCGGTAAGTCATTTATATATATGAGAAAAAGGAGGGGCCCGAGAACGGACCCCTGAGGCACGCCAGAACGGACAGGTATAGAATGTGAATCAATGTTATTTGCTACAACGTATTGTGAACGGTTTGAAAGAAAACTCTTCAGCCATGCAAGCATGTTAGGGTTAATGTTCAGGTTATTTGATTTAACGAACACAAGCTCATGAGAGACCTTGTCAAACGCTTTAGAAAAGTCAATAAATATGAAATCTGCCTGAAGCCAGCGATCAATGATGCAATGAAGGTCATGTGTGAAGCATATTAGCTGAGTTTCGCATGAAAAGTACTTACGAAATCCATGCTGGGCTATGCTGAAAAAGGAATTCGGCTCTAAAAAAGAAACAAGATGCGAGTATATAACATGTTCCATGAGCTTACAAGGGATACTAGTGAGTGATATAGGACGAAAGTTGTGAGGACAATGTTTATTTCCAGACTTATGCAGAGGAATCACCTTCCCAACTTTCCAATCATTGGGAATACAACCTGTTTCAAGAGACTGATGAAATAATTTAGTAAGGAGTATGGATCAGGATGACTTTGTGTTTATCGAAAATGTAAAATTAATATTGTCAACACCGCAGGAAGAGACCTTAAGATTTTCATTAAGATTCAGAACGCCTGATACCTCGAATAGAACTGGATTCATGGAAACAACACCAAACACAGGGCACTCGCGATTAACAAGAGAAACGTTGTCAGAAAAAACTTCCGCGAAAACATTGTTAAGAATAGAAGCACATTCGCTAGGTGGAAACGCAACACCGTCAGAAGATGTCATTAATATTGTGGATGTGTCTTCTTGTTGACAAAGTTCCAAAATTGTTTAGGACTGTTAATCAACATAGCAGGTAAAGTATGGTTAAAGAATGAGTCCTTGGCGCTTTTTAGCGCAGCTTTGTACTCTGATGCCGCGAGGAAATAGTATTCCCATCGTTGCTTAGAATTCGACAACTTGGCAGAGCGAAACAAACGCTTCTTTATATTGGAAAGTCTTTTTGAAACATTATTAAACCAAGGAGATTCCCTGTTGCACCTAAAAGACCTAAGCGGCACGATAGTTTTAGTGAGACGTTCGACGGTGTACTTAAATAATTTCCAGTTAGTGTCAACCATAGAGTTTCTTACTCTTACCTAGAGGGAAAGCTGTGCTGCCGTCTATGGGAGTTTACATGGAGTTTCCAGACGGCCAGTTCAGCCACCATGGGCGCTCAAAGCATCATGGGCCGGAGAGCTACCGAGTGCAGAACTACAACTTTTGGCCAAAACTAATGCAAAGATAAGCGTTGTTCTACCGTAAATAATGTCCTAAGATTGAATATTGTGACTATAAATTGCAAAATGAGAGAAAAACAGCATGTCAGTGTGATATTTATCCGATATAAGCGATGGCTCTTTCTCCTATTGGCTTAGTTTTGAGCAGCACAAATACCAATATTTCGCACTTAATAGGCAAACTTTGAAACAGAAAAACGTTATAAAAATATTTATGGTTGTACAATCACTTAAGGAAGTTTTTAGTGGCATTTCGGGAAACAAAAACCATTTATTGGCGACGTCTGCTTTTGCGCCTTCGCTACTATGGCTTTCGCAGTCTATGTACGCACCTTCAGATGATGATGATGACGAAAAAGAAACATTGCAGTAACGCCACTCCACGTACCCGAGAAAAACCGACTGTCGCGCAACAAGTAGCACACCGGCCCATGATTCTTAGCGCGCCCATGGTGGCTGAAGGGCAGCGCCCTCAGCTTTCCCTCTAGTTAGTGTAAGGAACTCTATGGTGTCAACAGAACGCAGAGAGAACCCAGGTAAGTATTCGTTCAGAAAAAGAGCTAGTTCGCGGTTAATGGCGTCAAAGTCGGCCCGTTTATAATCTCTAATCAGAATCTTTAAACTACCATGGCCACAATGCGTGAGAGGTGCCTAAGAATAATAGCTTTAGGCCCGATAATAAACTCGATTCTTTGCATTACTCAAGAAGATTGCTGAATAAAAGTACATTCTTTTCTACGTAAACTCAGCGAAGCTTCACTAATACATCTGTCTTCTTTCTTCTGCATCCAGAACGCCTCTAAAATTTCGCGCGCCATCTTATCCCGACTTTTTCCTAAAATACTAAGCCTGCTAAACAATGGCTCACACTTGCACTTCTGACAGTGCAGGGGTAAATTTGACCCTTTCCCATTTTCTATGGACTTCTCGTGTTCCCTCATTCTATCATTGATACATCATCCAGTTTGCCTTATATATACTTTACCGCACGTCAGTGGAATCTCGTAAATCACTCCCACCCGACATCCAATAAAACTCTTAACATGATTCTTATCACATTTTGCTTTCTTTCTCCTCCCTATTAATGCACACTACCCATCCAGTTTTTTGGCGCAGAAAACACAACTGGCACCTCAAGCCTACCTACCACCTTTTTCAGGCAGTGCGCAACTCTATGTATATAAGGGATCACTTGTGGGCGTTTATTTCTCAACTTATCTGCCGTCCTTTCTTTCTCATTCAGTTTCGGAAGCAGAGACTCTGCTACTCCACAAATAATTATAACCGGGAAACCAGCCACCTCAAGCCTTTGTAATTGGTTATTGAAGCTTTCCTCTGCCATATGTACACATGATTTTAATAAGGCCGACTCCAAACAAAGGGAAGCTATCCCTCTTTTAACAGTCTTTGAATGGGCTGAACCATATTCAAGTAGTTCTTTTTTAGCCCTGGGAAAATACTTCCAACACACTTCCCCATCACAAATTTTCATATTTAAATCAAGAAACTGCAATTCGTTGTCCACAGGTAGTTCATGAGGTAAAGTAAGTCGTTTTCCTTGTATCTTAAAGATAGAAAGAATGCTTTCCACACTTTGCATCACTGCAGAGCCCTTATCTAAAATGCATAAGAAATCATCAACATATGTAAATATTTTAAAAACTGAACCATTAAGGGATGTATAAATTGCTCTGTCAACAAAAGATAAAAAGATGTTACATAGAACTGGGGCAACGCATGACCCTATACAAATGCCCCTTCTCTGCACATGCATATCGGTCCCAAACGACACAACTGTGAACTTAAGGTAAAACTAGAATTGGGCTAGAAAATTGTCAACATTCACACCGGCAGCGTTCTGAAAGTCTATAGTGCCATTACGTTCAATGCATTCTTGCACCGATTCAAGCAATTCTAAATGCGGCGCCGAATAGAACAAATCCTCTACATTAATAGAAAAGAAGTACCCAAGATTGGTTTGATCTTTTAAAAAATTGATCACTTCATGCAATTATTTCCTTCTTTTTGTCGAATATTGTCCCTGTGCCTGCTTCTGCTTTTCTTTTGTTTGCGTTACTTCTTACTTGTGGTGTCCCTAAAGTCATGCTTGCTTTACCTTTAGGCTCCTTTGCTTCATCCATAGACAGGTTAGGGCTTTTTGCGACATGTTCACTGGTTATTGTGTGCATGAATGTAACATTACAATTACAATTGCTTCTAGAAAATGGTTTTCGTACTGCATCTAGCCCGTTATAGTAAGGCATCACATCCTATTCACTCTCCATGTTTGTTCCTTCAGTTCTCAAACGTCAAATAATATATGGGAAAGCATTTTATTAGCCGACCTCTTCACCCTTCTCCCATCTGTGGAATTTTGTTGCATTCAAAGAAACTGCCAGATGCTATTGGAAGTGCAAAACTGGTAAATAATAGCAAAGGAACTAGGCTGAGCCTGGCAAAATTTGGCTCACTTGTGACTTTGTGGTATGATGTGCATCAGACGAGCATTGTTGCTACCTTGTTATATAAACATTTTAATTAATACAACGTGCTCGGAGGATTACCGACAGTGCCTTTTTGTTTTAAACAGGTTTATAATGTATCAACCACAATAAAATGACAAATTATGCAGTGAAATGTGCATACAGCATGCTAATCAGGTATGACGCTTTCGGGACACATTAAATGCCATCAGTGTGAAAAATAACCTTGTGCTGCAAATGGGCATCAGGCTACGCTTATTTTATTGTATTGTCATTGCTGTCAGAAAATGATATCTCCTCATTTTGCTATAGCTTTAGTACTTTGTGGCGAAATTCAGTTATGCTTCTTGTGCGGCTATTTGGACACGTGAACACGCGATGACTCAATAATGATTATAGGCGCTCGGCTCTCTGATTCGCAGTAAGTGCTTAACTCAGCCGCGACGATGGAATGTCAGTGGAATTAACACGCAAAGGCGTCAACGCAGGTTACACCGCCAGATATGGTCTTGTCCCTGAGCTCTCCACTACGCGTGTTTCCATAGTTCGAGTACCTTGCGCTCACATTACGCCATTCCACCGGGCCGATACTTGCACGCTACGCCACTGAAACTGACTCGTAGAATTTCAAAAAGCCCCTCGCATAGTAGTCTTGCTTGCTGAATTCGAAAGGCCATGCTAAAAAACGTGCGATCACGTTGGATATAGGCGCACGACACAAGGGGCTACAGCTCGAGGAGCCCGCACTATGACAGAGTGTCCGTCGGACCACTACGAATCCCGCTTGCCCCGGGTGGCCATATACACCTTAATGGCCACTGACTTTGTGGCCCGGACCGAGTTTGGGCGCACAAAGCGGACCATTCGGCGATGGTCTAATAAGTTTCCCTGGGTCTTTGGCCGCAAGTGCGCAGACGCTGCTACTGCAGTCGGCAGTGACACCAGATGCCATAGTGGTCAGCGAGGAGGCCCGCCAGAAGAGTAGCTGCCCAGGTAATCGGGTGGCATGTTGTGAACCACCTCTTATCATGCGGCCTCACACATTGAGAATTTTAGCTTTGGTGCCGTCGCTCTACCCACAAGCCACGTGATGATGTGCAGTTGGACGCGTTGGGCGTGAAATGACATTGCCGTCACGTGAAACGTGAGTAAATCCGCTGCTCACAGCGAAAAGCACGTTTCGGACACACCCCTCGCGGGGCCATTTTGTCAGCTACCGCCACAGGTTCGCCAGAAACAGGATTGGATTCAGCAGCCTGGTCGACGGGGCTCCGCTCATCTGGCGCTAGGCAGCGGAACTCCTCCCACGCGTCCATGTGGTGGGAGACACTGTGCACGAAATTCTCAAGACTGCCGTATAGCCACAGGGGCACGGGGGCAGACTGAGCCCTTCGGTATGGCTGTGGTATCGGCGCCTTCTGCTGCATCGTACGTCAACGGAAGCCCGTTGTCGGGTACGTCGGGTGCATGGCCTTGTGGACGGGAGAGCGGCATCCTACCAATACTTTCTATAAATGTCACAAGGCGAAATGGGGATCCGCGCTTTAATTTTTGTTGGTCACGACGGGAGTGCCCCTCATCCTCTTTTTTTCTAATGCGCGTTCCCCTTTTTGCTCTTGTGTATCTGTTACAGTGTTTAGTTAATTTAAACGACTATATCTCGGACAGGCAGCTCTGTCTCAATATTTATTCAACCTCAACAGCTATGCTGTAAAAAAAAAAAAAAAAAACATTAAAGCGAGTTTCACGTCCTAGCCGGATATAAGAATATAAGATTGGGGGCACCATTAACAGAAATTAAATAATATACGGCCACGAGCAGATGCTCACAAGCGGTGCTTATTCAACCGTTAGTTTCATGCTCACAAATCTCAGAACGCTGAAATATGGAGCCCTGTAAAGGAATTCTCACACTGCAATGCACTTATAGTTTACAAGCCTTTCAAAGTAAGTGTTTTTTTTTTCAACATGGCCTGATGTCATCTACAGAAAACCTAAAGACTGCAAAGGAGGAGGAGGAAGATGAGGAGGAAAGGCAGGGAGGTTAACCTGTAAAAGAAACCATTTGCTACTGTTTCTTTTAAAAGGGGGTGAGTGGATATCGAAGTTGTGAGAAAGGGATTGGTGAAGCTAGTACAGTCATTTCACAGACATGCCACATCACATCACGTCACAGTCATATCACGTAACATAACACCAAACTCATAGTTTTTCGATTAATCCTGTGCTTTTAAAAGACTGCAAAAGTACACGCCTGCAGGAGGCAGCGCATTTGATACCAGATTAAAATCGAACCATGTATAATCGCAATCTTCATCATCAGACGGACTGCAACCAAACCAGGGCAACGCCTCTGCAACATTCCTCCAATTGACCAGGTGCAGTTCCAGCTGCATCCATTTACCGCCTGTAAACGTTCCGACCACATCCCCGCCCTATAACATGCAGCCCCTTCGTACGCTTTCTTTACATTGCAATTCGATTTGTTACCCTTAGCGACCATCGGTTATGCTCTCTTCGCACTACATGCCCGGGCTATGCCCAACTGTTCTTGATTTTCTCTAGAATTCCTGTACCTCGAGGTATGACCCATACAGCAAGCTATCTATACACGTATACCATTTTCAGTCCCTTTGCGCTCTTTGTTGTCCTCAGCTTAACTACAACAGCAGATTCGGTTTGCTGGGAATCTATTAACCCCGCAAAAAACGTATCGAGAACACGAAAGAAGACGACGACATAACGAGCCTTAAGTAAAGTAATTTTCGTGGCCGTCCTTCGCCCCCCCCCCCCCCCCCCTATCGGATTACCGTAAAGATGCGACTGTTATATACTTTAAACTTGAGCGATGCCGGTACGCTGCTAGCCATGATCTGCCAGAAATTGCCGAATGAGCTCTATCTCAACGTTATTATTCTAGTTATTTTCTTTTCGCGGTCTGAATCACCGGTTACGACCTGGCCTATGTAGGCTTATTTACCTACCAATTCCAGTGCTTCGCTATAAAGTGCAAATTGCTTTTTCTCAACGAACGTGTTGAACACTAATTTGGCCTTCTGCGCACCAATATTTAGCCCTAATTATCTTTAGTAAGAATAAGATAATTAAAGTATGAGCTTAAGCAAGCAATAATTCAACAAATAAATGTGTACACGAATTGAAAGAAACAGCGCTACTAGGACGGGACAGAACAGAAGAAAAACACATGCGCTGTGTTTGTCTGCTCCCCTGTCCCGTCTGAGTGGCACTCTTTCTTTCCATTCGTAATGATGTACCAACCAGCCCGTATTTGCCCTCTTCTGAAATGTGTACAGAACGCTTTTGCGCCGCCCGCGAAAGCTCGAGGGGCGCCTTGCCGCTAAACGCATGTGCACCATCAGCCATCGAAACATGAGGCATGGAGTGGCGGCGGCAATAATGTGATCAAATATGGCAGACACCAAGCTCCAGCGCTGTAGAGCATCTATAAGTTGACAGCAACGAAGAGTTTCAAAACGTGCGAATGACATTAAAAGCAAAACAAAGAATCTCCAGTCAGATGGGTTGCACCATCTAGCGAGGTTGAGAGAAAACACCACAGAACATCAGTGTCGTGCGGCTCTTACTAAGGACCAGGAAATGCGCCTCTAGTCTAATTAAAGAAACGAACGAACATGCAACAGGATGATCGGCCGCAGGAAGGGAATTCGTTCGCATCGTTGCACCTAAGCAGAATTAGGTGCACAGCTGGAATTTTTTGTGACAATATTATCGCCCAATATTGTAGTGTTTATTTGCAGCCGCTAAGAGACGCTGACGCGCGGCAGAATGACTTCATGCTTCGATGATCAAGATACGCATAGAATAATCTCGAGTGATATCAGCCATGGGCAAGTACGTGCATATCGTTTCAGACTGCAGCTATCTTTATCTCTCGGAGCCAGCCTTATATTGTGCGCGGCCGAAAGCGGCAAACATTCTGTAGTTAACCTTGACGTAGGGGTTTTAGAGCGTGAAGAGAACGACAGGTGAGGCGAGACATACGAACAAGCGGTAACTATCAGCTGGCTTTATCGGCGGAAGGCCACATCTTTCATTGGCCGAAAGGTAGGATGGGAGAAAAAAAATGAAAAATTCGGAAAGAAAAAAACACCGATTTAATAGAGCCAACAAAGTAGAGCGCTTGCGCGGGTGGGCATTTGCATCCTACAAAATGACACTTGTTTGATGAATGAACAGGTAGCCTAGAAGCCTGCCTTAGGAAAAAACCTTCGCAATAAGTACATCAGCGGATCGTCTTTACCTTTTGGTCGCGGCTGACAGACGTTTATAATGCGGCTACCTGATTGCTCAACAAAAGTGTCATTTCGTATGATACTACGCCCCCCCCCCCCCCCCCCCCCCTGCGCAACCGTGCTGCTTTGGTCGCTCTATTACATCCGGTGTTTAAAGGTAAAAGCCCTTAATGGCTGATGACTGGCCAGCGTGTCCGTGCGTTAGCAGTGGGCGTCCGCGAGAAGTGTCCCGAGATTCAGCGGGATACCACGAGATTCCATTTGTCATTCATTCCGATGAGAAATAAGTCCTTTCTCCGCCACGAACCGTACCTCTATCCCTCCAATACTCAGCCAAGCGCTTTAACCGACTACGCCACGCCCTGTATCGCGAAACGCATCATCAGTTGACCACTGTCGAAACTGGTAGTTTCAACTGTGGTCCAATGGCCCCAATAAAACACCAATAACCGCACTCGGGTCAATGTAGTAATTTAAAACTTTTTCAGGTCTGCAAGTTGATTAAGTAGCCACTCAGAATGATCTAGTTGCGCAAGGGCAGCTCTCCACACATACATAACACTTTCAATAAAGTTTTCACTCACCGGCCGTACGATTACAGCAACATTTATAAATTTCATCATCGTTTTCTAAATACTATAATGGTGAAACGCACATCATAATTCTCCTTGCCTTTTGTGAGACTTAGGATGATAGTAACGGGATTCCGCGAGCGGCGGTGCTGCGCCTTTCCTTTACTGTAAAGGTGGTAACAACTTTTATTGCCACGAAATGAAAGGAATTATTTCGGGCTGGGGCGAGTCTAGGGTGGCCTCCAGTCGGGAGCGACCTCTTGAGCTCGCGTGACGAGGGCCAGTTGCGTAGTTTTCCTTGGGCTGGCCAACAGCTTGTCCCATTCCTCCGCTGAGGGAGCCGGTAAGAGTGTCTTTGGAGGGGGATTGCTGGCGCATTCCCACAGTATATGGTCTTGAGTGGCCTGCGTCCCGTCACCGCAGTGCCGGCATGCAGGGTTGAATTCTCCGTTTGTAATTAACGATAGTCGGTAGGGGCTAAGAATGGCCTTTGTTTGTAGGCGTCTGAGTGTCGTGGCTTGCGCCCGGTCGAGGTCGGGGTGAGGGGCGGGGTACGTGCATCTTAGCTCGCGATAAAAGTTTGTTACCTCCGCGTATGTGCGCGGTGCCTCCACAGGCGCGTCCGTTCCCGATAGATCTCCCGTCTCCCGGTTGGTTAAGCCTCGGGCTAGACGGTCGACCCCTTCGTTTCCGGAGTTACCCGCGTGAGCCGGAACCCATACGAGATTGATGTTGTGATTGAGAGATCGGTTGCGCAGAATTCGCGCCGCGAGTGCGCTTACAGAATTTTTGGCGAAATTTTGAACGGCGCTTTTTGAGTCGCTTAGAATAGTTTTGGTGTGGGGATCCGCGATGGCCAGTGCGATAGCTACTTCCTCTGCCTCGCATATGGAGCTAGCATGAAATGTTATAGCGTTAATGAAGGTTGACTTTGGAGTGGCCATACATGCCACGTATGCTCCGTTTTTGATGTGCTGAGCTGCATCCACGTACACTGCTTGTGGATCGTCCTCGTACTGTTTCTCAAGGGTCTGTGCCCTTGTCTTCCTGCGGGCATCATGTCTACCTGGTAGCATGTTTTTGGCTATTGGTTTAACAACTAGTCTACTAGTTATGTCAGCCGATAAATGGGATGTTGCGCACACCTCCTCAGTGGGGTGGATGTGGAGCTTGTCGAGAATTACGCGTCCCGCAAGGCTGCGTGACAGGCGGGTCACTTGTGCTGTCTTATGGGCTTCAATTAGTTCAGATAGTGTGTTAAAAATTCCTAACTGCAGTAGTCGATCTGAGTTAGCGTATACTGGTAAGCTAAGGGCCGCTTTGTATGCTGTTCTAATTATGCTATTAAGTGCATGTTCGTCCCTACGACGCAGATGATAGTACGGGCAAGCGTACATGATTCTGCTTATCATAAAGGCTTGGATAATCCTGCACAGGTCGGCTTCTCTCATACCCCTGCGACGTGTGGCAATGCGTCTCACCAGCCCACCTATCTGGTGCGCCGTGACGCGTAGCCGGCGTATAGCTTCTGTGTTCTGCGTATTATTCTGAATCAACATTCCGAGAACTCTGATCGTGGCTACCGGGGGTATCGGATGGTTGTCAATGTGTAACTGGATAGGTTCTCGAGAATCTGGCTTTACCTGTGAAGCTTGTTTGTTCCTTATAACTAATAGTTCTGATTTAGCCGGTGAACAGGTAAGGCCGTTTTCCTGCACATAAGACTGTACCGTGTCGATAGCTCGTTGTAATGAATCTGTAATATCTCCATCGGAGCCAGAATTGGTCCATATGGTGATGTCGTCGGCGTATATGGAATGATGTATGTGTGGGATATCATCTAACAGACGCGGGAGGCCGCTCATAACGATGTTGAAGAGAAAAGGTGAAAGTACGGCGCCTTGCGGTGTTCCTCTCGTCCCTAGTGTAATTTTGTCGCTAACTTTGTCAACGAAATGGAGCGTAGCCGTACGCGCATTCAGAAAGGTAGCGATGTAGTCGTATGTCCGTTTGCCTACGTGTAACTGTGAGAGGTGATTGAGGATGGAAGCGTGTGACACATTGTCGAAGGCCTTACTCACATCGAGTCCCAGGATGGTTCGCGTGGCTCTTATGCGATTTGTATCTAGAATGTCTTGTTGAATTTGCCACATAATGTCCTGAGTCGAAAGACCTGCTCGAAACCCAATCATGGACGGGGGAAACGTGCCTTCCGCATCGGTGTGCATAAGGAGCCTGTTTAAGACAACGTGTTCCATTACCTTCCCGAGACATGACGTTAGCGAGATTGGGCGGAGGTTCCCCATCTCGAGTCTTTTGCCCGGTTTAGGTATGAAAATAATTTTAGCGTGCTTCCATTCCTCAGGGACGCTGCCCTCTGTCCAGTACCTGTTGAAGAGGTCCGTAAGAGCCTCTACTGACTGGTCTTCTAAATTGCGCAACATCTTATTGGTGATGCAATCTTCCCCCGGTGCCGAGGTGGTGTTAATTTTGTTAAGAGCAGCCCTAATCTCTGCTACGGTAAAGACGCTATCCATGCGAGGATTATCCAATCCTGAGTACCCATCTGGCGTGGGTATATCCTGGGAGGTGTTAATGTATTTATCTTTTAAAGTGGTCATGAGCTCTTCGTCGGTGCCTTGGAAAGATTGCGAGATCCTATGTAGGTTCTTGTGGGAATCTGCCTTAGTTCTCGTAGGGTCCAGTAAATGTCTAAGTAAAAACCACGTGTTCTTGTTGCCCAGTTGCCCATTAAGGCGGTCGCAAGTCTGATGCCACTGTTCTCGGCTAAGTTCCCACGAGTAAGCCTCGATTTCCTTTTCAAGCCGGGTTAGCCGAATTTTTAAACGTCGGTTATGCTTATTTTTACGCCATCGAGCATGGATACTTCCTTGTGCTTCAATCATGTGCACTAGCTTAGCGTCCGGACTGGGGCTGCTGTCCTCAAGGGCAACAGTTTTTGAAGTGTTTGCGGCGTCTTGCAAAAGACGCTCCGTCCATTGTCTTAAATCTACTATACTTTCCGCTGGCCTTTGCGAGCGGACGTATCTAAAGGCGTCCCAGTTCGTGTGCTTCACTTCCTGGCGACGCATTTTGCAATGCGTAGCTCGGAAAGTGGTACATAGTACATAGTGGTCGCTTCCTATGTTTGTATTTAGGTTTTCCCATCTCGCATCGGGGATATTTCTGGCAAAGGTAAGGTCAGGGCACGTATCCCTGGTTACACTGTTACCAATGCGCGTAGGTTTATCAGGGTCGACGAGTAAGGTATGCCCTAGCGCCTGGGCTGTCTCCCATAATTTAGTTCCCTTTCTACTGTTAACTGAGTAGCCCCATTCTGCATGGGGTGCGTTAAAGTCTCCAACAGTCAGCAACATTCCATTATGAGCGGCTACATGCGCCTTACGGAAGAGTGTGGCTATTTTCGTGCTGTTGTCTTTAGGTGGACTATATACGTTTAGAATGTAAAGGGGAGATTCTGTTCGTTTGTTCGGCAGGATTTGTATAAATGTATGAGAGACCTCCGGTATTTCCAAATCTAATTGGTTTGCAGTTAGATTACGGTGTACAAGTGTAGCTGTGATCGGCCGGCACTCAGCCGACACTTTCTCATTGTATGCTGCATACCCTGCAAGCTTTACTTCTGTATTCGTCTCTTGAAGTGCTATAAAGAAATTATAGAATGCTGGTCAACCCTGATTCATTCAACGGAACGCTGGTTGTGTTCGACAAGGGCGCGCGAAGTACCGTGCTCAGCAGCAACGCTCAGGCTTTCGCATTTCTCCACTGCAAAGTCTCCAGTGCTCTCGAAAGTTTTGTGAATTTTTGAATTGTCATTTTTGTTCTCTTTCCCGACCCTTCGTCCTATGCCAGGTGTGGCCTTCCGCCAATAAGGCAAATTGATAGCGCTTGCGCATTCGCCTCGTCTCGAATGTTTTCCTCTTTTGTTTGCATCATAAAACCCTCAACATCAATATTCTTTAGTTCGAAGTCCGCGAAAAGTACTAGTTGCTATCGCCTTTGCTTAGTTGCTTAGTTCAATGCCGGCACGAGAAAATCGAATGAAGGGTTGATACCAATGGCCCGATAGTAAGCTCTTGCTGTGCGCGATACTGTCCCCATGACGTGAAATATGCGTCGATGATGGCGAAGTACGGTATCAAATTATGGAATATTTAGGCCGATTTTGGCGGTTGGTTCCAAGCCACGACTGCGTCAACAAACAAAGACTATCAATGCAGAATATCCGTGTGGATCCGAAATAGATGTGATCTCAGGTACTGTAACCACTGCCTTCTGCAATTACAGGCTCTACTTAGAGGATCGCGTAGCGTTAAGCTGGCTAGCTAGGACTACAGCTGTCGAACGCACACTAAATTACGATGGTTTGCATACTGCCTTTCTAAATCTGTGCGCACCTCGGCACCAAGTCTCCAATATAAAGTTGTCGTTCAAAATACGCTTATTAATATGCAACAATACTGAATTGTTCCTGTCAAAGCATGTTTTTTTTTTCATCCGGTCAAACACTTTTAAACGATAAATTATGAAAGATGTCGCGTTGCGCTCTGCTGTTATCATAAATGAACAAATTTAAGGTGCGGAACTGTTAACTTTGAATATGTCGTTATCGTTGCACGCATTTAAATTTTGTAACTATAGGCTTGCCTTAGTACACTAATTGAAAATGCCAATATATGGGATTTAACGGCCACCTTGTTTTTTCAAGACCCGCCTAGCGTCGTGCATCCAAACTACTAGTCTCCATTGCTGAGGCGTCTTGTACAAGGTAACAGCGGAAAGGGGGGGGGGGGTGCTAAAGGGTGCCAAATAATGACGCAGCCATACGTGGCCACTGCGGATTACGCATGTGTATTTAATGGCATTATGTCGCTGGTGGTGAGCTAGATGCCAATAGCGGAAATAACTAGCTAAAACATAAAGCATGAACGAATCGGTGAAGAACTCGTCTTAACCAAGCAGCTGAACCAAGGTAACGCGCAGTGTCCCTTTTAGCGGCCTTGCGCGGGGCTAGGTATAGGTTATAAGTGGATGCAAAGTGATTAGCTAATGCGCAGTAAGCATCATGTGAGAACCTTGCAAGAGGCTGTGAGACGTACTTTCTTGGACATGGATAGACGAAGTTGGAAAGAGTTGGCAGCAGAGATGCAGAAGATTCGAGACAGCCAGGGGCGAGGTTCCTCTTCAGGTGCCTTGCTCTTCTTCTTCTTCTTCACCTTCGGTGTATATGGCACATACTCACAGTGGGGGATTGGACAGAATATATTTTAGGTGGCGGAATAGAATGCATGATGTCAACCTTCAATTGCCAACCTTCTCGAATACATAAGCACAACTGGACTTCACTCCTTCTTTTAACTTTCTATCTCCTGCATCCCATTCCCCATTTCTCAACTTATGCCTTGTGGCAAACTCTTCGAAAAAAAAAACTGTATGATCGATAACGTATTAATTAGAAGTTAGTGTTGCTAAAATATTTGGAAGTTTGAGGCGGATAGGAATAGAAATCAATGAAAAAAGGGTTAAAATTTAAAAATAAGAAAAATAAGAAAAGAGCGATGATAATTCAGACAGATCAGCGCTAAGACACAAATATTCCGGTATCAATATTATAATTGTGAAGTGACTCACACACCGATTTTAGGGCATACCTTTAGACGGCTGCAATAAAGGAGAGGAGGACATGAACTATAAGTGGCAGTCCTAGGCGAGCAAGAGGTATTTTAAATAATTTCTTCTCTGAGTAGCATACCTGTGGCAGGAGAGGATATAATGTTCAATTGTTTTCACGTCATCACATGACGCACAAGAAATCAACGGCGTGAATCCAGAGCGACATAAAGATTGAGGCAAGGAATTCTACTGGGCATGAGCGTCATGGAGACCTCACATTGCCTTGAGTTGCAATATCGGACGTTCCCATTAAAATTTAAAAGATTGAAATCCGTAGTCGCAAGGTGTGGCTCATGGCTCAAGTAGTTGAACGTTTGAAACCATTCAGAAAGGGATATATTTAGCAAAATAATATTCGTACAACATCGGCAACATGCCCATTAGGAGCTGAATTTGCTAAATAATTCACCATTATATTAGAAGCGATGGCACATACCAACGAGCGGGATAAAATGGTGACAGCCAATCTACTGCATATACTGGATTAGTGTAATAAATCAATTATCGACTGAAGAAAGAAAGCGAACAATTCCAGGTCATAGAATTGAACTAAAAAAAAAAAAACACTGCCCAAAATCTGAATATCGTAAATTTTGGATACAACTAGGAACAAAATCAGTCCCTAACTTGGATGCAATTATGTATAGTTTGGCAACTTTAAGCCAACGCAAATACTCTTGCATTCACACCGAAGAAGAGAAGCGGGGCCCACAAAGTAAATCCCAGTTGTGCTATTGGAACCTTCAAATGTATCCTTCTGTGACGCGGAAACCTTCGGCAAAAGAGAACAAAATGCTCAGTCATTTCAATCTCACCACAAGCCTTACAAAGGATTGTGGGGTTGATCCCGCCTCTACATACGTGAAGATTCAAGCGGGGATCCAGCATCACATAAGAGTCAGAGAGAGCTGGCCAGAAGGCACGGCGCGTGCAGCTGCGCTCCGGACCCTCTGGACAACCTGAATCCCAGTTGTGCTATTGGAACCTTCAAATGTATCCTTCTGTGACGCGGAAACCTTCGGCAAAAGAGAATAAAATGCTCAGTCATTTCAATCTCACCACAAGCCTTACAAAGGATTGTGGGGTTGATCCCGCCTCTACATACGTGAAGATTCAAGCGGGGATCCAGCATCACATAAGAGTCAGAGAGAGCTGGCCAGAAGGCACGGCGCGTGCAGCTGCGCTCCGGACCCTCTGGCAATCCTGAATTACTACAAAGGCTGCAGAATGCGGTATCCACCCCCGAACAGATCCCTCAGCAAGGAGGATTCCGTCACGCGGAGGCAGCTATAGACAGGTTCCTTCCCGAACCTACACACACTACACAAAATGTACCCCACGCAATACACAAATAAATGCACATGGTGCTTAGAGGCACCCACGCTATATCACACGACGTGGGAATGTCAGGGAATTCCAGTAGCGCCTACCATAACAAACCCGAGTGTGGAGCAGTGGGAGGGAATGCTCTCCAGCGACCGGCGGGAACACCAAGAAGGTCTGATTCGACGGTCCCAGCTGGCGGCGGCATCCTGCGGGGCCCTGGTATAAGGGCGGATGACCACTGCTACGGAAGATGGTAGACATTTAACCACCACAAACTCTATAGATGAAATAAATGTTTATTCTCTCTCTCTCTCTCCGCTGAGAATTTTATCTCACTCAGAGTGGTACAGAAAAACCGCCTGCAAATATGATTTTGTAGCGAGAGCTACACAAGGCTAGCAGTCAGTATTTCGCGGTAGCCAGGAGAGGCTAGTTGTGCGCATGCAGCGTTACTATGGTAACAGGAGAGTAGCAATTGATTGATTGATTGATTGATTGATTGATTGATTGATTGATTGATTGATTGATTGATTGATTGATTGATTGAAAACTTTATTTAGTGCATGGGAATTCTCGGAGTTGTGGGTGGTCCGCCTATTCCAGCAACCCAGTGGCCTGCGCCGCAGCGTAGGCCCTGCGAACCAGTCTTCGTTGTTGGTCGAGGTCCTCGCTGTGCAGAATGGCCTCCCACTGCTCCAAATTAAGTGCGGCGTGCGCTTCCCGTTTGCCGCGGCTTCGCGCCTGCTCCAACATCGGAGCCGCATGTGACGTCACGCGGCAGACACCCGACAGGTGTGCAGCCAACACCCCCTAGACTAAATGAAGGCCTGCGCAAGTCCTCCTTTCCGCTAGTCCTACGTCACGACAGTGATATCAGGGGGTAGACCCAAGGTAGACCGGCGGCGCCGAGCACAAGCGTACGCAAGCAAAGCGATCTGGAACGACTCGGCCTGAGTGTGCGTGTTTTCAGCATGTGTTTGCTGTGTTCCTAATCCGTGCTGCATAGGCGCTTGCGAGCAAGGTATCTACAATGTGTGGGTGCTGTTGTGCGCTAAACTGTAGCTCTAACAATGCCAATGGGTCCAAAGCGCAAATGTACAAGTTTGCGTCGGACTCGGCTCAAAATGCAGCGTGCACAAAGCCTGTGCCATGGAAACACTTATTACCGATGAAGTGCACTGTTGTAAGAAAGCGTTCTTCTTTGCTTCCTAATACTCGGGCTGCTATTCACCATTATTTGATTTAGCACAGTGTATTAAAGCGTAGGCGTGCCCACAAAATTTAGACAGCAGAGCTACTAATAATCGAGTAGAATTCGCCCTGTTATGAGTGCGGAATAAATTGTTTTGAAACCTAAATTTTTTTTATGGAAACAATTTTATTTCGCCAGTGGCCACGTGATCGTAGTTGCCGTAGTAAAGGACTGGTTTAAAGCCGAGTTAGCTGCTCGCTGCGTTATTATACTCATAGCAATCGCTTCTCCCAGCTTAAGAAGCTTTTTTTATATTTACGTTACAGCTTTGTGACCAGCACTTCCGTGAAAGCGACCTCGTATTCACGTCAAGCTACACCTAGTGTCGTCAAGGTCGCCGTTCTAAGTAGTATCTCTGCCTACCCTTGTTATCTTTATCTATCCATCTAACTATAAATTTGTTCTCAGATGAATTTTGTGTGTCTTAATATTTATTCAAGAAACTCTGAATGAAAGAGAAAATTTCCTTGCAACTTCATTTCTGCCATTGAAATAAATGCCAGGTTCTCATATACTTCAAAAGACTGGCAATATTAGATAACACAGGTAACACAAATATGACACTATTTATCGCTGACACTAAAAACTTCAAGAGGTAACTCCAGAGCAGCGGTGAATAAAAAAAAATCGCAACTGCGTAGGGTGAAGCCGACTTTCAGTATAATCTCACTACAATGACGTTACATAAGCTTGCACAGGCTTTGTAGTAGTCTATGTGGTGTTGGTGCAGCGCGCTTCGTCGCCGCACGCTGCTCTATCACTGGAACCGCGCTTCGAATGCGCAGCATTGCGTATAAAATGCGAAGATCAAATAGGTAGCTGTATCAAAACATTTCACACGGTTGCAGGGAAGGTTAGTCACGCCACTACTAAAGGGCGGATGCACACGAAAAGACTAACTCTTCCGGTCCTGATGTCGCCTGGCATTTGGCTGTTCAACAAGGAGAGAATGAGCATATAAGGAAGCGAACACAGCGGCGGAGACGCCCATACAGAGAGAGGAACGGCTTGCCGAACGGAGATGCCAGACTTCCTAGCGTAACAGACGGCGCAATAGCCCCCGAGATAGCGCGTATGGAAGATATCCATCAACAGAAATCAACAGAAGTGGACGAGAAGGTCCGTCGTGTGGCTAATAACACCATTCAAGTTTCCGAAAGTACAATTGCGACAGGACATTTCAAGCAGACTTTATGAAGAATCCGTTTGGACACATGTATAGTGTGTGTGAGAGACTGTGGCAAAATATACGGTGACAGCAAGCTCAGCCAGAGAAACGTACCTCGAAAGGTATACCCTGGCATAGCCGAACTAAGCCACTGCCAATTTTTCCCCAAGCTTTGTCTTGTTTACAATGCGTAAGCGTTAAGTCGGTATGTCCTCATGGCCGTGTCACCAGACGATTGTTGGCAGGATTTAATTCGAACGAAACGAGTGATAACAACAAGAAAGGTTGTACTAAATACACGATAAAATATCGTTGCGGACAAAAGTGGTGTATGCAGAGTATTTAGTTACCTAATAAGAGCCAATTAGATCAATCAGATATCGGATATGTCGTGTCACCAGCGGCAGGATTGCATTCGAAGGAAACGAGTGATAAAAACGAGTGGTTGCACTAGATAGAGGATGAAAAGTCTCGCTGGAAAACAATTTGATGCATGCAGAGTAATTCGCGAAATCAATCCGACGTCAGATATGTCGTGTCACGAGAAGTTTTTCTAATAAAGTCCGAGAGGGAACAATTATGAGGCCCCTGCCGTCAAGCAATCTAAGAAGATGGGTTGTTTGGCGAAAGACCCACTGCTGTCAGTGGATGAATACTCGTCAGCTTTAGTGCCGGGCAAACCCACAAGTGGTGAATATATACCTTATTATTTTGCGAGTTGCATGCGTGGTACCTTGAACTTGGATAGAACTATTCATATTGAGGTCATGCTCGAGTCACAGCAGGTGTGAAGGCCACCCCGAACCGAATCCTCTGTTGCGCAACCACATCTGCACGGAGTAAGACAGCTAGGGAAGGTTACCGCGCACGGAGGGGCTAAAGCTTGTCTGCGGCGCAGGAGGTGTTCCTTTCTTGCGAGAAGGAGGGTCGAATCTCCCATACTCAAAAAGTGTGGCATTGAAAAGGGTAGAGTCGCCTGACGAGTAGCAGAATCTGTAGAGCTTTGCGAAGTTGGTCACGTGGGATGCACTCAATTCGAATGGTTTGCTGGACGCGAGCCGCCAGCCGGTCTATCATCTGCAAGATTTCTGGGCTGCGACTGACCCGTCAGAGCACACGTGTTACATGAAGGGCGTCGGGGCGGATGACAATTTTGGCTGTAAGCAGTAAGTTAATGTAGGATATGGAGCGAAGAACATCGTGGACGGCAGCCAGCTCAGCACAGGAAGAAGAAGGTGACGATACACAGGAGAGACACACAATATACACACAATGCTGCTCCTTGTTTATGTAAGAAGAAGAAGGTTCTGCGAAATGATATCAAGTGCCGGCTTGCAAAGACAATAATGTAGAGTTTTCGTTTCGCATACGTCTTGCTGGCATCTACATATATCATTATCAAGCCCTGGGGCAGCTTGGTATCTTGTTCCGTGATCCTCTCACGAAGGGATGATGCCGCATAAGATGAGGTTGGTCGATGAAGATGAGTAGGTTTGTTGTCACTCAGCTGAACAAAATTTAATGAAGGAAGAACTAGCGATGGTGGCGACAATATGGTGTGCGATGTAGCACAGTCCCGGAGCACTTGCTGTGCGTGCAAAAGGGTCGCCAAAGACTACGAGCATATTACGATGTTACTGTACCATCTCATCTCATGTGTTGAGCTGAGCGTTCTCTTGCATTACCATGGCCGGTGTGATGTGGCGAAGACAGATTATGGTTCTTATGGCCTCTCTATAGACTGCTTCAAGACTGTCGCATTGAGCTCTGTCATTTGCTGAAACTGTGCTTGATATATGAGGCGTGGCTGTAGAACCGCTGTCACCAAGTGGCGTGCGACATGCGAGCGAGTGCCACTGCATTTAGGAGCAATACGGCTTATTAGGTCGGCACCGCCTGCGTTTTAGCCTGAGAAAGCCAGGTGGTCCCCCTTCCCGACTGATGGATCGACAGTCATAGAAATTTCAATGTCGTACTTCCGTGAAGGGGGATTCCAGATAATTGGAGACGGATCGGCGTCACACGAATTTATGCCGACCCCAGCGGTTGCGACCGACGTGAACATAGCTTTGCTCGTGGGACGCTCAAGACCTACAGATTCAAATAAATTATCAGTAATATTCAAGGCTGACTGTAAGGCCGCCGTTTGAGTCAGCAGGTCATGGTGTGTACTCCACATCGTGATATCGTCAGCATATCAAAAATTTGACTTCAAGGGCACTATGTGAGCGCCATGTTAGGGGAATGAAGGCAGTGTTCAATAAGGTTGGCGACTGTACCTGGGGTACACCGCGAACTGGGGAAAATGATGCATCGGAGACGCCATTAAGTCATATTGCAATTTTGTTTGTTTTCGACAGGGTGGGCTATGATGACAGCAGGTGCGGTGGCCGTAGAGGTAGCGTCGTTGGTAGTCATTCTGGTTGTACCGACGTGGCGGCCGCTACGCAGGTCCAACTTGTTTCAGGGGATCGGACGGATTCACCTCCACCGAGAGATGTTACGGGGAAGATATTCAGTCCAATAGCTGTCCACACAACTAATGTTAAAGGCAGCACCGATCTCCCCACCGTGAGTGTCGGAAGAAGCCCACAATTTTGCCTTTAGGTCGTTTGCAGTCGATCCCCATACCGACTGACCCGTTTTCCCGTGTAGGCGTTGACCTTCTTGGCCCCTTCCCAGTTTCCGCCTCGGTGAACAAACGGAGAGCCGTCGCCACCGATTACGCTACGCGGTATGCTATTACCCGAGCCATCCCGACCAGCTGCGGCACAGACGTCGCTGATTTCCTTCTAGAAAACGTGATTCTCCATCGTGGTGCCCCTCGAGAACTACTAACTGGCCATGGCCGCTGCTTCCTGTCGCGAGTGGTTGACGAAATTGTTCGTTCGTGCTCCGTCCGCCACAAATGCACCACCGCCTATCACCCCCAGACCAACGGCCTCACGGAACGTCTAAACCGTACCCTCACAGACAGGCTGGCTATGTATGTGCCTGACGACCACCGGGATTGGAACGTTCATCTACCCTTTGTGACATTCGCCTACAATTCATCTGTCCATTCTACATGGATACTCTCCATTTTATTTGTTATTTGGCCGACACCCTTTACTGCCCTTCGGCAGCTCATTACCCACGGCAGACGGCACCAGTACTTACGCCAGTGATGCCGTCGCCCGCGCTCATGATGCCCGCCGTATAGCTCGTGCCAGGCTCTGCATCTCAAGACTCCCAGAAGTTCCGATACAACAGTCGCCACCGTGATGTCCACTATACTCCTGGATCTGTCGTCTTGCTGTGGCTCCCGTGCCGACGAGTTGGATTGTGTGAAAAACGTTTGCCCCGTTACACAGGCCCTTACCGTGTTTTGCGCCCCGTGAATCACGTTACAGACGAAGTTGAATCTGTTTATCCGAAGTCATCGTCCACAGCGCCAACCTCCAAAATAGTGCACGTGTCCCGTCTGAAGCTCTATTATGCACGTTCTATTTAGCAAAGGTAGAACGCACTGGGACTGTGCTTTTCACGAGGGGGGTAGTGTTACGTAGCGGTATTCGCTGCTGGTGCTGAAGATGATGAAGTGAGACAGACTCGAAGACGACGACGCTGACGGAGGTGAGATTGGTGCTGCCTTTAACATTAGTTGGGTGGACAGCTATCAGGCTGAATATCTTCCCGTAACAATATGTTCCATAAAACCTGACCCGCTTATGATGGAACACTATGCAATCGGCGATGCTATGGAGGCCATAAATAAAATAAATTCCATAACAGGAGCCCACATCTATAGAGACTCTTAGCCGCCATAAAAAACCTGAAGAAAGTGACAAAGACACTATGTGTAACACAGGAAACCAACGCATTCAATAGAAAAAAATTGGCTGGGGCTTAGCTCGGTTAAGCCCGGATATCAGAAGCGAAAAGCTTCGGCGATGCCATGTTACGCGCATGGCATTACTTACCGGTCTTAAATCTTGTAGATGCCACAGTCCTTCGCAGACGTCACATACATGACCGAACGGATTGTCCTCAAACTCAGTCTTAAACATCTTTGTAGTACCAGCGCTTTCACACACTTTCAATGTGTAGTCTCTACACCGGCGCCTGTTCAGTTCGTCGTCGGTCACTTTCACTCTGCTCGCTGCTAAAACTGGTGGTAGTTGAAAGCCGTCTTTGAGCATCTTGTCGTCGTCGTTTCGCCAGGCGCTCGCCTCTTTGCTTAGGGGTCTCCACTGCTCGTTTGTCTCGACGCCTCTCATTATATTGTCACGTGGTGGTGACCAGGGTCGATGGCACAAATGAAGAGTCGGTGATGGCACTGAAGAAAGTCTTTATTGTGCTGCCTTGCGCCCGCAAAAGAACTAAGCAACTCGGCGGCGGCGATAGCAACAAACGTGCTCGTCGATCGTCGAAAAAAGAATGCCCGTGACACTCGTCAACGCTCAATTTAAAGGCTGCTCAGAACAATCTAGATAACGTCGCAAACAGCTACCAGCACAGGCTGGAACATTGTAGAAAGACACACGAGTGGCCGGAATCTTCGGGATAGATCTCGGTGCATCTTGCGCTACAACGAAAACTGATAAAGATGTGACACGCGACATTGAGCCTTAACAAACAAAGGATACGAAACTGCTACGTGATCCAGAATCAGAGTGATCAGGCCGTGTGCCGGCGGCTGTTAAAAACAACAAATACAGTTTTGAAGGTTTCGCGGCAACATCGTTCTTTTCTGCGTTCGGAATTTTCGTTAGTTGTCGTGCTCGCCACACTCAAACGAAGCTCAGCGTCTCTTTGTCTCCGTGTAACAAGGCGAGTCTCCCGCTCTTCCGGCGTTTCAGCAGGTTATTGAGCCCTACGTCTGGCATTTCTCCGCTCCTTCTCGGCCAATTTCCACGCCACCACTTCAGCATCGTCTTCCTCCATGGCAGCCTATGCTCCCCTTAGAAAGCTCCTACATATATATCGACCGCTCCGATCATAGCTGCGTATCTGCAGCAGCTTAAGGTTAACCGGCACAGCCAGCATGCGCCTCTCATCTGACGTTACGCGGTTCTCGAAAAGCTGCAGCAATGGCGGCTCAACCACGTGCGCCTGTCATGTGACGTCACGCAGTTTCGCGCATGCGCAGCTGTGGCTTTTTCTGACGACGATGCCACGCTTACCCCGGCGTTGACTAGTCTAGTGAAGCTTTTTGCTTCAAAACTAAGATATGCAGCCAGGTACATTGCACATATGAACACCGACACTGAGAACGCTGAGCAGAGAAAAGTTGAACACCTCACACACGATGTTACAAACACTAATGCGCCCCCCACCAGGCTCCTTTTTGATGCCCGCTCCGCTTTTCCTACCTTAGCATCCTCTTAAAAGAAAAGTACGCGTGCCTCCATTCCCCCGTGTACTTTCCCCCTCCCTAATACCTTAACGAGATCGGAGAAGGTTTCCCTTAGACGAATAAGGGCTGCAGAGACCCTTACCCCGTCGGTAACATGCCGATGGCAATCTCAAGCAGACATTGAACCATCCACGTGCCCGAAGTGTTCCAGTGGATATTCGCCACCTGCTGTGAACTTGTGCAGGGACAAAGGCATCAAGGACAGATTCTGTGGGAGGTGGGACTAACCACAACAAGGGAAGAGGACTTGTCCAAATGGCTCACCGACAACAAGAAGAGCTGGAGCCTGCTCCGGTTCCTTAGGGAAAATAATTGACATGAGCTTTTTAATATGCTCTATGGCAAGCTTGTGTAATAATAAATGCTTAGGCGTGAGCAGCAGCGTCATGTATTCAAGAATTGAATTCATCTTTCACTTGTTAAACGAATTCTAGTAGTAGACTACCACTGACAGAGATAAATCTTTGTCGCCGTAGTTAACACAGGCTATTCGTCGAGCGGCCGCTTGAAAGCTTTTGATGCCTGTTAATTTCAAAAAATGTTTTATCAGAGAATACTTACCAGGCCCTATGCCATTCTTCAAACTTTCTTAATGAACTTGACTGCCTAAAGAAACAAAATATATTTAGTGAATCCAATTATTACCTTTATCCTCTCATTCCACATTTCTGCCCATCAGTTTCAGTGCCTCTGTGAAATGGTCGAGCTTGTAGCTTAAGGTCATACATGGTTCCATCAAGCCGCCACACCTTTCCCAGCCAGCGCCGCTGTGCACACCAATATCTGTGCCTGCATTAAAACCAGCGCTTGTAGCAGCTCAACGATAACCAGCGTCGCGAATGACGTGTTCTTTGGCGCGTCAATACCTGATGGCAGCCCGGTGACTATGGCAGCCCGGTGACTATGGCAGCCCTGTTGTCTTCTGGGCTGCATTCTGCGTCGCGTCGTCGCAAGTTGTATTGTCGGGCGTCGGTGCATTGCTGGTCTTTGATGCGCAGCCTCGCAGCTGCAGGCATACGGCGATGCCGAGGTTGTTTTCTGTCACGTGCGGCAGCATTACGACGAGCGTTGTCGTCGGCTCTCTGCCGTACATAAGGCTGAACAGGGTCACTCTGGTTGTCACCGACTGCCGTGTCATACGCAAAATCCTGCAAGGCAAGAAGGCGTCCCAGGTCTTGTGTTAAGCGTTGACGTACATGGCGATCATGTCCGCGATCGTTTTGTTTAAGTGCGTTGGTATGGGGATGGTACACAGTGGTTTGTCGATGGCCTGTATGACTCTGTCCTGCGCAGGTAGTTGTTGATTTCTGGCGATCGTTCAGTTCTTCCGGGAGATTCGAGGGGCGTCGATGGTGAAGCCGCGTAGGCCGGTTCGTCTATACGGGTAGTGGCGTAGAAGTGGCCGCCCTCACCGGCGTGGAGGCATGATGGGCTTTTCTTTGCGGTGCGCCAGACTTCGCACTTCCGGGGGCTTGGGCATCGTTCGTAAGCTTGGCGGGCGGGGGCCAAGGGCGAATCAAGGGGCGTTTTGAAGAAGGCAGCAGCCCCGAACGCCGCTGATTGGAAAGCCGTCAACAGCCTGGACGATGCTCTGAAGTTCCTGAACACCCTCTTCGCGCTTTATGGTACCAGCCGTACTAGTCTTCCCTAACACGGGAAACATTCCAGAAGGCGCTGTTGAAGGAAATCGGGAGCGTCGTGAGGAGGGAATGAGCATAACTCCTCCTTCAGCCAACGCTCCAGCTGCCTAATGAATCCGTCCTGGCATACGTTGAAGAAATGTCGCGCCTTTTTCGTCGGGCCGATCCGGAGATGAGCTTTCCGGAGGTGAGATTTAGGATGCGAGGTGTAAAAGTCTCTTTTTTTCCTGCCTCGTTAGGAACCCGCCGAAAACCTTTGACGAATTCGTCACAGAAGCTTTCAACATCGATGCGACCCTCGACACCCGCACTCGGCAAAACAACCCTCCTGTGCAAGCCTGCGCACTTTGCCCGCACACTAAGTCCAATCTGATAACGACTGACGGGAGCTTATTCGTGAAGTGACCAGGGAGGAACTGCGGCGGCTCCTGCCGTCACCCATGCAACCCGGATTAGCGTTGCTCGCGGACGTTGTCCGTGAAGGAGTTGAGCGATCAACGTCCCCGACGGCTGCAACGCATGAAGTCACTACAATGAACTATGCGAGCGCGTTACGCCATCCTGCAATCTGACGAGACCAACCAGCACCCCTCCCCCTCGTCACGAACAAATCGCTACCAAACGACATCCCTTGGCCCCCGCCCGCCAAGCTTACGAACGACGCCCAAGTACCCGGAAGTGCGACGCCTGGGGGTAAGGAAGTTTTGAAGGTCGGAAAAAACAAGGAAAAAAAACAGTTGTTTTCCTAAAAAATTTGAAAACTTTGAAATATATCGATCATTTTTATTAATCAGTAGGTGTAGCTAGATTAAAAAAGCAAACATTCATTTTTTTTCCAGCAAAGTGGTGCTCGTGCAAATGTCGCGCAGCTTTTATGTGGTTATAAAGAGTCAAGTGACACCTTGGTTGGTTGTAAAATATTACTGCCATGTGTGTTGCAGCCTCCACTATTTCGTGTTAGAAGAAGTGGTCAAATTAGTCTGTGTGCACATCTAGTGCTAGTGCGGGAAGCTGGTTCCATTCTTGATTTGCAGCTGGCAGAAAAGACTTAATAAAGACATTAGTAGATCCATGTAAGCGCTGGATACTCATGAAGTTGAACAGACGAGATGATGTGCGCAATGGTGGAACTAGTAGAGAATCACGCAGATGGTGAAAGGTGTTGTACAGGTTATGCCATGCGTAAATCAGTATCGGACATTTTTGCATTTTAAGCTATACTCTACTCCTTTAGTAACAACGGCTTCTTCTTTCCTTTATCATATCTTGGTAATTTAACATTTACCGCATTTCTCGTTAGTACAGTAAGCCATCTGACAAAAAAATGCTGTTTTGCGAGTGTTCTCAGTTTGTTCTATTGAATACAATACAAGCACGTGAACTGTAAGCTCTACTCACTTTCTTATACTGTTTGGTAGACATATTAAAGTTCATCGGATATTTTATTAGATCACTGGCATACTAAGGCGCTCAAATACTGGCTATGTGTTTGTGCTCGCTTCTTCCTAGATTGTTCTAATCTCTTCATGTTGAGTCTCAGACCTTTTTCTTACAGTTAATTTTATGCATAAAACTTTATCATATTGCTCTTAAAGGGGTTCGGACACAACGTTTTGAGGATATATAAGCATATTATAGGATTTCTCTGCATGTGAAGTCACCAACAGCCAAAGCTTTGACACAACAAACCTTTTACTATATCTTAATTCAGCCCCAAAAAGCTCTTAAATGTTCTTTGGCCCGATCGAGACGTATCGTCAGCACCATTTAATTTAACTTATTTGAGTATGAAGCTCATAAGTGTGTTAGTGAATACTAATGACGTCACATCACAGCAACGTGACGTAGTATCGACGGCGAACGACTGCGACAAATACCGGCCTCTGTATTGGTGATCCATGGGCTGATCGGCAGACGTCTCCGCTGGTGGATCGGCATCGGCGCCCGAACGAAACCTTCTCACCCATGAGACTATACCCGGACTAGATTTTATTTGCAATTGACTGGAAATACAAATAACCAAATCAAGACTACATTTTATATGGTCGTGTTTCGACACTGAGCGGAAGAGGAAAAAACAGAAAAATGCTGCAATTCGGCATCTGAAATTGTTTACAGTAGGCTAAGCATTTATCACGAACGTTCTGAAATAAGCCTAATTTGTTTACAGCCAAAATTAAATTACAGCAAATATATTCTTTCTGTAGCATTTTCATTGCTGCAGAAAGAATACTTCCTACTTAGAAGTAGCCATCTATAAATTAGCACAAATTTTATTGTTTCCTGAAGGGAACCATACTTTATGTGGTTTTGTTTTTTGGTTTTTCCATGCATCGGAAAAAAAACGAGAAAAAATGTTCTTTTTTTTCCAATTTTTTTTTTGTTCCGAGCCCTCCTATCCAATGACGGCTCATGTTAGCAAGTAATCCGCACGAGTGACCCCGCAAATCGCTTTAACAGTCCAAAGGGTGCAAAGACGACCTTGACTATATCGAAGTTTTATGGTTTAGTGATTGCCAACGCGCTAGATCCGGCTCTTGCTTTCAAGCAAGAAAAATGCGTGTGTCACTGACATGATGCGAGTGATCATGAAATACGTCAGCGCAGAACTTTATAAAAGCAATTAGATAGACAAAAAGCTATTTTGCGTATATAAAACTATTCCTCTACCGAGAAATATTGCCGCGAAAACAGTATTTGTTGTTTTTTAACAGCCGCCGGCATACAGGCTTATCACTCTGATTCTGGACCGCTTGCGATGTTATCTAGATTGTTCTGTGCAGCCTTTAAATTGAGCGTTGCCGAGTGTGACGGGCATTCTTTGTTCGACGATCGACGAGCACGTTTGTTTCTTTCGCCGCCGCCGAGTTGCTTATTTCTTTTGCGGGCGCAAGTCAGCCCAAATAAAGAGTTTCTTTAGTGCAATCATCGACCCCTTCATCTGTTTCGTCGACCTCGTCACCACTACGTGACATCTGGTGGAGGTGCTGCCTTTGATCCTTCAAGCGAAGACCCAAGCCGTGTTCCTGTAGCCCTGGAAGACCAGCCTACAGATCACCACGCCAGCCGCCGACTTCAAGGCCTACAACCCGAACACGGTCTGCTGCCTGACCCCATTCGATCTCGGAAGGCATCGACGCTGACAATGGCCCAGCCTACAGCACCGGTTGTTTTCGTCCAACCCCGTGAGCCCCCTGCTTCCATGGACTACCAGATGAAGATGCAGGAGATTGGATGGACCTTTTCGACCGTGTGGCAGATTTCAACGGCTGGAACGACGCTGCGAAACTCAGGCAGGTCTACTTTGTTCTTCAAGGACATGCCCGAATTTGGTTTGAAAATCACGAGACTTCTTTCAAGGATTGGGAGACATTCAAAGCACAGTTCTTGACGGCCTTTACAAGTTCTGTCCGAAAAGAAAGAGCTCAGGTCCTCCTCCAATCAAGAATTCAACTACCAAACGAGCCCGTCCTGGTCTACGTAGAGGAGAGGAAACACCTGTTTCGCCGCGCCGACCCTAGCATGACCGAAGGTGAGAGAGTGAAATTCCTAATGCGAGGAGTTAAAGAGTCGCTTTTTGCGGGGCTTGTCCGGAACCCGCCGAAAACTGTGGAAGAATTTGAAAGTGAAGCATCGACCATCGAGAAGACAATGGACACCCAGATGCGCCACTTCGAGCGACCACTTCAACCAGACTACTCATGCCACTACCCCAGCGCATCTGCAAGCAGAGACAACCTTCGGGACATAATCCGGGAGATCGTGCGAGAGGAGCTCCGCCGAATGCTGCCATCATCGCAACAACCCCAGGTAGCGACGCTCGCGGAGGTCGTCCGTGAAGAAGTTCAGCAGGCGCTGGGCGTTCCTCAAGCGACGGCTGCTACTGTTCCAGCTCAAGAGGCATCAGCAATAAACTACGCTGGTGCATTACGTAGCCCTCCGCCCCGACGTGATGACTTTCCCAGCCCTCGCCGCTACCGTCCTGTTCCTGAAAACCGCCCCTTGGCCCCCGCCCGCCAAGCCTACCAACGACCCCCAAGCCCCAGAAAGTGCGATGCCTGGAGGACAGCAAACAACCGACCGCTCTGCTTTCATTGTGGTGAGGCAGGACACATCCTCCGCCACTGCCCGTACAGGCGGATCGGCCTCCGTGGTTTCGCTGTCGACGCCCCACGTCCCCGTCTTGGCGAGCGACCACAGGAAATCAACGACTTCCTGCGCAACGGAGAGCACTCGTCGCCAAGGCGTCTATCACGCTCCCCATCGCCGTACAATGCCCGCTTTGCGTCGCCAGGCCGTAACTATGATGAGAGTATGCGCGGAAGGTCCCCAAGCCCGCGCAGGGGAAACTAAAGGCAGCAACCTTTGGAGGTGAGGTTGCTCAACGGCGAAAAGACGAAGATCCTCCGCCGCCGACGACCACTAACGACGACGCAATCATTTCATCGCCGCTCCACACGACGACATCGACAACACGACCAGAGTTCACGCAGACACCGCCGCCCAGCGAAGTAACAACGGTATGCCCCGGCCATGACCTGAAGAAACGACGGAGCCGAGATCGGACACTAAGGCCAACGTGCAATGCGAGGACGCGAACAAGTGACCTTGAAGTTGATATCGACGGTCGCAGAGTCACTGCCCTAGTAGACACCGGAGCTTACTATTCAGTCATTAGTGGACCGTTAGCCTCTCAGCTCAGAAAAGTCACCACCGCTTGGGATGGCCCGCTGATTCGCACCGCAGGTGGCAATCTGATTACTCCATCGGGACGATGCACTGCAAGAATAACCGTAAATGGGCGTACTTTCCCCACCAGCTTTGTGGTCTTGCAGCAATGCTCCCGCGACGTGATTTTAGGCATGGACTTCCTAAATGAACATAGGGCTATCATCGACCTGCGATCCAAGCTCATCAAGCTCTCTGCAGACAAAGCCATTAATGCTACGACGACGTCGATGCAATACATCCCTCTAAACGTCCTCGACGAAGAATTGAACGTCCCGCCCCGATCAGTATCGCGGTCTGCGTAGGTAGCGCCAACATCGAAACCGCTGAAGGCATCGTCGAAGGAAATATCCAATTGCTCTTAGAACGAGGTGTCGGCATTGCAAGAGGCATCACGAAATTCCGGAGAGGTCAAGCTCAGGTTCTGGTAACAAACTTCACCGAAGAATACCGGCATCTCAACAAGGGCATGACGATCGCCTTTCTCGACGAATTAGCGGACCTCAGAGATGTATTCACCCTCCACAACCAAACGCTGAAAGACGCACAGGACCTATTCCGTCAGCCCACATTTGACAAACACGACTGGCCAAGCATCGCATAATAACGGACGAACACGCCCGACCTCTGCGCCAAAGCCCTTATCGTGTATCACCGCGAGAACGCCAGGCCATTCGCGATCAAGTTGAGGAAATGCTCCGTGATGACGTAATACAGCCATCGAACAGCCCCTGGGCAGCACCAGTCGTTTTGTTCAAGAAGAAAGACAGCACACTTCGCTTCTGCGTTGATTACTGCCGCTTGAATAGCATAACGAAGAAGGATGTCTACCCGCTTCCCCGCATCGACGACACTCTCGACAGGCTTTGCAATGCAAGGTACCTGAAGAGCGGATATTGGCAAATTGAGGTCGACGAAAGAGATCGCGAGAAGACCGCATTCATCACACCGGATGGCCTATATGAATTTAAGGTGATGCCATTTGGCCTCTGCTCCGCACCAGCCACGTTTCAACGAGTAATGGACACAGTCCTGGCAGGCTTGAAGTGGCAAATTTGTTCGGTATATTTGGACGACGTTGTTGTCTTCTCGTCAAACTTTGAAGACCACCTAAAACGACTACAGACAGTGCTGGAAGCAATCATGTCATCGGGGCTAACGCTAAAAGCAGAGAAGTGTCACTTCGCCTACGAAGAACTCCGATTCCTAGGTCACATCGTTAGCAAGGACGGTATTCGCCCAGGCCCGGAGAAAACAGCTGCAATCGCACAATTCCCACCGCCTGCCGGCAAGAAAGCTGTGCGCTGATTCCTTGGGCTGTGCGCTTATTATCGACGATTTGTCAGAAACCTTTCGCGGATCGCCGAACCGTTGACGCAGCTTACAAAGGCTGACGTACCTTTTAAATGGGAAGCGCCGCAAGGAGAAGCCTTCGACGAACTGAAGCGCCGCCTGCAATGCCCTCCTGTACGTGGCCACTTTGATGAAAACGCCGACACCGAAATTCACACCGACGCGAGCAGTGTAGGCCTAGGAGCCGTTCTCGTCCAGACTGCCAGACAGGAAAAAGTAATCGCCTACGCTAGCAGGTCTCTCACAAAAGCCGAAGTCAATTACTCGACGACCGAGAAGGAGTGCCTTGCGATCATCTGGGCTACTTCTAATTTTCGTCCATACCTATACGGCCGACCATTCAAGGTGGTAAGCGACCATCACGCGCTCTGCTGGCTGGCTAATTTGAAAGATCTCTCCGGCCGCCTTGCCAGATGGAACCTACGACTTCAAGAATTTGACATGACTGTAGTGTATAAGTCGGGCCGAAAGCATTCCGACGCTGACTGCTTATCCCGCGCTCCCGTCGATTCTACCCCGAAGGACGATGACGATGACGCCTTTTTGGGACCGGTAAGCGCCAGCCGATTACTTGGAAGGAAAGACCGCTTCCCCTCCTGGTGTGTTCAGGCGACAGTTATCATCCTTCACGTTAAACAATGGCCTCCTCGTGAAGAAGAACTTCGCACCCAACAAGGCCGCGCAGCTTCTCATAGTGCCTAAAACCCTTCGGCAAGAAATTCTGCAGGCGTTGCACGTTGAGCCCACAGCAGGCCACCTCGGATTTGCGCGCACGTTGCGTCGAATCCAGGAGAAGTATTACTGGCCGCGACTGCCTGCCGAAGTTGCCCACTACGTGAAGACGTGTCGTAAGTGCCAACGACGCAAGACGCCGCCGATCAAACCAGCAGGACTACTAAACCCGATTCCGCCCCCAATCCTGCCCTTTCAAGAAATTGGGATGGATCTCCTCGGCCCCTTTCCGTCTTCGTCTATGGGTAACAAGTGGATCATCGTGGCCACTGACTATCTTACCCGTTACGCCGAAGCAAGAGCACTACCAAATGGTACCGCGGCAGAAGTCGCCAAATTTTTTGTCGAACAAATTCTCTTGCGACACGGCGCCCCAGAAGTGCTCATCCCGGACAGGGGAACGGCGTTTACTGCCGAGTTGACGCAAGCCATCCTGGAATACAGTCACACAAGCCATCGACGAACAACTGCGTACCATCCCCAGACCAATGGCCTTACGGAGCGCCTGAACAAAACGATCACTGACATGATCGCTATGTACGTCGACGCTGAACACAAGACCTGGGACGCCATCTTGCCGTACGTAATCTTCGCGTATAACACGGCAGTCCAGAAGACGACCAGAGCGACTCCGTTCAAGCTTGTGTACGGTAGGGAGCCCACGACGACGCTCGACGCAATGCTACCGCACGTAACCAACGAGGACAACCTCGACGTCGCCGCCTACCTGCAGCGTATAGAGGAAGCCCGACGACTCGCACGGCTGCGTATTAAAGGCAACAAGCGCACCGACAGCCGACGCTACAACTTACGACGACACCACGCAGAGTACAATCCAGGAGACCAAGTGTGGGTTTGGACACCTGTTCGCCGTCGCGGAATAATTGAAAAGTTGTTGCGTCGATACTTTGGGCCATACAAAATCATTCGCCGCGTCGGCCCACTAGACTATGAAGTCATTCCCGACGGAATGTCAGCATCACAACGGCAACGCGCACGCCCAGAAACTACATGTTGTACGAATGAAGCCATATTACGCGCGTTAAAGAATGTGTGGTGTTTAAAATTTGCAGTGCTTATGTTTAAGTTCCTTTGTTTTGGAACATCGAGGCGATGTTTTTTTTTAAGGGGGAGTAATGCCGCGAAAACAGTATTTGTTGTTTTTTAACAGCCGCCGGCATACAGGCTTATCACTCTGATTCTGGACCGCTTGCGATGTTATCTAGATTGTTCTGTGCAGCCTTTAAATTGAGCGTTGCCGAGTGTGACGGGCATTCTTTGTTCGACGATCGACGAGCACGTTTGTTTCTTTCGCCGCCGCCGAGTTGCTTATTTCTTTTGCGGGCGCAAGTCAGCCCAAATAAAGAGTTTCTTTAGTGCAATCATCGACCCCTTCATCTGTTTCGTCGACCTCGTCACCACTACGTGACAATATCTTCGGACATGCGAGTAGTGCACGTTGAACTATAGTGTTAATTTTACATGTCATCCCCATTTAGCGCCAGCTCAACGAAAGAAAAGTTGTATCTGTCATATGCTGCGCATTCGGAAGGCTCAATCTGCTGCAAAGACCTCTTCGCGGCATCAGCCAAGAGTGCACGTCTGTGGACTTTATTTGTCACATTTTTGGGGTTGTCAACAAATCCTGTTGATTCTCACGCAAGAATGTTTTCACTAATGATTTGAGTTTTAAAAAACATTCTTCTATGGGATTGAAACATGGGCTGTTGGAGGCAGCATTCTCATAGCATGGCATTCTAAGGCGAGGATTGCGCTTTCGGCGCAGCTATGGCTGCCGCGATGTCAAATGTGAAACTGCTTGCTAATCAAGGTCTTGTTCCCATATTTTCTGTGAAGCTTCAGTAAAGAATTCATTAAATACGGCGCAGTGAATTTTTTCAACTACCCTGTAGTCAAGCAGTCCATCTAGGGAGATACAGGCCAATATGTTCACATTTGCACTTTTCGTGCTAGGCAAGAGTCAAACCTCTGGCCCACCGCGCCTAGATCTGGCGAAGCTTCGAGAACATCACACATTGTAGTTTGGTTCGTCCATGTAGTAGCGGGCTACAGTGGTTCCGTAGTCCTCCAGCCATTGGGCGTATCCTCGGTGGTAGCGCTTCACATCACAACGGTTCCTTTCCATTGGCATTGGCGTGGCAAGCTTGAGAGTGCAGCCATGCCCGTCGAGAAGGCGGTCGATAGTGGATTTACTGATCTCAATTTCCGGAAACGGTTTTATGAGACCACTCCGGATTTCAACCAGGGTTGATGACGGATTACTGCCAACAATATCACACAATGCACCGTTGATGTTTAGGCCAAACGCCTGGACCGAGCCACCGCACTTCTTTGTTTGTTTTCTATCAGTGGCTGCAATAGACCAAACAGTCTTTATGTTTATGCCAAATGCAGCAGCAAGCTGATTCAGGTCTCCACCGCGCCTAGCTACACCGATCATTCTTTTGCAGTCGGCTGGGGACACATGCCGGTAAGTTTTTTTGCTCGTTCCAGGTAATTTTCCTGGCCGCCCTCATTTCTTGGAGTTCTCCATCTTTGTCAGCTGTTCAATACGTGCCATTATTCACTCCCGAAAAAGCATAATCGCCGATACATTTCACGAAAGAAGAAGGAAGGACCGAACAGACGTTGTGTGCCGCGCGCGATGCTTAATGCTTTCGGACGTCTGCTCTCTCGGCTGGGAAACGCTCGTGCTGCCGTCTGCATCTACTGAAAAAAAAAAAAAAACGCTCTTCGAAATATACGTACATTAAGTAAAAACATTTATTTCTCTGTCTCCACATGATAGCTCTACGTAAACACATTTTGCTTTCGCTGTCTCATTCATGCTGTGCCTTGGCGGCAACCACTCCGCGCTAGAGTACCTCGTCTCTAAGCGAGAAAGCAACAAAGCATTTTGCAGACACCCTTAGCAGACGGTAATATTATTGTGTACAGGCAGTATTGTATACACTTCTCTTCTTTTTATTTCAGAAACTTCAGAAAATTTTGGCGTTTCTCTACTGAAATAATATATGAATATATTGGCTTCAGCATGATTGCAAGCAGACGACAGTATAGGGTCGTCTGCTAACCCCATATTCTTTCCCAGCAGCAGCTGGCTGATAGGGTGGCTCCATGGTGGTAGCTAAGGTGTCTTTATTTTTTATTCAGGCTTAAGAGTCCATTTTTGGCATCGTGCAGCGGTAGCCACACGTACAACACAACTTCAGAAGCCTGCTTGTGAACACGAAGAAATAATTCCTCTTAGTATCCCAATATCGCCATTTAGGAACACGCATGTGTGCATCTTCCGCAGGAGTAGAAGTGTGATAGAATCCCACAGATTCATTTTTACAATAGTTCCGCTATATTTCACCAGGTTACGCGGCTCAGAGGATCCTAAAGGCCAGTTGCCAGCCGTGTAGCGTGGACGCGTATTCCATCGCTCCTCCGATTGCACGTGGCTACCGGAAACGGACGGACTGGCGGCAGCGGGAGCTTCCGAAGCGTCAAACAGATGAGTTCTTTCTTTTATTAACTTTATTTCTCTTTCAGCTAGTTAGGTTAGGTGCAGCCTAAAGAATAGATTCTAGCTCTTTGTCCTAGCAGCCTGGTTTTTCGTGCCGGCAGCTAGGTTTTCTCGGCGTTCATGTTTTAACTATTGTGTTTAGATAAATTATTTTTTTGCTGGGCTATTGGCTTTCGCAGAATTGATTTTGACGTGTGTTTGCTAGTCGTTTATAGTGTCTTCGTTTGGCAATTTGTATATTCTGAGAATTCGTAATACATATAGTTCAGTCGATATATGCTTAAGATGTGCAATCAAAAGAAGGTAAAGTGTGCTCAGTGTGAGGCGCAGGTTAATCTCAAGGAAACGCGTTTTGACTGTAGGTGAAGCGGAAGGCAGCGACTTTTTGTGTCGGTGTTTCGTGGTGAGTGCGCGCTTAGATAGATTTGATCAAGAAACGGGCAATTTAGTGTTTCGTGTGGATGATTTAGAAAATGAAGTACGTTTGTTAAGGGCACAAAATCAGAAACTGCTTGGACAACTTCCTCAAATGAAAAAAAAAAGGCCGACTTTATTCTTGGAACCAACGAGGACGAACATTCAAGTGCGGGCCACGTGGCTGGGACCAGCACTGGCATTGAAGGCGTAAGCAAAGTAGGTCAGGCAGATTTTGTCCTTGGAAACAACGAGGACGAACATTCCAGTGCGGGCCGCGTGGATGGGACCAGCACTGGCATGGAAGGCATAAACAAAGTAGGTCAGGCGGATCCGAACCGACAGAGCTATATAGAAGCAGCTACTAAGAAGCCGGAAAAAAAGAAAGAAGTAAGGAAGAATGAAAATCCCAGAGAGAAGGACACAGATAACCGAAAGCAGGAGCCAACAGTTAGGAGAGGGAGAGAGAAGGCCCAGGTGCTTATCGCCGGAGATTCTAACATGAGCAGGTGCAAGCGAGATATCTTGGAACGTGTAAAGGGTGATAAGCGAGTGTTAGTTGGAGCCTTCCCAGGGAGCACAATGAGGGCAGTGCTGAAACAGAGTAACAATAGGCTGTTGAAAAATTCCGCAGAGCGCAGTATGGTGATAGTAGCCGCGGGGCTAAACGATGTCCTAAATGGTGACGCTGCAGCAGTGGTGGAAAGTTTAGCTGAGGGAGTTGATGATTTCAGGGAGATAGCACAGCAAGCGCAGATAGGTGTATGCACATTACCGGAGGTGCTGGGATCGAACGGAAAGCTGGAAAAGGACGTGGTGACAGTCAATCAGGACATAAGGAAGTTAAGCCTGGAGAAGCGTTTCGAAGTGGTTGAGGTAAACAGGGAGGTGCTTAAAGCTGGTTTTGGTAGGGCTTTTCAGCGAGACGGCATTCATTTTAACAGAAGGGTGGGAGCAGAGATCGGCTGGCACCTGGCAGGTAGGGCTGTAGCTTTTTTAGGAGGTCCGCGAGGACTCCGTGCACAAAGGTACTTAGAAGTGAAGCAGAAAAAAGTATAATAACGGAAGCTGAGCCCCCAAAAATGGCAAGGAGGAGGTCGAGAAAGAAAAGTACAAAAAAGAAATTTAACACTAGGATTAGCTACATAAACATGTAAGGAGGTAGAAAAAGACCGAAATGGCTAGATAGAACAGCAGTTGAAGGATGACAAAATAGGTGTGTATGCTCTTTGCGAGACTCATCTCAGGATCCGCCGCTTATAGAAGGCTACATCTGGGAAAGGTGCAACAGAACGAGAACGGAAAAAAAAGAGTAGAGGGGTAGATATGTTGATACACCAGGGAACAAATTGGCAAAGAAATTAATCATCTTATAAAGAACATATCTGGGTATCAGGAACAATTTCCGGCATAAGGACATGGCTAGGGGTAGTTTATTTAGGAACAGGACACCAATGCAGGCAAGAAAACAAGGATCTTGTTGAATGTCCCAGTGACGATATAACCCAGTTTGGAGACGGGGCCAATGTTATTCTTCTGAGGGACATGAACGGCCACATCGACGATCTGGATGGATACACGGATTGTAACGGGAAGCTAATGCTAGATTTCTGTGAGCGACACGATCTAGTTATAGTAAATAGAGAAACAAAATGTGAAGGCCAAATCACGTGGGAATTCCGCAACAGGCAGACGACCATTGACTATTGTCTAATGTCGCAGAAAATTTATAGCAAGGTCACAAAAATGGAAATAGACGAAGAAGGGGAGTGTAGTCTGGGAAGTCATCATAAACGTATTAGTTTGCAGATGGGACCCTTGATGAAAAGAGAAATGAAACTTAGACAAAAAGTAAACGCAAAATTAAACAACGATCAAATAGCGCAGATAGCAGTAGACATAGAGAAAGCAATAGAGAAAAGCCCCATGAAAGACTGGGATTATGAACAGGTAGAACTACTCATAAGGAGGGAAATTCAGGAGGTTAAAGTAGCAAACCGCTGGAATGGAAAGAGGAAGCCACGGAGCTGGTGGAATAAGGAAATCAGGGAAGCTATTGAACAACGACGGCCTGCTTCAAGGGAACACCGAGTGGCAAAGAAAGCGCAGGTATCTCCGGAGGAAATCGACCAAAAATGGGAATCATATGGACGAAAGAAACTTGAGGTATAGGTCCTCGTCCAAAGTAAAATAAAACCGTCTACTGATCGCTGGATGGCTGACATACACGATGCCTCTAGAGGCGGAGCAAGAAAATTCTGGAACCTTATAAGCTCTCTAGGGAAAAAGAATCAAAGAAAGCCGGATCGGATTCAAGATAACGAGGGAAATTGTTATAAGGGAGACAACGCAGTGAACTACATTACATCAGTTATAGCCGAGTCATTTAAGAGCGACGATAGGGTAATCTCCGCAAATCAGAAAGCAACACAAGGTAGCAGAATACAAAGCAGCTTAGAACTGACCAATCTAAACTGGAAAAGGGCAGAAAAAAAATATTCCTAAAAACACATCTACAGGGATAGTTGGACTTCCGATCAAGCTGATTAATGAACTTTCTCCAAAAAGTAAGGAAACGTTGCTAAAAGCTCTGGAAAGAGTCATAACGAATAAGCAGATTCCGGACAGCTGGCGGCAGAGTAAAATGAATTCGATTTATAAAGGAAAAGGAGAAACGATGCACATAAAATCCTAGAGGCCGATTACCATAACTTCTGTTATGTACAGGTTGGCCATGCAGGCGGTGTAATTAAAGGCGCAAGCATGGGTAGAAAGTACCAAGATACTCGGAGAACTTCAGAACGGCTTTAGAAATGGCAGGCGCTTAGAGGATAGCCTGTTCGTGCTTACCCAGTGCATCGAAATATCTAGAGTGGAAAATAGACCTTTATATTTGGCCTTCATGGACATAAACGGGGCGTACGACAATGTAACCAGGGAACTCCTGTGGAACATATTAAAAGAAGAAGGTATCGGATATGAGATAATAGAGTTCCTACAGGAAATACACCGGGATATAACATAGTAGAAATTACATGGGAACGGATAAAAAGTACGGAAGGTGTCAAAGTATGCAAAGGATTAAGACAAGGTTGTCCTCTATCAGCGCTGCTTTTCATGCTTTATATGATAAACCTGGAACGGAGGATACAAGAGAGTAACCTAGGTTTTAACCTGTCATATAGAATAGCTGGAAAGGCGGTAGACCAGCGCCTGCCCGGTTTGATGTATGCAGACGATATTGTGCTGCTAGCTGAGAATCTGGAAGAATTGCAAACTCTCGTTAAGTATTGCGGAGACAAAGGGGACGCTCTAGGCTTCAGTTTTAGCGAAGTTAGGTCGGGTCTGACGATTTTCAACGACTTAACTGATCAGGGTCTTAAAATACAAGGCCATGAAATACCCAGAGTAGCAGAATATAAATATCTGCGGGTATGTGTAAACGAAGGATTGGCATACATTGGAAAGCATGAGCAATCACTTAAGGCCAAAGGGCGAAGGAATGCCGGGATAATAAAGCATAGGGAATTGTGGAGATACAACAGGTATGAGGTTTTGAGGGGTATTTGGAAAGGAATTACGGTGCCCAGACGTACTTTCGGAAATGCGGTTTTGTGCCTAAAGTCAGAGCTACAGTCGACATTAGAAATAAATCAGAGAGCCGTTTGACGATTACCACTAGGTGCCCACGGCAAAACCACAAATGAGGCTGTACAGGGAGATATGGGCTGGGCATCTGTCGAAGTACGGGAAGCTCAGAGTAAAATATTATATGAGGAAACCTTAGGAAATTGGACAGTAACAGATTGACAGCTAAAGTAATTAAATACTTGTACTTAAAAAGCGTTTACTCACAATGGAGGAAAAGAACTAGGAAACTAACTAGTAAGTATGCTAGTCACAAGGACGGAGAAATAAAGAGCATTAAGCAACAGGTGAAAAACACACAAGGTGAAAATTGGATAAATTCGATGGAGAAGAAACAGAGTGTGGAATTATACCGAAACTGGAAAATGCAGATCAGGAAGGAAGCTTTCATTGATAACTCAACAGGCAGTGTCCTACTTTGTGAAGCTAGATCAGGGTGCCTTAGAGCACGTAGCTACAAAAAGAGATTTAACAATGAAGATGACGCATGTGCTGTATGTGGTAACTCCAGTGAAACTATTGACCATATTATACTCGAATGTAATGGTATCCATGCGGAAGTTGATGCCGGCGCAATCACTGTTCCTGAAGTTCTGGGGATTAGAGATACCAGTGGCCGGGTGAATAAACCGGCGGTGGAAGCTAGCAAAAAACGGCTGGAAGATTGGTGGCTTAAAAGCAGAGAAGTGACATAATGTTAGTAATGTAGAAACAAAAATTTTATAAATAAAATGATGGTATAGTTAAACAACCTAAAACAATAATTAAGATATAGGGAGAAAAATGAGCATGATAGCTACTGCTGCCACCCCGTTTCAAAGGGGACGCTCCTATATTCCATCCATCCCATACATACTGTTGAGAGAACGGAATCACGTGGAGTAGGATATGGGCGTTCGAAATAGCGGAGGGGAGCGCGTGGTTTGGAAACATTTGCACCTTCAGACGCTCGTTTGTGCACACGTAACAGCTTTGCTGTCGCTTACTAACCAACTATCTTGTTGACCTAGCGCGTTGAACGTGACAAAAACGAGCGCGTAGCAAAGAGAGAAGACACGCTGAACGCGCCGTCTGCCAGAAAAGCCTGCGCGCCCTACTCTTGTTTTTTTTTTTTTTTTTTTTTACGAAAGCTTGCCATAACGCATATTATAGAATGTCTGCTTGATATTCCCACCGGCATGTTACCGACCGCCCCAGCTCTTATCCTTCTAGGGGAAAAAAAAACTGATTTATTTATAGGAAGGGAAAGGCGCAGTAACTGTCTCACTTGTTTTCTGTGGACACCTCAACCGCGCCGTAAGGGAAGGGAGGAAGATGGGAGTGAAAGTGGATAGAGAGAAAGAGGAGCCGTAGTGGAGGACTACGGAGTAATTTCGACCACCTGGGGATCTTTAACGTGCGCTGACATCGCACAGCACACGACGCCTCTTCGTTTCGCCTCCATCGAAACGCAGCCGCCGAGGTCGGGTTCGAACCCGGGTACTCCGGCACAGTAGTCGGGCGTCTTACCACTGCACCACCCCGGCGGGGCACCTTCTAGGGGAAACCTTCTCCAATCTCGCTAAGTTATGAGGGAGGGGGAATGCAAACGGGGGAATGAGGGCACGTGTACTTTTCCTTAAAGAAGATGCTAAGATGGGAACTGCAGAGCGGGCATCAAAAGGGCTCGAGCCTGGTGCGGGGCGCATTAGTGTTTGGAACTTCGTGTGTGAGGTGGACAACTTTTCTCTGCTCAGCGTTCTCAGCATCGTCTTGTGTCCAATGTATCTGGAGGTGTATCTTTGTTTTTTTTTATTGGGTGCGTCGATTTCCTAGGTTACACCTAGCGTCTTCGTCACTTTCTTCAGTTGTTCTATGGCGCTAAGGGGTCTGTATAGATGTGGGCTTCTGTTATGGAACCTAATTTATTTATGGCCTCCATAGCATCGCGGATTTCATAGAGTTCCATCACAAGCGGGTCTGGGTATTCTGAAACATATTCTTTATGTACCTTTAGTTCACTGTGTGTTGGACTAGTAGCTGCTGTTCTGCCGCCATTTTCTATAATTGATGCGTTCGTATATGCAATGCAGGTGCCTGGAAGTGCATCAACCAGAGGTCTAGATGTCAGCTTTTCTTTGTGACGAAGCCGAGTGGTCTTGTTTGTCGTAATAGCTGTGAATTCCCACGGAGGGTGGTCAGCCACTGGTGGTGTTTGAACGGCCACTTCGTTGTACATGAATGGCATGGGCATAACGTACTTTCGCTTCATATCCCTTGTTGCCTCTCGTTGTTTAATTCTGTCAACGTATTTATCTGTGAAAACTCTTGGAGAATAGGGATAGGAGTAAGTTTTGGTAAGGCCGTGATAGTGCGCATAGCGTTTCTATTTATTGTTTCCAATTTCGTCCACTGCCGCCTCGTGAGGCTTTAGTTGTTGTGGCTGCAGGAAGAAGGAACAGGAAATGCACGGGCCTGCTACTGGCTCTGTAGCTGAGCCACCTCCGCTGCCTCGTGCGGACAGAAGAGAAACTAGAGAAGAAATAAAAAGAAGAGGGAGAGAAAGACGCGCGCCGCAACAGCCGTCGTCCACCACCTAAGCGGTGGCGGGTGCGATGACGGTCTACAACAGATAAAAATTCGGTGGCAGGCTAGCCCCCGCCGCAAGCGACGCTGACCTACCTACACTCTAACAGAAACACTGGCTCATATGAGGAGTAACTCACAATTTGGTCCTCAAATCCGGCCGTTAGTCCGAAAAAGGACCAAGTGCGGCGACCTGAGTGCCGTAGAGGCGAAAGTTGAGTACTGGCTTGAAAACAGGAGAAACGGGAAGACGAACGGCTCACTTTTTCCCCGTTTGCTTTCTCGCGTGTGCACATGCAGCATCAAGCGAAGTCTCGCGGCACAAAAATAAATTTCGCGAAACTGGGCATGGCCGCCCTGAATGCAGCGGCACGCGCTGGTGCGCGCCTGTCTTGCGACCGGCCGTGAACTGTGCTCCTATCGTTATATTCAGTGGCCTTGTCATGCATACCACATATGCCGCGCTTGGCGAAGCGTCCGTGAAGCGTACGGGAAGCTTGTGGTCGAACAGAAACAGCTCGGCAGTCGATCTTGTGTTCCATGCATGGTTAGTACATACATGAAGGCAGCTACGTCCAACGTATCCATTCGGTTCTCGTAAAGATACGGCGGAGATGTATAGGATAATGGCTATATACACGTCGAACATAGTACTTATATCCACATTCCACTTGCTACGCGTGAATGAATCATGATATTAGCTAGACTTGACGACTCTCGATTAGATTCTATGAAGGGTTTGCCCATTCTAACATAGTTGCAGATCCCGGCCTTCCTTCAGGGTTTTGTGTGACGAGCACACACAGCCAAAGGCGACGCGACGTACTGCAACAGCTAGCATCGAGATACGCACATTCACGAGCTGCTTTCGCTTCGCACTAATCTATCACCTCGATCAACCCGTAATGTAAGCGAGCTATTCCTAGTATTTACGCCTGCAACTTTCTCTCGTCATTTAATTTTGCGCAAATAGAGTTCAAACCCCCGCACGCTCGAGGTTAGCGTGAACCGATAGAATTGGCTCCGCTTTCACATGAGCGGAATATTTGCAACGCCGGCCTTCGATAGGCGGTAGAAAATGTGCGCTGCACATTTAGTTGCAGAATCTGACTCTTGGGATTTTGCAGAGGGTGCCACGCAGCGATCGTTGCTACAACCACCCATTAATATGTTCCCACGGCTGTCCTACTCTGTGGCGCATGAATGCAGTCGAGTACGCTCCCTCCTCAGTGCGTTGACCGGCAGTTCGGAGCTCGCAATACCGCCCCCGATCGCATTGTCGTTTTATTTTCTTGCCTATTGGGCGCTTCCATATCGAGTTTTGATGTGTGCAAAATAAACGTGAGTTGTCGCCAAGCACTTGCCCTGTGAATATCGTTCCTTTCGCGTTTTTATGCATATATATGCAGCGTCGAACGTACTACGTCCGCGGGCTCTAGAATAAAACATGCAGTTTCACGATATTGTCACGCTACTTTCGCTTCGAGGGGCTGCAAGCATTTGTACAGCAGTACGGGAAGGAGAAGTTTCATCATTTCTCCTTGATCATGCACAACTCAGTGTTTCAGGTGTGGAGAGTAGCTAGTTCGAACAGTTCGCCTTTCAAGTCCGCGGCCAGCGCTGGACCGGCGGAGAGATTTTTTATGCTACACCGCTGTCTTGATAGAAAACAAACTTAGGTGGCGTTTGATGTTCAGCTGGTTTTTCTGTGCCCCGTAATGAAAAATAGCGCCTTCAAAAACGCGCTAAATGTTCAAAAATATTCAAAAAATGTTTTAGAAAATCAAGCAGGCATCAAAACACAGCATAGAGGATATTTTAGATCACCGTCGCCGAATACACACTCACACTTCACACAGAGCTTCACACTTATGAAAGAGGATAAACTAATATGCAAAGAGTGGAGATGAACTAGCAATAAACCATTTGGGAGGAATTCTTTATTTAGCACTTTCACTCCAGGTTGTCTTTAACAAAAAAAAAAGCGGCAGACGCTGACAAAACAGTTCAGCACTGCAGTCGAAACCAAACACCTGCACGTCTTTAGAGATCGGTAGAATTGCCTTCACTGTTTTCAAATTTATGCTAGAATTTAGAAAAGGTCTATTTCTGATTGCTAGGACATTAGAGCCCTATGACAGTGCTCTCATGTGAATAAGGACCACACCAGACCAAAGGCTTCTCTTATAGTATCGCTAAGCAAGGAGATGCTCCATGAAATTAGGAGACGCCTGCTTTTGGGAAAGAGAGCCATGGCTAGCCTAGACCACCTAGTAAAGAGCAGAGATATCAGACTGCCAACCAAGATCCGTATAACTCGTGCTATGGTCTTTCCAGTTGCGATATACGGATGCGAGAGTTGGACTATGAAGAAGGCTGAACGCCGAAAAACTGACGCTTTTGAATTGTGCTGCTGGCAGATACTCTTGAGAGTACCTTGGACGGCCAGAAGATCAACTCAGTCGATATTGTCGGCCATAAACCCTGACCACTCATTGGAGGGTCAAATTCCAAAGTTAAAGCTCAGCTACTTTGGTCATCTGATGAGACGAGAGGAGTCGCTGGAGAAAACTTTGATGCCGGGAAAGATTGAGGGTCAAAGGAGAAAGGGTAGGCAGCGAACGCGATGGTTAGATGGCATCTTTGAGGCGCTGCAGATGAAGCTATGTATTATTAGGAAGACAGTGGGGGACCGGAAAGCTTGGCGTGATATGATCCATAGGGTCACGAAGAGTCGGACACGGCTTAACGACTTAAATGAACGGAACCAAGGTATACCTAACAGTGTTGTGTTGATTTTTATGGATCATAAGTGACTAATGCTGCCATGCGCCAAGAACAAGGTAATGTTTTAGAGCGCAGCTCTTTGGCATCCGTTCCTGGGTTTCGCGGCGGCGTCGTCGGCCTCGTAACCAGTTCCGCCCCCCTTTCAGCCCCCCAGTTCAAGCCGGCGCTTCGGCTACCTGAGCCTCGCAGGAAGAGGGGCGGGGGGGATACACTCAGCGGCGAACGATGGGGACAGGAGCGAACGCAGTAACCAGAGAACACGAGGAAAGAAGGGAAGGGGGGTCGCCGGAGGCAGCGCTAGCAACGACTGACTGATGCCGCCGCTAGCGAGTCCAAGGTGTATATACTCCGCCATGGCGAGTCAAGACAACGTGCTGCGTAGAACACCGTCGCCGCCATGCAGAAAGAGGAGCCGCCCCCTCTCTCCTAAGTGGCGGCGAGAGTGCTCTCCGGTTACCGAAACGCCGGCTCGCGGATCACGGTGTGTGCATCCCGTTCTCACTCGCTTCACTCGCTAGCGCCGTCAGCTAATCGGCATTAGACAGTCGCTGCTATCTGTTCGTCGCGCAAGTTCCTACGGAACCACGCGCTGCTTCCCGCAGCCTCCCGATAGCTCAATTGCTCTCTTCATTTCTCCGACCACAAAGCTTCTTTCATGGCAGCCAGTAACTGTTAGTTTGGTGCTTCGTGAAGGAATGCGTGTGAAAAATTAAAAAAAAAGTTGTCTGTAATTATACATACGTGTCTTGTTCGAAATGTTTGCATAAATTTGTCGAAAAAATGAAACAGCTCATGAGCTGCGCTCCAATTTCGCATTAGGAAGTAACGTAATCGTGGGCAATTTTTTGTTTTGCATAATGACTAAAATGTTCTTTAGGATGCAGCTTGTTTAGGAACATTGCTTCCTTTAGGAAACCAAAAATGCAGGGAATTTGGACTAGTGCAGTCTGTCCTAGGATCATGCTGGGATGGAAGGGGATCTTTTGCGAAATTGTACAAAATGTTTTCATCTTATTTTCTCGCGTCTGGTACATATGAAAGTACGATATGATTACTGCTAGTTGACCTCCCCTCTTTGCATATCGGTTTGTCATTTTTCATACCTATGCTCTGTGTCTCTGTGTGAAGCTCTGTGTCAGGTGTGGGCGTGTCTTTTGCGAAGACTGTATAAAATGTCCTCCATGATGTGTTTTTGATGACTGCATGATTTCCATTCCTCAATGACAAGTTTGAGAAACTGCAGTTTTTTGTTTATTTCAATCTTCCAAGCATTCTGCACTTTCATTCTCAAATTTCTTTCAGGAAGCTTCTTGGTATCTTTATGCAGTATATTCACCCTCTATAATTTACCTTTGCGGCTAGGTAGCCTGGTTATTTTTCTTCAGCACCTTTCAAGACAGCTGTCCCACGTTCATAAGTGTAGGGCTTCTGACGACTGGAACTCCTTGCAAGTCATAGAAATAAGACTCACAATCATGAGCTATCTAAGGTATGCATATACATGTGCATCGCTCAGTGGAATGGTGTTAGCACACTGTTAGACCAGGTCTTGTAACAACAACCGCTGCCAGAGGTGGTTCTTTAATGGGGTGTCATGTAACTGCAGGCACTGACAGAACTCATGATCATAATATGTGATGATGCGGCCCTTGCATAAATGTAGGAATACATTTCAGAATATCCAGTACACCACTTGACCATTTGCCACCAATGTTTGTGCGAAAATGTCTTTTTCGTGCATGTTAACCAGCATGATTAACAGACGGACCCTGTGCACAAGCCAAAAGTGCCACGAGTCAAATGTCATGAGGCCATAGGACATGGCAGGAGCTGCTAACTCAAACTTGCAAAGTTACATTTTGAAATATGTTCTGGGACGTTCCAGCTCCAAGTACGAAAGGTTAATTATAGGTCATATAGGCACATTTGTACAGTTCGGTTAACACAAGCCTTACAGAGGTATACGTCAAGTTGTCTTTGACATAACACGGCAGCCTATGACTGCATGCTAATGAGTATGTGTGAGATAACAGATGAATTAAGGAATTAGTGATTAAGTGTGTAGCAAAGGACATGTGCAGACATGAGAAAAAGTGGTAAACTCCACGCGCAGCAAGAAAACGCCCTCCAGATTTTTCTGACAAAGGAGTTATTTCTGAGATATGCATTACGTGTCCTCCTTGATATAGTTGCAATCTTGGTCAAGCAGTTTTGTGTGGCACATTCTTTTATACTGAAAAAAAATGCAATCGTTGCGGTTCACGTGGAGTATACCACTTTTGCTCACGGGTGTACATTTACGGGAATCTACACTGGTACCCGCAGACAAGAGCCGTTAGCACTGGCACATCATACTCTTACAGGCGGAGGTTAGGTGTCTCCTTAGTTTTTGTCTACTCAAGGCTTAGGTCATTTTATTCGTTCTTCCAGATGAGGAGGATAGAATATGATAGAATCAAGAATGCCCAAGACCATCTTTAACGAGGATGCTGGTCTCAACAGCATAAAAAATATTTCACAGAATATGGGTGACTAGCAGTGCTAGAAAACGTTGAAGATAAGCGGAAAGGCATGAAATCGAAATGCAATGAATGCAGAGATGTGTTGCGAGGCGATAAATTTTCATGTGCGACATCTGTCTCCATTAGTTTGATCAAGTGATTGGCCAAAGTAAATGAGCCTTGTGGTTTTGTGAGAAGTGCAGTGTAGTAGCATAAATGCAACCTTGCCCATTAACATCTTGAGTGCAGTAAGTGCATCGTTTTGCTTTTGTAAGATGTTCATGGTTTCCATGCAAACATTGTGAGAACTTTCTTTCTGGTGAATGCTGAAATGTGAATATAATGTGCAATAAAACTAGTGTTTTTTGCTATTCACTTTTTCTTACATGAACTCTGTCATGGACTCCACAGGCCAGAACGAAATTTAATGGCATGCTTTTTGTTACTTGACCCCATCTTGTTGGCTCAGTAAAGAGTGCCCGGCTGCAGCAGAGGCATTTCAATAGAAACAAAACAATAGACTGTCATGCACCGTGCGGTGCCAGTGCTTGTAAATGAACCCAGATGGTTCAAATTATGCCGGAACCCTCAAATATTGCGTCCTCCATAGCCATAGTTGCTTTGGGATTCTAAACCATATATTATTTATCACATCATAGTCTGAGTAATACCCTTGTTACACGGGCAGAGTTAACCGCGGTTAGCGTAAGCGCGGTTACGCGAAACCGTGGTTAGCCCATGTTACACGGCGGACCATATATATGGTCACGCTTGGCAGTAGCGGTGGCGGCAACAGCGATCAACCGGCACCTGTATAAACCTACGTTCATGTTACAGTGTCACCGGAGAGCCAGGCTTCTCGAGGGCTGCTGACGTCACCGGACAATCTGTGGAAATCATCTTCGTTGAGGCAGCTAGTAAACAACACCCCCTGTCCAAGCGGACTACGCCCCCTGTTCTATCTACAAAAGCCTGATGCATCGCAGCAGTTCTTCACACGCTTGGCAGTAGCGGTGGCGGCAACAGCGATCAACCGGCACCTGTATAAACCTACGTTCATGTTACAGGTTAGTCTTGCTCTAGTTACTGCATTATTTTCACGTAATTGCCGCTGCCGTTGCTGCCACTGCGTCGCGGAAGCCTCTGTGTGTTCTCTTTCTTATAGCCATGACAGCCTTGCCTGATGATACATGCCTTGCTTGCTACCAGTTTTTTCAAGATGGAGATGAGATGATGGAATGTGCAAAGTGCCGTCAGTACTACCACCTAGGGAAGTGTGCGGGCATCAGTGAGCATGCGTATAAAAAGAAAAACATTGAAGCAAGACAAACCTTGAGATGCCCAACATGTCGTTTATCGCAAACCCGCACTGATGAAGGACAGCACTCAAGTCCTCACTCTCCTGTCCTAACTCAGCAACTTGCTGAGATAAGTAAAGCCCTTGCTGCTCTCACAGTAAAGGTGGATGACCTCTCATCCTTAAAACAAACTGTAACTAGCATTGAAATCTCTGTCAAATACATGTCGGACACATATGATCAGCTACTTCAAACATCAGAGAGGCATGAAAAAGAGATCGATGCTATTCGCAATAGGGTCGATGAAATTGAAAAGGATCACAGCACAGAAGAAATCGGAAAGTTGAAGCTTGAACTGAACGATATGGAACGGTACAGTCGCTGCCAGAACACGGAAATTCGCGGATTACCCCTATCAGTAAGTGAAAACCTGTTCGTAAAAGTGAATGAAATTGCGAATCAGCTCGATGTACCATGCCTCACAGAGAACGACATCGAAGGCCTACATCGTCTGCCCGCTCGATCAGACACGGTTCCAGCTGTGCTTATCAGGTTTGCGAAGCGGGCGACGAAAACAAATTGGATGGCTAAGCGTTCAGACCTTAGGGACGGTATCTACTTTGTTGACAACTTGACTGCTTTAAATAAGAAGCTTTTGTGGCTTGCGAAATCCGCAGCCAAAGAAAAGGGATATGAATTTGTCTGGACAAAGGAAGGGAAAGTGTTTGTTCGAAAGGAAGCAGGTGCCAGTGTCATCAGGATTGGGCGTGAAGAAGATTTGAACAAGCTTGTGTAGTCCGGCCTCGTATAAAAGTTTCATACGAGGATCCCCCCCTTTTTTTTCTTACCATGTCTTATTTCAATACCACAACATTTAACGACTTCCTCAGAAATTCTAGCTGCTCTTTAGACAAGTCTTTACCTATTTATCATTTAAATGCTCAAAGTTTGAAAAATAAAATCGAGCGCATTGAAGGCGAAATTAAATCACTGGTGCACGAATTTGATTTTTTGGCATTTACGGAAACTTGGTTCAGCTGTCCGGAAGATGTTATGCCAATCGTAGGATATGAAGAGGTATCACAGTTCGGGGCAAACAAACGCGGAGGGGGAGTATCTCTTTTCATAAAGAACCACCTACGTTTTGACACAATGAACATATATTCACTTGTGACTGGCCGTTTTGAAGTTGTTACTATCCTGTATCATAATATAGCTATCATGGTAGTGTATCGTCCTCCTCATAGCGACGTGTCTGTGTTTTTAAAGGTTGTTGAGTCTTTTTTGGAATATACCAGTCAACACAAAATGTATGTAGTACTACTTGGTGACCTGAATATCGATATTATGAGTGTTAGCCAAACACAAATCAGATTATTGGAAATAATGTTATCTTTTGGTTGCGAAAATATTGTTGATATGCCTACACGAATAGGCTATCAGACAGAAACCCTACTCGATGTATGTTTTACAAACTTTTTACCTAACAACACCATGCCTGGTGTTTTCTCTTCGGGAATAAGCGATCATCTTCCATTTTTTGCACTTTTTTCGAATGTGAAGGCAGCGGATGCTCCTGTTTACATACGTAAAACCTATGACCAAAAGAACATCGCTAAATTTTGTTTACTTATGTCTGAAATTAGCTGGGTCGATGTATTCAAAGCGGAGAACTCATCTGCCGCTTACAACGTATTCATAGAGAAAACACTAGATGCGTTTAACAAGGCGTTTCCAATTGAAGAATTTAAGAAATGCAGGAAGGCAAAAAAAGAGTGGATCTCACGGGACCTTCTAAAACGTATTAAACAAAAAAAATAAGTTGTTTAGACGATTTCTTGGAACACGTAATCAAGAACATTTGTTAGAGTTTAAGACGTTTCGGAACAAATTAAATCAGGATCTAAAAAAGGCAAAATCGCTTTTTTATCGCCGAAAGTTTTCATCCATGCATAATGCTAGATCCCTATGGGAAGGCATCAATAAACTTATTGGAAGAAAGCGACATGCTCTTCCTTCGGAAATGCAAATCGATGGAGTTCTTTATAGCGGTGCCTCACTCGCTAATAAACTTAACGACTATTTTTAAATGCAGGAAATCCCACTTCATATACTCTTCTCTCAGCTGTAACATCTGTCGATTCTTTTTTGTTTCCGGCATGTCAGAGTTCAATATTCTTATCTCCGGCATCAGAAGATGAAATTCTCTCAATTATAAACTCAATGCGTAATACATGCTCTCCTGGACCAGACGGCATTACTGCACTAGCCGTAAAAGCTGCTGCTACATTTATTACCTTTCCTCTCATACATATCTGTAATCTAATGCTTCTTACAGGTGAATTCCCAGAAAAACTGAAATCCACCCGTGTTACAGTAATTTTCAAAGGAGGCAATAAAAATTACCCCCGTAACTATCGTCCTATTTCCGTACTACCTTTGTTTTCGAAAGTTGCAGAGCGAGTTATCTTTACGAGGGTATACAAATTCCTGGATTCTAATAATATAATTTGTAAGGAGCAGTATGGATTTCAGCCTGGAAAATCCACGCAGGCAGCACTGCTCGAAATCAAAAATAGTTTGATTAATAATATTGAACTTAAGCTTTTCACTGTCGGTGCATTTCTTGACTTTTCCAAAGCCTTTGATTCGGTCAAGCACGACATTCTGCTTCATAAATTGCAGAGATATGGTATTCGTGGAACGCCTCACAGGTTACTGCAAAGCTACTTATCCAATCGCACTCAGTACACACGACTGAACAATGCCGTATCTGAATCAGAAATAATAAACTTCGGTGTTCCGCAGGGATCCATACTGGGGCCCCTTCTTTTTATATTATATACCAATGACATAGTAAATATTTCAAATATTCTAACATTGTTTTATACGCAGATGACGCAAACATTTTTTTTTCTGGTTGTGATCTCCGCGAACTAGAGCGTCGCACCAACTCCTGGCTACATGAACTGATGCTTTGGCTTGCTGTAAATAAATAGAAATTGAATGTTAAGAAAACTAAATTCATATTATTCCGACCTAAAAATAAGCCTATAGATTATCCCATTCAACTCCGGTTTAACGATACCCTGATTGAATCTGTAACCTCCTGTAAATTCCTGGGCGTATTTTTCCGTAGTGAACTAGGCTGGGGAGACCATGTAAATTATGTTCGCCTGCCGGTAGCTCGGTCAATTGGTGTGATCAATCGTATCTGACACCTAGCTGTTGCCCTTGCAGATAAAAAAAAAAAAAGTTGTATTTTGCCCTAATCCATTCTCAACTGGTGTACTGTAATCTCATCTGGGGGACTTGCAACAAAACTTGTTCAGACAGACTATTTTCTTTGCAAAAAAGAGCTTTACGCGCTTGTTCCACAAACCCTTCAAACGGCGGCCACTCATTTCACGCCCTACATATTCTTCCAATCCCTGTGTGCCATAAGTATTCTGTTGCTGTGCATATCTTTCATAAAATTAAGCAAGACATCACATCATTTAGAAATACATATCTGAACAGAAATACCGGCTACAGTCTGCGTGTTACCTCTCTTGTTTCCACTCGCGCCCGGACTAACTACGGCACCCAACATACAGATACCCAAATTAGTATAGTATGCAATGCCCATCCTTCAATAATTGATGATGCTATAAACACTAAAACTATTTTTCAATTTTAAAAGAAAATGAAGTTGCTTTTTTCCACTTCTTAGGAATGCACCAAATCTATCTGTTTTGTAGTGCTTGTCGTATATTATTTTGTTTACAATTTGTGTCGCGAATTGTAGCGTTACTGATGTACTTACCTTGTTTACGATGCCATGGTTCTTATATACTTTCTTATAATGCCAAATATAATCTATGAGATTTTTTTTTCCTTCATTGGTTATGTTTTGTTTTGTTTTGTTTTCTTGGTGAAACTTACCTTGACCTTGTCCATCCTTCTGCCATTGATGTGTGACCCGGGGTGAGGCCTCGTCAGAAAGAATACCATCAGCTTCTTCCTTTTGCCTCTTCCCGTGGGCATGTTCTGTGTACATGTTTCATGTCCGAATAAACTTATTATTATTATTATTATTGTTATTATTATTATTATTATTATTATTATTATTATTATTATTATTATTATTATTATTATTATTATTATTATTATTAAGGATGTGCGATGCAAGGGTGTGCGATGCGAGGGCGTGCGACGTGTGCACGGCACGAAGGCGTGCACACTGTGAGGACTTTTGTACCCGTGTGTGTGTACGGCAAAATTTGTGCATAGCTATCAACATTCAGAGTGCATGGATGTGGGCACTCAGTGCAAGGAATGAGTGCACTCTGGAGGTGCAAGACATTACTTTGATCTCAGACGAGAGACATTCGGCATGGGAATGCTACCATGCTATGGTGACTCTGCATGGTTGCAAGGCTCCTACATCAGACCTCATATTTGTGTTACGCATAATACTAATATGCCAGCTTTAGGCCTTGTGCAAGACCTCAATCAGTGTCTGCTACAGTTATGACACAAAATGTTTTGCAGAACTGATGCTCTCCATGAGATGAGTCTCAAGTGCAAAGAATGCAAGCTTCCAAAAGATACATGTGGTCACCTGGATTGGCTTTATTGGCTGATACACCGTGGCCACAAAACATCTGCTTTCGGTCCACAAGGTTCAAGCTTGAATACAGGTTTCCTTCTTCAGCTGCTCTTGGCCTGTTGGATTCGAGCTTGGATACAGGTTTTCACTGTGCGACGTCTGCAAAATGCAAAAAAGGGCAGGACACTATTTCAAAATCCGAAAATTCAGCTCATGTCTTTACAAAACAATCTGAAAAAGGGGTAAGTAGGTGCTCTATTATTAATTGATAACAATTCAAAAAGTTTTGATTCTGAACTACAGAAATCTGAGGAACTGACACGAGAATACAGGCTGTTCAGCATCAGTCCATTACAAAATCTAATACCTTAGTCGAACAGATATTTCAAGGATCTTTGAACCATATCCTATCAATCAAAGACATTTGAGCACTGCTTCATGGAAATCTACAATAACTAGAGTGAACAGAGCAGTGCAAAACTGGAGATTCAAATGGCCTTTGAGAAATAGAAGTGTGAATTCTAGGATATGGCTTAGCACACAGGGCTAAGGAATAAAACCAAACCTGAAAGAATACGCAATCCTACATATAGATCATAGAAGGAAAACAAAATTGCACACAGAACAGTGCGGAAAGTATATCATCATTGCAACTTGTACAAAAACAGTTGATAACACATATCCAAAAGTGCACGAGTATTACTTGAGCCCCGCAGCGAATTATCGATTGCAACAGCGGGGGTACAAGAGCTTACAGTGAGATGATGGAATCTTTCAATGGTGATCGAGAATGCCATGTAGAAGTGACACAACTCCCCCAATGTTTACTAAAGGCTTGGTTAGGATTCATGACGGCCCCTCAGCCTTCCTTCCAATAAGGTCTTGAGAAATACCCTAACCACCCGAGGCAGTGGAAACAGTGCATAGGGATCAGGTTAACTGATATTCACAAACATGCCTTGACTAACCCCTTTACTCCAAGCGGTCATCGAGACCCCTTTTTTTAAATGAAGCTCCACTTGAATTGCTCCTCGAGTGCATGAGAAAACCGAGAAACCGAGAATCTATAAGTGGCAATGACACTATTACAGGGATACCTAGACTTCCACTTGCAAACATGGGGCATCGCAGCTTTCAAACACTGTGCAGACTTCGTTCTACTGCATACCAAGCCTTTCATGAAAGTGGATACAATAAGGATTCACAGACCCACTCTCTGAAGCATTGGCTCTGAGAACCTCAATTTGACTCGAAAATACTGAAACATCGATCCAAGTACGACCAAGACAAGCCTCCTAAGTTCCTGCGGCTGACGTTCAGCATGGATAACTATCGCCAGTTGCAGATTTCAATGCTGTAGTTGATCATCGCATTACGCAACTGTGGTGTAGGCACATTTAAAGTCATCACCAGATACCTTAGCAACATTTCAGAGCATGCCGAGTGCCAAGTTACAGAAAGCATTTGATGGCTAACAGCAAATGAAGCATGTGGAGTGACCACTGTAGACAGTGGTGCAATTGCGGGGAATGTCATATTATAAATAGGAAGACAGCGACGTACCGGAGGTGCAGTTGTGCCATGGAACATCTGTGCTGCACACATCAATGGCTTTCTGATTGCCTCAAATATACCTGCATGTCTAGATGTAGTGCTGAAGGGAGGGGGGGGGGGGTCGCTTATGTCGTTTTAGCTGTGGAGAGACATTTGCAGTTGGTGAAAGGTATGGCTTTGCAAGTGCGCTTACAATTATAGCTCCTAGCTTGCTTGGAAACAGAAGCGGCATTTGATTCTGGAACGTCAAATTTGTTGGCTCGGGTGCATGCGTTATAACATGCTTCTTTGCACCTCACATGTGCTCAACGCTATCCGCTGAGCACTCAGAGGTCAAATATCCAACTAGATCACTAGAGTTCGCAACAGTTCGAGCAGTTCTCAATGCCTATAATCCTGTTCTATATGAGCCATATGTCACTGGCAGTGAATGTTGATAGACGTGAATTGTTTTCAGCCATTTTTCACAGCTGCCTTGTTCGTGCAGTCTGCGAAATATGTTTTACTAGACTGTGACTTTTTTTAACGTCCAAATGCGACTCAGGCTATGAGAAATGCTGCTGTGGGGGACTTCAGAAATTTCAACCACCTGGGGTTCTTTAACGCGCACTGATGTCGCACCGCACACGGGCGTCTTGCTTTTAGTCTCCATCGAAAAGCGGCCGCCACAGCCTACTAGCCTGTGACTCTTGAGGCAGCTTGTGGATGCTGTTCACAAGGACTTGACATTAAATGAGCTTGTTACATATAGTGGCATGCACTTTCCGGGCCAAATTTTGGCCTTATGGCCCATTCGGTTGGGGGGACGAGAGCAGAGGCGCCGAGCAGTACAGAGAAGTACAGGAGCATGCCGAGCGAGGGTGTAAATGTCCTCCCACGGGAGTGCTCTCTGCTTGTCGAGAGCAGTGCGCCACGACCATTGTGACTGCGCTTCCCTCCCCAGCATTCTCCGCCTGCCCGCAGTAGCAGCAGTTGCAACCCAAGGAGAAGCAAACACTCCGTGTAGAACTGCTTGCTTTGCACGCCTTTGTTCTCACAGTGCGGCGATCTGCCTCCTTTGGCCCTTTCGACGCCAGCAGTGACTCCCAAACCTGAGCAATGCTTTGCAGACGCCATTTTGAGCGTCACCGACCGAGAAAAAAAAAGATGGCGCGGATATAACGCTTTATGTCATGCGACGTCCTCTACACTCGCTTTACACGAGGGAGCAGCCGGGAGTGCATTCAGGTGCTCTCAGCGAAGGAAAAGACCTCCTCCTCTACCACTGGAAGCCAGTGATTCTACTCCTGCTCTATCACTGGAGGGCACCCGCTTGTCTGAGAGCACTTTCGAAGTGCTCTCGAGGGCGCCTGCTCTCCCACTCAAATTCGCCATTAGTCTTGTCCCCGTATGCCACTTGTGCTGCCTGGAGGGGAGAAATATTTCTAAAGGGTATGTCAGAGGAAATGCTGAAAAGCATTCAAGACTCTAAACTGAACCTTAAGTAGAGAAAAGACTGTTTTCTTCACTTTATGGAGCTGAGGTAGCGTCGAGTGGAGACATGTTTTTGAATTCGGCCACAAGGGTAAAATTGTAATTACTATTCCACACGCAAAACACTCATGTCCTAATGTCAAGTCCTCTGAACATTAGAGAAGCAAACTTGATATTCACAGGCTAACAGAACATGTTTCCCAGGCTGCATAAAAAGGCAGCTGTGAAAAACAGCTGAAAACGCTTAATGTCAGGCAAAATGTCGCTGCCACTGTGATACTATTCATGTAGAACATGACATATGCATTGAGAAATGGTGTGAAATTTATTTACCAAATTTGTTTATTAAGGTTTAGTTTGAAGTTGCTGATACACTTGGTATTTGACCTTGCAGGGTTCAGGGGCGAGGGAAGAAAATATGCGTGCTTCTTCGCTATATATACACCCAAACCAACAAATTCAACTCGCTGATTTCAGTTTCCAAAGCTGGGAGCCACAATGGTCACTGCACATGAAAAGTGATGCCTTCTGCCTACCGTGAATATCTCTCCACAGAACAAGTGAATCAACCGCTTTGACAGCATCGTGTGTCCGAAGATGTACATAGTACCCTGATGTGACAAGCAAGCCATTGATGTTGACATTGTTCACAAGGCTCAATCGCACTACTAGTGGCGCCAGCTTCCTTTATACGTACTTGCTAAGACCAAAAATGGGAAGACTGCAAAAATGGGGGGAGACTGCGTTTGTGTGCAAAAAGGGGATGGGAGATGCTACTTTCAGGCAGTGTCTGCTGCGTCCTAATCTAAACATCCTAAGCATAAACACATGCAGCAGCAAGCATGCAATGCATGTCTGAAGGTGTGCGTCCATCGAGATCTCTGCAGGCCGCCACCGAGTGTTCTCACTACGTCTCTATAGCTAACGCAAAACTGATCTCCATGCCCACCACCAGTTTTCTCTCAGCACCATCGGAGCGCTGTTTAAGTTTTTTAATGCAAAACCATAACTAGCCCTTTTACACATAAGTTCGTCCGTGACCATTGTTGGCTGCGTTGGTTCCGAAAGAGAGCAATAATGCCATTGTTGAGCATAGAATAAGGCATGCGGCTGAGCTCAATAAGAAGGATCAGATAAAATGACATTTGGGCAAAGCCTTTAACCTCAAGTGCACTGTGTGGCTGCCCTTAGCTGAGATCTAAAGCGAAGCCAGCAGAGCATCTATATCTACTGTGGCTGCATTAGCTGTGCACCGCTGTCTACAATAAACGTAGTACACCAACTGTTTTCGCAGCCAGCGACACCACCTCTTGCTCGGCTAAAGTCTGCTTTGATTGATTTCTTGCTTAGCCAATGATGCTAGTGTGGCCTCTGATGGAGAAGCTCGAAATTATAATGCGGCTGCTGATTCCTTGGTGCCGGTTCCGCAAAAGCCATTCTTTTGCAGGCAGAAGCCCCTTATCGGAAGATTTAGGGCAGTGATCGTGCAATCATAAAGTTTGGTCAAAAATCTGAAGTCTTCTAGAAAATCGGAAGGGTTGGCTGCAGGTATGTACGCAACATGCCTTCCCCACAAGTGTGTCCTTGTCTGTGGAAGCCACCAAGCAGAGTAAACTTGCTATTAGTCCTCAAATGTGTACCGTAGCTCAGCACTAAGTAGGTTCTGAAACATTGCTCATACACAGTGACAACTTAAAATGTGCAGCACGACATATGTATGTGATGAATAATTACAGCACTGGAGTTAGTGATAGCCCATGATTATGCATACTTGTTGTCAAAAGCTGGGATGTCAAGAGGGATGCCAAAGCCATACCCAGAAACAATAATGTGCCAGAAGTTCTAGCTTAACCAGGGTTGACCTGGGCTGTCACTCAGCCAATGCTACAGAGAACCGATCTGTGCATACCCACTGTATCCACTTTAGTAAAAAGCTTGCGAACCCACAGAACAAAGCCCACAAAGAGATCAAATGATAAGATGTCAAGTGTTTACAAATTGAGTGCCAGTCTATGAGCCCTCAAGGTCACATAACTGCCAATAAATTAAAAGCAGGCATTCAGGGCTTCGTGGAGTTGAAGTGAATGTATTCTTATGAACTGAAGATTTCCTGTCACTATACTCAATCTCACAAGCTGTCTGCTGCACCTGGCCCATTCGAGATCATATAGATTATTGTAAGTAATTGTGCTCTTAAGTGCCTCTCACCCCTTAAATTGGCCAGAGTAAAAGTAGGAGCTCAATGACCTTCTTGGACCCTTTGCAAAACTCAATGCGTCACCTATCTTATATAGAAAAATCCTTGTGGGAGAATATTTTGCACGTCCTGAGTGCACAGTCACGTGACACATGGGTGACGTAGCCTATATGTCACATACACATATCTCCTACATTTTTTTTCTTTTACAGAGGCATGCTGCTCAGTCAAAAGACGCGATCGCGGGAATGTAGTGCGCACCGATTCTGTGCGTTTGCAGTTTTTTGTTTTCGTTCTGTTTCTTCCGATAGTTTGGTGGGACGGCTGGTATGCAATGCGATGCGGGGATTCTGGAGTCGTGAGTCTGCTTTTTCGCAGCATGCCGCAGGGATAGTGCGTTTGCTTTCTGCAGTCTAAAAAATGTGCAAGAGTACTTGCCGTGTGCGGGGCTGCATATATATCGAGTACCCGTGTGTGTTATTTGCGCACACGCACGCCCATACGCGCCCATACGCATACAGTTTTGTAGTGGCGCAAACAAAAGTAATTCTGTCAAGACGGAGCATCTTCTAAAGGACACGTAAACTGACGTTTGGATTAAGCAATGGAATTATACGAGATGTTTCACATATTGTTTGCTTTATGTGGTTTAACACCCCAAAGCGACTCAGGCTTGTACCACATGAGGGGCTTAACTCAAGGGACAAAACCGACTCATGTGCGGACACAGAAGCATTCAAACCTTCGGTGCTACAAAAAAAGCAAGCGTGCATACGGCTCTGTGCTTTGCCGAGGCAGCTCCAAGCCATCACTCACTTGAAACCGTGCTGTCTGCATTGGCCAGCCACTCCCCCCCCCCCCCCCGATTCTTTCATCCTTTCCGCACTGCTCAGTAAAAAAAAAGCAAGCTTGCATAATACTCTGTGTTTTGCCGAGGCAGCTCCAAGCCATCACTCACCTGAAACCGTGCGCGTTGGACAGCCTGCCCCCCGATTCTTTCATCCTTTCCGCACTGCTAAGTGAAAAAAAAAAACGAACTTTCATACTGCTCTGTCCTTTGCCGAGGCAGCTCCAAGCTATCACTCACTTGAAACCGTGCCCGTTGGACAGCCTGCCCCCCCCCCCCCCCCAATTCTTTCATCCTTTCCGCACTGCTAAGTGAAAAAAAAAAAACAAGCTTGCATACTGCTCTGTGCTTTGCCGAGGTTGCTCCAAGCCATCACTCACTTGAAACCGTGCCACATGCGTTGGCCAGCCTGCCCCTCCCCCCCTTCGATTCTTTCATCCTTTCCGCACTGATAAATAAAAGAAAACAGAAAGATTGCATGCTGCTGTGCGCATAGCTCGTAGGACAGCTAGACTCCTCTCCCATTACCTCCACTCCCCCTTCCCACCCACCACTCGTTTTAAAGAACGGCCAACATCCCAGCACCCTTGGATCCTTGCCGCGCAGACAAGGCAGCCCTTTCCTCATTCCATTCCAGTAAAATGAAAAAAAAAAAGCTGTGGAGGACATGCAGAAGTGACATAGTCACGTCACTTTTGTTTCAATGAGGTTTGGGTTGCTTTGGCCTGAGCAGCATTATAGTGAGTACTCAAGATTTGATTGCTTCTGTGCGCAGCGCGTTAGAGCACAGGGCTCGATCGGCCACCTTTGTACCTTAAGTTAAACCCGTTGTATGAAACGATAGTGCCAGAAAATTGTTGGTTCATAAGCTAAGCCACATCTTTTATGAATTTACAGCCTAATTTCAAACACCAACGTTTATGTGCCCTTAGAAGATGCTCTCAGTTTAGACAGTTATTGCTTTTCTGCCACTGTAAAACAGCATATGTGTGGCATGCATGTGTGCACGTAACTCATGCACTAGCCTTGCATGTTTTCATTACAATGAGGAAAACAAATGCACAATCCCTGCAGCGCACTGCGAAGAAGCAGACACTTGACTCCGTCTCCTTACATTGCTCGAATACCAGCACCCCGCTAAACCACCGGAAGAAAAAGGATGAAAGCTATGCAAAAGATTGCAAACAGACAGAATCGGCGCTAGCTCTACATTCCCCTGCATCATGCCTTTTGACTGAGCAGCGCTTCGCTCTCAAGAAAAAAAGAATACAAACTCCACAAGATATGTGTATGTAACATATAGGCTATGTCACTGATGTATCACGGGATTATGCACTGAAGACATGCAAAAATATCCTCCTAATTCCCTTTGGGGCAGAAGTTGGGTGCAATGCTGAATATTTCTGTGTCAAACCTCATGTTATGCACGAATCTGACGAGGAGCATGCCTTGACTATTCAAAACCAGAAGGGGCGGGAGTGGGGGGGGTTTAGAATTTTGTTACTGAGTGGAGCAGGTAATGGATGTGGTCATTGTCACAAGAAATGTCTCCTGGCAGCCGCCTATTTTTACCCCCAAAATAGGTTTGGCTGCCACAGTGAAGGGGTTTTCGCTGAGCAGAGAAGCATTGCCGAAATATTCTGCCAGAAAAACCCCATACTTCATTCATGGTCTATGATTAGATATTGCACAGGATTATCAATAACACTCCCCTCTATTTTCTTTTCACGGTACATACAAAATGTATTCGCACTAAATTTAGCTACCAAAAAAGTGCAGGAGGGCCTTTTAGAGAGGAAATTTGTCAGAGCTGATATATAAGCAGCCATCAACAGTTCTAGTTGAAGACAGGAAGACCAGAAAAATCCCCTCCAGAAAGGTCTTCAAGGAGTTTCGATTTGAGAAAAATTTATTCACAGCAGTTTTGCATAAACGTTGTGTGAAATTTAGAAAAACAAAGACAGAGCTGAAAAAAGAAAAAATTTAATAGGGACAAGAGAGGTGGCAACTGCGGAAAAGTGGACCACCTGTAACCCTGGTCTGGACGCATGCCAGGCAGTCACTTTGGATTTATATTATATAGGCTCATGCTCTCTTCGATTGTTCCCTCTGAAGTGTACTATTAGTTTTCATGTAGGCTCACTTTTAGAGAAAAACCATGCAATTTTTTGAGAATTTTAAGAAGTAAATAATTTCAGGAGATCGAAAGCTCCTTGAAATAGTTCCTGAAAACCAAGGGTAGTCAATGATATCAAAGGCTTGTGTAAAGCACGCTCCATGATCATCATATTGAAGGGAACGGCTTACCAGCCCAGCCTCTGGGGCCTGTGCCCAATCAAGTATGGATGCATCATGTAGAACGTATGAAATCAGCTGGTAATGACATCTGTTTCAAAACTTCTGGCTTTTCCTATCTTAAAGTAAGCTCGCATTTTAAGTAAATAGCACTTAGTGAATAGAATGCAGTAATTTATATAAAAGCCAGCTTCAGCTTGTCCTCAATGTCCTTTTATTACCCTAAAGCTGAACATAAGCTATGAGAGACATCATGAAGGAGGGCTCTGGGTTAGTTTCCAGAGCCCTATTCCTCAAAAGCTCTTCAAGCTATTCACTGGCACCAAATGTGGGAAAATTTGCATTTTGCCTCTATCAACAGGCCACAGGCACCATTCCACTCGTCATTCTCGCACTCAACAGCCAAATGTCATAGCCAGTAAGCAACGGCAGCAAGCAAAGAAAACACTGAAGAAACCTAAATGTCAAAATAAACATGAGGGGTCACAAATGCAGTAGTGGGTTAGGCAAATAAAGACCTACACACGCTGAAAGATGTCTTCAGTGCTTACATCAATGTCCTGCTTCTTGCCCACGACAGCAGAGCGCAATTCCGGCAAATGGTATAGAGCTTGAAGGAGCCATTGCTTATGAAGCCACATGGAGCTTGCTGTAAGGTAAAAAGTACCATGACCAAACAAATTAGTGAAAACGTAATATAGTGCAACACGTACATGCAGAGGCTTTGTGAGCAAGAAATAAAGGCACAGAGTAGGAACACCACAATACTGTTTTTTTTCTTGAAGTGATGCAAGACATGCTGGTGCAGGTCACTGCATGAAATTTACCTCTGCCTGCTAAATAATCCTATTTTATTATTGTTTAATTCAAAATTTCGCTTTGGCATTCAATTAGTTGAAGGGCGATTGCCTACAATGCCAGAGAAGAAACAATGTTGACATCACCCGGGACATACCAACAGTGAAATAAAATAACTCCGTTCACTCCATGTCGTCGCCAGCCTGGCAAAAGAGCAAGTCAGGCATCACAGTGCCCCTAGTTACAAATAAAAAGCATTTACTTGACTTTAACTGCAAGTGCATTTTAACAGCCTATCCATAATCCACCAGTTCCCACTAGGTTCGAGATCAGAAAAGCACTCCCTTTCTTGATGCTTTACATCGAGCGAGCACCTTAATTGGTACTGCAGGGCCTAATACATACCTGCAACTACAATACTACTTTTCTAAGAGATGTGGAACTTCATTAAAATTCATTTTATGACCGAAGTAGCAAAGATTGTATTCTATCTTGAAAGAAGCAGCAAGGAAAAAGAAGGGTAGGAAAGGAGACAATACGGGCACTAACTTACAATCATGTTTATTGAAGCACCCATGAAATATATAAAGAAGTCGAGCAACAACGCAAACCACTCAATCACTGATAAGCAAAAAGTAAGACATGAATCACTAAAATTTAAGAACGGTTCCCTATCTATATAACCCAACTCACTGCATGGTAACATAATGGATGTCTCACTAACACATTCATTACCTAGTTATAAAATGTATCTAGTTTCAATGATTTCCCAGCTGATTTGCAATGGATGACAGCCAGAATGTGTGCGGCAGAAAGAAACTGAAAGCAACCAGTGCATTCTTTACAATGCACAGCCAAGTTGACCTCTACCTATATCTACTCACATGGAACCGTACGGATGTTTTAGTGATTCATGTTTTGCTGTCTGCTTATTGGTGATTGAGCAGTTTGCGGTGTTGCTTGGCATTATATATTTCTTGTTTGCACAATAAACTTTAGTTGCGAGTTAGCATCTGCTTGCTTCTTTTCACGTCTTTGTTTTTTCGTGCTGCTACTTTCAAGATGCTCTCAGTCTTGACAGTTATTTCTTTTCTGCCACTGCAAAACAGCATATGTGTGGCGTGCGTGTGTGCAAGTAACTCATGCACTAGCCTTGCATCTTTTCATTACAATGAGGAAAACAAATGCACAATCCCTGCAGCGCACTGTGAAGAAACAGACTCTTGACTCCGTGTCCTTGCATTGCTCGAATACCAGCAACCCCGCTAAACCACCGGAAGAAAAAGAATGATCCAACATTTTGGTTCATGGCCCCTTTTCCCAAGCATTTCACCCCAGAACAGCCGAGCACCAGGCCGGGGGAAATCTTGTACCCATTGGAAACCGGTGGGTACCCGTCGGCACTGGGGATCGAATCCGTACCTCCCGAATGCGAGGCGATGCTCTACCACAAGGCCACCGCGTACCAACTCACCTAAATTGCCATCCTTATGATTGTACTTTAGTCAGTGAAATTTTACTTCATGTGACACTAATCAACACACATGACCACGTTTCATGAATCGTAAAGCCATTCAATGAGAGCCTCATCATAAAGCATGAAAGTTGCCTCAGAAATGCAGCTGTCCATGCCAACACAGCTTGCACGGACATGATTTTCTGTGGTAAACAAAAACTGGGCTGCTGCAAGGGTGGTACAGAGCAAGCAGAGGGTGCTCTGACACTGAGGAGAAATGTGGCATTGAATCTTGCTGTACATGGGGACAATGTTTTGGGGCTATGCAGCCTAGTCTAGGTACGGAAGGAAAGGAGAAAAGTTTCTGTCCCCTTGCCGTGAAGAGTGATTTGCTCACTATTTGGGCTAGGGGTGTACAGGGTTCAAGTGAAGGGAGGAAGTTGGAGAGTTAATCCCACGTCACTAGGGCTGAAGTAACCCACTCTACATGGCAAGGGGAAAAAGGTATGTTGGCTCCTCCTGGCGAAGAACAAATCGCTGCAAAATGAAGGAAGCTACTTCTGACGCTGTGGCAGATGGAAGTGCGGCGGTTTCTGCATACCTCGTCAGATGATCAACGGCTACAATAGCCCAGCGGTTGCCGGCTGCAGTGTAGGGAAGCGGCCCATACAAATCAATGCCGACGCGGTCGGAAGGGCGTGGTGGGTTGGGTAACAGTAGCAACTCTCCAGCGGAACGTTGAGGAGATGGCTTGCGACTTTGACAGGTGAGGCATGAGCGAACGTACTTGAGTACGAAGGTGTACATGCCCCGCCCGTAGTAACGCAGCCGGAGACGAGCGTATGTCTTGAAGACACCCGCGTGACTGGATTGTGGGTCAGCGTGGAAATAGTCACAGATTTGCGAACGTAGCTGCCGGGGAGTAACTAGCAACCACTTGCGGCCATCTGCGCAGTAGTTGCGGCGGTAGAGGAGGTTATCACGAATGGCGAAGTGGGAAGCATGACGGCGGAGAGCACGCGATGGAGAAGCAGCTGTAGGATTGGAGATAAAATCTAGGAGAGAATTTATCCAAGGATCTTGCATCCTAATATTGTATACATCTTGGTTTCCAGTGGTCAATATTGTCTAATGAGCTTTAATGGATACCCATCATTGCACATATCATGGCATAGGTTGGGCAATGTTGTTCTGCCAACATGAACGGCTTGTCAACATTGCCATCCATTGGCATCCATTGGTCAATATTGTCCCACCAGGTTTGGTGGCATCCTAATATTGTATACATCTTGGTTTCTAGCGGTCGATATTGTCTAATGAACTTTGATGGCTGTCCAGAATTGCACAATTCAGGCTGCGGCGGTACTCAGAAAAACAGCAAAAGCAGCTCTGACTGATACAAGGATGTTTTTCAATGTGCATTTATCCCAATCTGACAGTCGTTTTGGGATAATTGCCCCCCAACAAAACGTTTCACAGGCCCGGACACGCAGTTTATGTTCAACTGTTGAAGATATTCATCCGCCATACATAATTTGGGTCGGGTGTCACAGCTATGATATACCTGCTGGTGTCCTAGCTAACTTGAACCATGGGTTACAAAATAATATAATTGAGGTAGTTCATTGAAAGCTATAGCATACCACTGCAGCCTCCTTGCGCACTACATGTAATTTTTGTTTTGCAATCACTTATATTGGCTAATTACGTTAATTTTTCTAATTTATTTATCAATTTTAGACCAAAAATGTGAATGGGGAAGTTGGAGTCCGCTTTCAGAAACCCTCATTCCAGTAATAGTGACAACGAAAATATCACGTATATCTTTTTTTTTTCCGGGCTCAGAAGAAAGCCCGCGAAATACAAATAAAACCACGTGACTATAGCCCAATTCGCGCGCCACGATTGTGGTGCTCTCAGTCGTGGTTTGAGTGAACAAAATCAGCTGCAGCGGTGTCTCCTCGGCCCCGTGTTCGCCCGCGTCTGACCACGTGACGGTGCAAGTAGCAGCGAGCGCGGCGAGCCGACACATCCGAGATTCTAACAAGGCCTTTACATCACCTTCGCTCCCATCAGCGAACGTCACTACAAGCGGACGAGCGATAAGGTATCAGAATCTGCGCGTACAGGCTCGGGTAAAAGATGACATTATATTGATTATATGTGGCTAGGGTAAGATTCGCGCTCACACCTTCATTTGCTGGCACTTTATCGCCATCCGGCTGTCGTGACGTAGGCTGCTGAGGCGCGCAGGCCTTGCCGAGATCTCGTGAGCTCGAGCTCGCTCCAATTAACCGTCGGCAACATTTCAGCCTGCCGCTGCAACGGGACCATATCGAATCACGGCCGCAGCTGATTTCGCTCGCTCAAACCACGACTAAGAGCGCCACAATCGTGGCGCTCAAATGCGCTGATCACTTGGTATTATTTGTATTCCGCGGGCTTTTTGTTTTGAGCTTGGAAAAAAAGATACACGTACTTGAGACTTTCTTTGTCACAATTAAAATAATGGAGGTTTCTGAATTAGGTGTTCTACAACTTTCGAATTCACATTTTTGGTTTAAGCTGAATATTTAGTAAGTTAGAAAAATAAAGTAATTAGTTAACAAGTAATTGCAAAACAAAAATTCCCTCTGGTGAAAAAGGAGGCTGGCAGTTGTATGCAACTGCATGACTTCACTGACCTAGCTCAAATATATTATTTTGTAATCCTTGGTTCAAGTAGCTGGGACGCCCGGTATAATGTTTATGGGGATTATTGCACGCATGCATTGTCCTAAAAATTTGGCTTAGCTGACCGCACAAATAAAATGCACAGAAGCGCCACCACGGAAATGTAGAATGTTTTTTCTGAATAAATTTTCCGTGATTCGCTATGTATTGTGGACGATCTGCGATTATATTTGACAATTTTGGTCAACATTAGTCTCTTCTATTTATAACGAGGCACGAATAATTATGTAAAATTCTGCAATATCTTAGAGGCGTAATTCCTACACACAACATAGGGCCGGGTGTCGATAGCGTGGATAGCTAACAAAGCTATATATTGTTCGAAACTTAAGAAAAGGGTTGAAAAACTTCCGACATCACGTGGAATATACACTGCAGAAATTTGCGAAAGCGGGATTAATGCTGCTGCAGACGGCGCATCACGTACGTATCGTGATCATTATCAACAAATGTAGCGTCATTATCATTAATTCATCATTTTTGTTATCACTAAATTCAGCATCATTCTCGTCGCTATATCATATCCTCACGGTAGATAAGGAAAATTATATATGATGCGAGGCCAGGGAGACCAGCTCCATATAGATGCTGCCGGCCATCTTGCGGAACACGATATTCTTTGTAATTAATCAGTTTATAATTAAGATACGTGTTGCCTCAAATACTAAATATTGTACAATAGAAAATAAGTGTAATTAATGTTTCAAAGTTTGAGAGCACCATCGGAAATCATTTTCGATAAAGAGTGCCTCACGTATACTCCTCGATCTACAAAGAAAAGCCCGCGAAATACAAAACCATATACCTGACTAGCGCGTTACTGCGCCACAATTGTGCTGCTCTCATTCACAGTTTGAGTGAACAAAATCGATCATGCTGAGACCGTGGCTTCACAGTGCCTTTGCTGGGGCGGGCCGTTATGCGCACGATGACTCCGCGTCAGAAAGCACGCGACGGTGCGCATGGTGCAGCTACCGCAGATGAGATCGGTGCAGTCATATATATACTGTCACGGACAACAGGGCTAGACGTGACTAAAACGACGGGACGAAGCTGTACCAGCAGGCACCGTTCGGCACACAGCACGCGAGTCAACTTCAGTGTCCTCTTCTTCCAGGCGCAGCAAGAACATGGGGACACCAGGTGGCATTACTCCCCCTCTTAAAAAAAGAAATAAGGGACGGAGCGCGAGCGATGGCAATGTAAGCGAAAAGAAAGATCAGCACATGGACAGCATAGATAACGGAGGCTGGGTAAGGTGTCCTACGCGACAACGAAACAAGCGCATAGCGCACTACCGCGTGAAATAGGGCTTCATGCGGACAACGTGCACGACCTCGGAGCGTGGTGCCGACGCGAGGGCTGCACAGTACCCACTGGAAGAACTTCGTAAGTCACTTCCGTGACTTGGCGCAGAACTTCGTAAGGTCCGAAGTAACGGGAAATTAGTTTATCACACAAGCCGGGCCGACGCACCGGGGTCCACACCCAAACTTTCTCTCCAGGATGGTATTCGACGTATCGATTACGGAGATTGTAGCGGCGTGCATCCGTGCCCTGCTGTTGTTGAATGTGAATGCGGGCAAGTTGACGTGCTTCCTCAGCGCGCTGAGAAAACTGCTCGGCGTCTGGCGTGAGTGGATGATCATCTGTGCAGCTCGGAAGCATGGCATCCAACATCGTCTGAACGTCACGTCCGTAGACTAGGCGAAATGGTGTAAAACGCGTCGCCTGTTGGGTGGCCGTGTTGTAGGCATTTGTGATGTAGGAGAGAATTTCATGCCAGTTTTTGTGCTGCGAGTCTATGTACATTGCGATCATGTCGGCGATGGTTTTGTTGGGTCTCTCCTTAAGGCAATTCGTCTGCGGGTGATATGCAGTAGTTTTTCGGTGGCTGGTACGACTAAGCTCGAGCACGTCGTGCATGAGCTGTGCCGTAAACGCGGCGCCTCGATCGGTTACGACTAGGGACGGTGCGCCACGACGCAACACGATTTGTTGCATAAAACATTGAGCGATCTCAATTGATGTGCCCTGCTGCACTGCCTTGCTTTCCGCATAACGCGTGAGATAGTCTGTCGCGACTATAATCCATTTGTTACCCATCGATGACAGCGGAAATGGGCCCAGTAGGTCGATGCCGACTTGGTCAAACGGCGTCCGAGGTGGAATAATAGGTTGGAGCAAACCCGCGGGCTTGAGAGGAGGCACCATTTGACGTTGACACTCGCGGCAGCCTCTGACGTAGCGATGGACGACGTCAGAAATGTTAGGACAATAATAGGCTTGACGAACTCGAGAGAGCGTGCGTGCAAAGCCCAAGTGGCCGGAGGTGGGCTCATCGTGGCAAGCAAAAAGGATATCGTCGCGAAGGTCGGCCGGCACGACAAGGAGGTGCGCTCGATCAACAGCGCTGGTGTTTTTCTTGAATAAAACGCCATTCCGAAGACAGAATGCAGACAGGTGCCTTCCAAACTGGCGGGGGACGTCAGCAGCGCGACCCTCCAGGTGGTCAATGACAGGTCGAAGGTCTGGGTCAGCTCGCTGTCGGGTCATTATGTCTGAGGCATTCACTAGTCCAAGAAAACCTCTGTCGTCCGTGACGTTATCGACAAATCCGACGGGTGCCCGGAGAGCGCGTCAGCATCTTCGTGCTTCTGACCAGATTTGTACACAATGAAGTAATCAAATTATTGGAGGCGAAGGCTCCATCGTGCTAGGCGCCCCGATGGGTCATGGAGAGTGGCCAGCCAGCACAATGAATGGTGTTCAGTAACGACTTTAAACGCACGGCCATAGAGGTAAGGCCTAAATTTCATAGTTGCCCACACAACCGCGAGACATTCCTTTCCCGTAGTGGAATACTTTGTTTCAGCGCGGGAGAGCGTGCGGCTGGCATACGCAATGACCCATTCCGGGCCAGCTTGGTGTTGAACGAGTACAGCGCCAAGGCCGATGTTGCTGGCGTCGGTGTGGACTTCGGTGGCAGCGTCTTCATCAAAGTGCCCGAGAACAGGGGTAGTTTGCAGTCGTCTACGCAGCTCCGCAAAAACCTCCTGTTGCTCGGCGGCCCACACGAACTGTGTATCATCCCGCGTGAGGCGGGTGAGAAGTGCAGCTATCTTGGAAAAGTCGGCGATGAAGCGGCGGTAGCACGAACACAAACCCAGGAAACGTTTTAAACTCCTCTTCGTGGCAGGAACGGGAAATTTGGCGACAGCGGCAGTTTTGCCGGGGTCTGGCCTAACGCCTGCGGCACTCACAAGATGACCGAGAAACTTCAACTCTTTGTAGCCAAACTGGCACTTCTCGGGCTTGAGCATCAAGTCAGCTGACCGGAGGGCATCTAATACTGCGCGAAGGCGTTCGAGGTGTTCTCCAAAGGTTTCAGAGAACACGACAACGTCGTCGAGATAAACTAAACAGATTTGCCATTTGAGGCCGGCGAGAACGGTGTCCATCATGCGCTGAAAAGTAGCCGGCGCTGAACATAGGCCGAATGGCAGCACTTTAAACTCACACAGTCCATCTGGGGTGACAAAAGCTGTTTTTTCGCGGTCCCGTTCATCGACCTCAATCTTCCAGTACCCGCTCTTCAATTCAATGGAGGAGAAGTACTGGGCGCGATGAAGCTTGTCGAGCGAATCGTCGATACGGGGAAGCGGGTAGACGTCTTTTTTAGTGATGTGGTTCAACTTTTGATAATCAACACAGAAGCGAAGGGTGCCATCTTTTTTTTTCACCAGCACGACAGGGGACGCCCACAGACTGTTGGAGGGTTGCATGACACCATCACGAAGCATCTCCTGAACCTGCGTCTGAATCGCTTCACGTTCCGTCGTTGAGATGCGATACGGCTGCCGGCGTATAGGGCGGGCATCGTCGGGAGTAATTATACGGTGCTTCACAAGAGGCGTTTGCCAAATTTTCGATGACGTCGCGAAACAAGCACTGTATTTTAGAAGGAGAGAACGCAGGTCGTGTTACTGTGTTTCCGAGAGATCTGTACTAATATCCAGACGATTAAGGGATGGGCACACATTTTCAACTTCTTCAAACGTAAAACATTCAGAACCTACCGCTAAGGCGTCGGCAAATACGATTGCGGTAGCGCGGAAAAGATGGCGGGGTTCGTTCGTGAAGTTAGTCACCAGGAGCTCAGATCGGCCGTTACGGAGATGGATGAGACTCCGCGCCGAGGTGATGCCGTGGGTGAGCAAATGGGACTGGTTGCCCTCAGTGACCGCAGTTCCGCCACGTAGTTCATCGCAGTTAACAGTCACAAAAACACTGGAACGTGGCGGAATAGAAACGTCTCGGCAGAAATTCGAAGGGCATGGCTTTGGCGGTCTGCGGTGTCAGTATCATCAGCTTTCTCGGTCGAAAAGGTCACGGTACGCTTCCGGAGATCGATAATGGCCCCATACTCCCGGAGAAAATTGACACCAAGGATACAGTCGCTCGGAGCAGTCAGGTATCACAAGGCAGTTGACAACAAACGTGGAGTTGCGAATTTGGACTCTCGCTGTGCACTGACCGCTCGGAGTTACGACATGTCCGCCAGCGGTTCGATCTGCGTGCCAGACCATGACGTCATCACGTTTTTTTAGAAGCGCCGCTAGCTTCCCGCTTAAAATCGAAAAATCAGCACCAGTGTCTACCAATGCGCTAACCTTGTAGCCGTCGAGGAGCACGGGTATATCCAGCGAGAGTCTATCTTCACGTGTACGAACTGTCGTCGGGGCCGTCAAGTCGCAGTCGCTCACAGGTCGCGCAGGGTATCGATCCCAGTATACACCCCGCACCTCCACCAAAATATGTCACGGACAACAGGGCTAGACGTGACTAAAACGACGGGACGAAGCTGTACTAGCAAGCAACGTTCGGCGCACAGCACGCGAGTCAACTTCAGTGTCCTCTTCCATGCGCAGCAAGAACATGGGGACACCAGGTGGCAATATGTTGTACCAAATATATCTGACTATTGCTTGAACTCGGCCGTCGCGTTACGGCCGCTGCTAATATATAGTTCACTCGAACCACGATTAGGAACACCGCGCGCAGTCGCGGCGCATGAATATGCTGTATATCGTGTGTAAGCCCGTTATACCTAGTGGCACGGGCAGAGGCACATTATTTTATGTTTTTTTTGGGGGGGTAGCCTCACCATAATATATATGTATATCGTGTGTGAGCTTTTGTATTTTGCGGGCTTTCTTTGGAGATGAAAAAAAAATGTACGCGTGAGGCTTTCTTTGCCACGAATAATTGGAATGACAGTTTCTTATGTACTTAAGGATTTATTGCAAACAAATAATTCCCTGTGGTGCTCAAGACGGCTGGCTGCGGCCAAGTGTTGCCTACCTCAAAACGCTTTTAAAAACAGTGCATATGCTGGAGAAGATGGGACACCCATATATGTTTGATGGTCGTGGTACCAGCGATTATATATATATATATATATATATATATATATATATATATATATATATATATATATATATATATATATATATATATATATATATATATTTATCTTTATCTTTATCTGAAAACACATCTGCATGTGTGCTTTAGCCAAGATTTAAAAATTGAGTTTTTATAGGCGCCTTTTAAGACACGTATTAAACGGGCTGGATGCATGCATTGGCACCATGACCTTTTATTTTTTATAGCGTAAGTGTAGGCTACAGGCTTATTTTTAAAATTTTCTTATTTGTGATTGATGAAGATAGAAATAACGGGGTTGCAGGCAATTAAGCGCCATAAATAGATGTGCAACTTATAGCATGGCTTCCAGGACCGAACTGCTCGTGTCCGACTTGCGCACCGAGCACGCGCCGCATGACTTTATTTTCGTCTTCTATACGTACAGTCGTGAGCAAAAGTGGTGTACAACACTCAGCCGGTGGCAGTTCTCGAGAAAACTGCCTCTCAAATTTATCTAGCAACAGCTATCTAAGATCGAGACAATAGTGGTGGTGCCCCATTTTATCCACATGCATGTGTCGATGTCGCTGTCTCTCACGCTATCGCTATATGGCATTTCGATGCAGTTTTCCCGAGCTCTGTCACTGGCTGAGTGTTGTATACCACTTTTGCTCACGACTGTACAATCATCCAGCAGTCACCGATTGGCGGCGGTGTGGCATCACGTTGAGACGCCGGTGGACTTTACAAAGTAACTTGCTTGCTGCGATTCGTTATTTCTTCGCCCGCGCCAATGGGCGAACAACCTCGCGTACTCTGTTGTGGTCAGGTACGTGTCATATGCCCGTCCTTGAAGTGAAGTGAATTCGCCGCACAAAATAAACGTATAGATACCGGCATGAGAACAAACACAAATGCATGCATGTGTTACACTTGAATTTTTTTACAGGTTTGACTCTCATATACCTTTAGTATTCGTCTGCTAGCACGATTCCCTAGGAGCGGCGTACTGTAGAGAGGGCGAGGAGATAGGCGCATGGCGTAGCCCAGCTAGCGACCGGTTTTGCTGGTTGGTGGCGGCGCGGGAGCAGAAAGGATAGAGAGCGCAGAGCGAGCGAACGCTATTACTGAGGATGCGAGAGCATTGGGATTCCTGAGTAGGTATACTTTTCGCTCCCGAGATAGCAGCCCAGCGTTTGGCTGGGGGAGCAGCAGCTTTTTAATTTTCTTAAAGAGATACGTACACCACCTAACACGAAATTGTTTCCTACTCGATATTTCACTTAAGAAGTCCTTGAGAATAAATCTCCAAAAGCGTCTCTAGTAACCTGAGTCGCTTTGGGAAGTTAAACCCCAATAACAAAACTTAAATCCACAAAACATGAAAAGCCATATATAACAAAGCGCTTGTGGACTGCGTGCGGCTGCTAATGATAAGCCTGCGATGGATGAAATGGAGTGATATAAGAGAGAGGGTATAGTTTTGCCAGTTAAAGTTATACCGAGCTCCTAGTTACTCACCCCGCGAAGGCGTTAATGAATGAAACAGAATTAAAAGCCTGCCTTATCTTCTTTCACAGTCATATAGCGCTTTAAAGCTTCTGAAATGAATGCTGTCAGCACCTGTCATTTGTGTATTGTGGCGTACGAGATGCGGAGGCCTACATATACCTAAAACGTGTATAATGCGCCCTAGCATAGTGGATTCTTTCGCTGTGGCCGCTGCATGCTACACCGCGCAGCTATGTACTGTGGTCAGACATATATGTCGCATATATATGCTTGTGCCAACATCATAACATCATATATGCTTGTGCTAACATCATATCACGCGCCTTCGTAGATGAAACGCTCCGTGGTCGCTACCCAGCACCTCCACCAAGATGTTAAGTGCTTTGTTCGCACGGGGGGTTTATTTACAGGGATCGGTACAAACAGGACTGCGGCGAAGCGTACTAACGTTCCTCTGCCCTTGCTCTTCTTCCTTCTTCACCGATCTACCCGACTGTTCTTCTTCATCTTCCGTCGACGTTCTAAGAAGGCGCGTGACAATATATATATATATATATATATATATATATATATATTGTTACGGACGACAAGGAAGAAGAAGCGGGCAGTGGTGCGGGCAGGAGCGCTCGCGCTAGGCCCGCGAACATTAAACGTCATCTACCATCGTCATCGGTCAAGTTCTGTCTCCTGTCTTCATCGGCTTGCCGCTTCGTAACAATATATATTATATATATATATATATATATATATATATATATATATATATATATATATATATATATGTCAACAACGGCTCAGAGACAGGTCCTATCTTGGCCTCCTTGGAAGAGCCCTTCTTTCCTTCCGCCGTCTTGTCCCCTTTCTTCTCCCCCTTAAGTTCCTGCTTCTCCTTTTTCATGGCCGCGGTGACCTTCTCCTTGGACGGAACCTTTATGATATCTGGCTTGACTTCCAACACTTCGTAAGGCTTGGGCGGGAGCAAGTTCGCCTGCTGCTCCAGGCTCAGTACCACGGGAGCTGTTGACTGCTGCTGCTGCTGTTGCTGCTGCGGTGGCGACAGCGGTGGGAGTGGTGCGGCGTGGACAACCGGCGCGCTCTCGCGTCCAACGACCACCGGCTCGGAAGGCGCCACAGGTTTCTGCGCGACCGCATCGTAGCGCGGTGGTGCAGCGGCAGCAGGTACGGGTGGCATTTGCGCGACAGCCTGTCCCGTAGCCGGCACCATTGACGGTTCGCCGGCCTCGCCTGTCTCCAGCTTTTGCAGCCCGGCATAATCCCTGCCCTTCTCCGACTTTTTCTGGCCCGGTTGAGGTATGCGCTGGCTCACGTCGAAGGACTTCTGCACCTCGGGGCAGATCTTGAATGCCTCGAAGCCCTCCACTTGCGCGGGCGTCATGTCGTGGAAGCGGATAGCCTCCACCAGCGTGCTGGCGTACTTGCTGCGTGCCTTGCAGTCGTAGTGGATCCAGTTCATCAAGGCCTTGTACAGTGACAACTCGTCTTCAGCTCTGATGACGTCAGCGCGCAGTATCTCCTTAAGCTGCGTGGCATCCAGCTCGTAGAAGCTGTCCGTCTTGGCGATTTCCTCGAAGTTGTGCGTGATGAATCGGAACAGCTGCTTCTCTTCATCCGGCATGTTGAGCTTCTTGGCGGCGATCCAGGCCGGAAGGCTGCGTTCTATGGGCTCCTTGTCGAACACCCGGTTCCAGCAACTGGCCTCCAGCGGCTTCATCTGGAGGCTGTTCGCGGCGTGGTAGACATCGATCACGTTCTGCACGTTCACAGCGGCGTCACCTGTGCGCATGTATTCCATGACGACAGTGAAGGTCTTGTCGTCGAGGCCCTTGATGTGGATCCTGGGTATGGTGTCTCCACGTTGCGTGGACACGATATCTCTGAGAGCTGGGCTAGCCTCGCATAGCACGGCTGTGGGCATCAGGTAGTCACTCTCCCTCAGCTGGATCACGGCGACGCAGTTCAGAGAGCCGTAGTCCACGAGGTTGCCGATCTCCTTGCTGAATCCGGCGCTTCCGCTGAAGGCCGCGCTGCCGCGGCGTTGTTCTTCCTCAGCCTGGCGGTGGCGGCGGCCGCGGTGGCGCCGTGCGGCCGGCTGTACCGACCACGCTGCCGATACTTACAGCCAAGGGACGCCGCCCAAGCGCAGTCGGCCCATCGGTATATATATATATATATATATATATATATATATATATATATATATATATATATATATATATATATATATATATATATATATATATATATATATATATATATATATATATATATATATATATCGCGATTTTAGTAAGGACCAAAACGAAACACGTGAGAAAATAGGAACAGTAATAAATAATAGTGTTCTCTGTGCGAGCAATACATTAGGAATACAGTGCGTGTGGTAATACAGTTTTCATAAGTTCTTTAATTCTTCTTGATTATTAATGCTTTCATGGTTTTTTGCATTAAAACCCACTTATTGAGCACAGCTAGGACCTTTCCATTATATGGGATTAAGCCGGCCGAGAGCATCGATATTGAGCGTACGTGTGATCCTGTAAAAATTATATGTATAACGTTGCTTTTCATCAACATCATCATAATCAGCCTGATTATACCCACTGCAGGGCGAAGGACTCTCCCATATTTCTCCACTTAACCCGGTTCTGTGCTAGCTGCATCCACTTGACTCCTACGAATTTCTTAATCTCATCCGCCCACCTAACTTTTTGCCGCCCCCTGCTACGCTTTCCTTCCCTTGGAATCCAGTTTGTTACCCTCAGCGACCATCGGTTATCCTCTCTTCGCACTACATGTCCTGCCCATGTTCATTTCTTCTTCTTAATTTCTACTAGAATGTCGGTAACTTGAGTTATTTCTCTCACTCACTCTGCACGCCTTCTATCTCTTAATGTTACCCCTACCATTTTTCGTTCCATAGCCCTCTGGGTTGTCCTCAACTTAAGTAGAACTTTCTTGGTTAGCCTCCACGTTTCAGCTCCATAGGTTACGTTGCTTTTAGCTGACGGTGATGCCGTGGGTGAGCAAAAGGAACTGGTTGCCCTCAGCGACCGCCGTTCCGTCACGTAGTTCATCGCAGTTAACAGTCACAAAAACACTGGAACGTGGCGGAATATAAACGCTCTCAGTAGAAATTCGAAGAGGGGCACGGCTTTGGTGGTCTGCGTTGTCAGTATCATCAGCTTTCTCGGTCGAAAAGGTCACGGTACGCTTCCGGAGATCGATAATGGCCCCATACTCTCGGAGAACATCGACACCAAGGATACAGTCGCGGGAGCAGTCAGGTATCACAAGGCAGCTGACAACAAACGTGGAGTTGCGAATTTGGACTCTCGCCGTGCACTGACCGCTCGGAGTTACGACATGTCCGCCAGCGGTTCGAATTTGCGTGCCAGACCATGGCGTCATCACTTTTTTTAGAAGCACCGCTAGCTTCCCGCTTAAAATCAAAAAATCAGCACCAGTGTCTACCAATGCGCTAACCTTATAGCCGTCGAGGAGCATGGGTATATCGAGCGAGAGTCTATCTTCACGTGTACGAACTATCGTCGGGGCCGTCAAGTCGCGGTCGCTCACAGGTCGCGTTGTCGGGGGGTCTTCGTCGAGTCGATTTGAAGCGGCCTCGCCCCCTGAGGTCGCTGTCTTTAGTTTTCCCGGCCCGGACTAGGCGACCGTCGCTGCGCCATCCCGGAGGAGCTGGGCTGCGAGGATGGTCGGCGTGGAGACGGAGATCGTGACTGTCGTCTAAAAGGTGGCGCCATGCGCTGCTGGGCTACGTAGTCCTCAATATCCCGGGGTCGTTGGCCTAAAGGAGGTCTACGCATGTCGATGGGGAAACCCTTCAGTCCCAGTTGACGATATGGGCACAGTCGATACAGGTGACCAGGTTCTCCGCTGTGGAAGAACAGGCACTGCCGATTTGGGGCACGCCACAGGTCTGCCTTTCGCTGGGGTGGTCGGCGGTTGTCGATGTACGGCTCGGGGTAGGCTGAATACAGTGAGCCTTGGTCGGGTGGCAGTAATTGTGTGGAATCAGTTGGGGGACGTCGCAAGATGTAAATATAACATGTAAATATATCTGGCTCCGAATGCAGTTCTGATTCTTGGCTTAACTCCTTCACCGAAGTGCTTTTCTTTCTTACGATGGGAGGCTTTTCCCCTGAGAACATTTGCTGAAAACTGGAATTGCTATCTTCTGGCTTATGCATATATATATGCTGCTGTATGAGCCTTCAGTATATCCTTGCAATTTTCTTGTAGATCGGGCCCTTTTGTAGGTATTTTGTAGATCCCTTTTCCTAAAGAAAATTTACATTCCTTAGGATATATTATTTGCAGTTGTAAACATTTACAAGTGTACGAGTTTTTGCTTTACATTTCTCATATATATTCCGTACTTGAGCTATATTTAATATTTAGTTGCCTTTTCTAAAGCACGCAGTAAGTTTGAGAGGGAACGCGGATTCGGTAAATGGCGCCACCAGGCCCCTGCCAGCATATTTGGGTGGCTCTGAAGAGAGCCGTTATATCTTCAATGTTGAAGCCTTTTGCAGACGAAGATGTGTGGCTCGATGTAGGAGGTTTCACTGTCTACGACAATCAATGCACAGATCATGAAGTTGTAGAACTGAGTATGCGGCTTAAGTGGACGTTTTTCGATGGGGCGGAAATGCAAGATTCACACGCACGCACTGCGTTGAAAGCTCGCTAAAAGAATTCCAGCTGTCCCGAAATTAGCGTATAGATCGAGCTCCTTCACTCGGGATCCGTTGCGTTTCACTGCATTGCTGCAGATTTGAGGCAAGGAAATTGATATATGCGAATGCTAGACCCACGTCTTCCAATCTGTACCAACCATTATCTATTCAGTTGAGGTGGATAATAGGTACTACTACCCAAGCTTGATATAGTGCAGCTTCAAGCACTGAACTTTGTCCCTGAGGGTGAGAAGAGGCCGTGCCTTCGTTTCTGACCCAACTGCATCACATCGCCAGATGTTAAGAGATGACGACGGAAGTGGCACTTTGTAGAGACTTCTCTGCGCGTTCAGTAAGCCCCCCTTGAAGGAATCACCGAATATATTTATGATTGCTACAATGCTTCCATCAAGCAAGAAACAATCGCCAGGCTTCACACGGTGTTTCAGCTCTGTAGGCCTGGTTTTTGTTGAATGTTTCACTTCAACAGTGTTTTGCTTATTTGGAAAAGAGACTTGGAGGAAGTACGGAGTTTTCGTTTTAGCTTCCTAAGGAAGCTCTCGAATGCGAAGGCACTGAAATCGTCCAAGGGTCCATGGTCCTGACACTGCTCCGCAAGATGTATAAGCGTGTGTACATTGTACACAAGCTGGTGTGGGCCATACAGTCTTGCAAATTCATTCACAAAGTACTTCAAAAGGTCTCCTGCATACTCATTGTAAGCCAGGTAATGGTCACGTGACACTAGTAGTCTAGCTGCCACATGAAACACTAAAAAATGTTCATAGTGTTCTTTGCTGAGGACGCGCTTCAAGGCCACTGGTCCCACGTACAGAAGAAAGGAGCG